>NC_139228.1:76839635-77439635 GCF_055691185.1 Crinia signifera | reverse complement strand
TACTGGTTGGGGAGGTCAGTGACTGACTACATAGAGGTAGTGGGATTATATGTGGCACTCTATAGAGGAGTGAGTACAAGTACCTGTCAGTCACCATGCTCAGTGACCAGTGTCTGCAGGAGGAAGCTCACAGTGACACGTCTCCCTGCACTTCCATATATAACTACTGGTTGGGGAGGTCAGTGACTGACTACATAGGGGTAGTGGGATTATATGTGGCACTCTATAGAGGAGTGAGTACAAGTACCTGTCAGTCATCATGCTCAGTGACCAGTGTCTGCAGGAGGAAGCTCACAGTGACATGTCTCACTGCACTTCCATATATAACTACTGGTTGGGGAGGTCAGTGACTGACTACATAGGGGTAGTAGGATTATATGTGGCACTATAGAGGAGTGAGTACATGTACCTGTCAGTCACCATGCTCAGCGACCAGTGACTGCAGGAGGAAGCTCACAGTGACACGTCTCACTGCACTTCCATATATAACTACTGGTTGGGGAGGTCAGTGACTGACTACATAGCGGTATTGGGATTATATGTGGCACTATAGAGGAGTGAGTACAAGTACCTGTCAGTCACCATGCTCAGTGACCAGTGTCTGCAGGAGGAAGCTCACAGTGACACATCTCACTGCACTTCCATATATTACTACTGGTTGGGGAGGTCAGTGACTGACTACATAGCGGTATTGGGATTATATGTGGCACTATAGAGGAGTGAGTACAAGTACCTGTCAGTCACTATGCTCAGTGACCAGTGACTGCAGGAGGAAGCTCACAGTGACACGTCTCACTGCACTTCCATATATAACTACTGGTTGGGGAGGTCAGTGACTGACTACATAGCGGTAGTGGGATTATGGCCCTTATTCTGATTGACGCGGACTTTACCGCATACTTTCGGATCGCGTGTTTACGGCGTCTGCGCATGCGTGGAGAACGCAACGCGCATGTGCCACGCCTTGACTCGGTACCAGTTCGGCCAGATCCCGTCCAGAACTGTTCACCGCTATCATTCGGGAAATAGGGGCGTATTATGGGTGTCATGCGGAATGACACATGGGCGTAGTTTCAAAGTGGGCAAAACGGGGCGGAAACATGGGCGGACACGGGGGAGTACACTTATGTTGGGGGGCGTACATTCGGAAACCACTCCGAATGCACGCGATCAAAAAGGCCAGAAATGTGCGGTGTCCACAAGTGTACTATTGCTTTGCGGACACCACTCGTTCATGCGGTAGGCGAACGTACGCCTAATGACTACAACCATTAACACCTGAACCCAATAGAATCTACTCCTTTACTCATTACTCACTAATAGGACGCTTGTCAGTGCTTTAATTGAAACCATTGCACTTTAATTGCTGTAAGGGTTAATGTGTGCAATGCATGTGTTAGGCATGCTTGTAAGGATATATTGGCATCTAATTGATTCCAATTCAAAATAAGAAGTTTTTTATGAGGATAGGTAATTGAATAAGTGGGTCATGTGATGTATAGCAGAAGATACTTCATAGTGGGTTGTTTGGCGTAAATACTCCGCTTACGTGCGGTAGCACCGCTTGGCTCCCGTTCGGATGCGGTATTCCCGAGCATACTCTGTAATACTCTGTAATACCGTGCCGAATCGGAGTGTTTCTCCCGCACACGCATGCTTTGTATGTCGTCCGTAAACACGCCCTGTTCTTAAAGAGTGAGTCCGTCCGAATGCGGAGGACACGTGGGCGTTTCTACGGACGATGGCCGCACGCGGCAAAACACCGTGGCGTGCGGACCGCACCGTAAGAATGCGGGAATATCCGCACCGATCAGAATAAGGGCCTATATGTGGCACTATAGAGGAGTGAGTACAAGTACCTGTCAGTCACCATGCTCAGTGACCAGTGACTGCAGAGGAAGCTCACAGTGACACGTCTCACTGCACATCCATATATAACTACTGGTTGGGGAGGTCAGTGACTGACTACATAGTGGTAGTGGGATTATATGTGGCACTGTATAGAGGAGTGAGTACAAGTACCTGTCAGTCACCATGCTCAGCGACCAGTGACTGCAGAGGAAGATCACAGTGACACGTCTCACTGCACTTCCATATATAACTACTGGTTGGGGAGGTCAGTGACTGACTACATAGAGGTAGTGGGATTATATGTGGCACTCTATAGAGGAGTGAGTACAAGTACCTGTCAGTCACCATGCTCAGTGACCAGTGACTGCAGGAGGAAGCTCACAGTGACACGTCTCCCTGCACTTCCATATATAACTACTGGTTGGGGAGGTCAGTGACTGACTACATAGGGGTATTGGGATTATATGTGGCACTATAGAGGAGTGAGTACAAGTACCTGTCAGTCACCATGCTCAGTGACCAGTGTCTGCAGGAGGAAGCTCACAGTGACATGTCTCACTGCACTTCCATATATAACTACTGGTTGGGGAGGTCAGTGACTGACTACATAGGGGTAGTAGGATTATATGTGGCACTATAGAGGAGTGAGTACATGTACCTGTCAGTCACCATGCTCAGCGACCAATGACTGCAGGAGGAAGCTCACAGTGACACGTCTCACTGCACTTCCATATATAACTACTGGTTGGGGAGGTCAGTGACTGACTACATAGCGGTATTGGGATTATATGTGGCACTATAGAGGAGTGAGTACAAGTACCTGTCAGTCACCATGCTCAGTGACCAGTGTCTGCAGGAGGAAGCTCACAGTGACACATCTCACTGCACTTCCATATATTACTACTGGTTGGGGAGGTCAGTGACTGACTACATAGCGGTATTGGGATTATATGTGGCACTATAGAGGAGTGAGTACAAGTACCTGTCAGTCACTATGCTCAGTGACCAGTGTCTGCAGGAGGAAGCTCACAGTGACACATCTCACTGCACTTCCATATATTACTACTGGTTGGGGAGGTCAGTGACTGACTACATAGCGGTATTGGGATTATATGTGGCACTATAGAGGAGTGAGTACAAGTACCTGTCAGTCACTATGCTCAGTGACCAGTGACTGCAGGAGGAAGCTCACAGTGACACGTCTCACTGCACTTCCATATATAACTACTGGTTGGGGAGGTCAGTGACTGACTACATAGAGGTAGTGGGATTATATGTGGCACTCTATAGAGGAGTGAGTACAAGTACCTGTCAGTCACCATGCTCAGTGACCAGTGACTGCAGGAGGAAGCTCACAGTGACACGTCTCCCTGCACTTCCATATATAACTACTGGTTGGGGAGGTCAGTGACTGACTACATAGGGGTAGTGGGATTATATGTGGCACTCTATAGAGGAGTGAGTACAAGTACCTGTCAGTCACCATGCTCAGTGACCAGTGTCTGCAGGAGGAAGCTCACAGTGACATGTCTCACTGCACTTCCATATATAACTACTGGTTGGGGAGGTCAGTGACTGACTACATAGGGGTAGTGGGATTATATGTGGCACTATAGAGGAGTGAGTACATGTACCTGTCAGTCACCATGCTCAGCGACCAGTGACTGCAGGAGGAAGCTCTTAGTGACACGTCTCACTGCACTTCCATATATAACTACTGGTTGGGGAGGTCAGTGACTGACTACATAGAGGTATTGGGATTATATGTGGCACTCTATAGAGGAGTGAGTACAAGTACCTGTCAGTCACCATGCTCAGCGACCAGTGACTGCAGGAGGAAGGTCACAGTGACACGTCTCCCTGCACTTCCATATATAACTACTGGTTGGGGAGGTCAGTGACTGACTACATAGAGGTAGTGGGATTATATGTGGCACTCTATAGAGGAGTGAGTACAAGTACCTGTCAGTCACCATGCTCAGTGACTAGTGTCTGCAGGAGGAAGCTCACAGTGACACGTCTCCCTGCACTTCCATATATAACTACTGGTTGGGGAGGTCAGTGACTGACTACATAGAGGTAGTGGGATTATATGTGGCACTCTATAGAGGAGTGAGTACAAGTACCTGTCAGTCACCATGCTCAGTGACCAGTGTCTGCAGGAGGAAGCTCACAGTGACACGTCTCCCTGCACTTCCATATATAACTACTGGTTGGGGAGGTCAGTGACTGACTACATAGGGGTAGTGGGATTATATGTGGCACTCTATAGAGGAGTGAGTACAAGTACCTGTCAGTCATCATGCTCAGTGACCAGTGTCTGCAGGAGGAAGCTCACAGTGACATGTCTCACTGCACTTCCATATATAACTACTGGTTGGGGAGGTCAGTGACTGACTACATAGGGGTAGTAGGATTATATGTGGCACTATAGAGGAGTGAGTACATGTACCTGTCAGTCACCATGCTCAGCGACCAGTGACTGCAGGAGGAAGCTCACAGTGACACGTCTCACTGCACTTCCATATATAACTACTGGTTGGGGAGGTCAGTGACTGACTACATAGCGGTATTGGGATTATATGTGGCACTATAGAGGAGTGAGTACAAGTACCTGTCAGTCACCATGCTCAGTGACCAGTGTCTGCAGGAGGAAGCTCACAGTGACACATCTCACTGCACTTCCATATATTACTACTGGTTGGGGAGGTCAGTGACTGACTACATAGCGGTATTGGGATTATATGTGGCACTATAGAGGAGTGAGTACAAGTACCTGTCAGTCACTATGCTCAGTGACCAGTGACTGCAGGAGGAAGCTCACAGTGACACGTCTCACTGCACTTCCATATATAACTACTGGTTGGGGAGGTCAGTGACTGACTACATATTGGTAGTGGGATTATATGTGGCACTATAGAGGAGTGAGTACAAGTACCTGTCAGTCACCATGCTCAGTGACCAGTGACTGCAGAGGAAGCTCACAGTGACACGTCTCACTGCACATCCATATATAACTACTGGTTGGGGAGGTCAGTGACTGACTACATAGTGGTAGTGGGATTATATGTGGCACTGTATAGAGGAGTGAGTACAAGTACCTGTCAGTCACCATGCTCAGCGACCAGTGACTGCAGAGGAAGATCACAGTGACACGTCTCACTGCACTTCCATATATAACTACTGGTTGGGGAGGTCAGTGACTGACTACATAGAGGTAGTGGGATTATATGTGGCACTCTATAGAGGAGTGAGTACAAGTACCTGTCAGTCACCATGCTCAGTGACCAGTGACTGCAGGAGGAAGCTCACAGTGACACGTCTCCCTGCACTTCCATATATAACTACTGGTTGGGGAGGTCAGTGACTGACTACATAGGGGTATTGGGATTATATGTGGCACTATAGAGGAGTGAGTACAAGTACCTGTCAGTCACCATGCTCAGTGACCAGTGTCTGCAGGAGGAAGCTCACAGTGACATGTCTCACTGCACTTCCATATATAACTACTGGTTGGGGAGGTCAGTGACTGACTACATAGGGGTAGTAGGATTATATGTGGCACTATAGAGGAGTGAGTACATGTACCTGTCAGTCACCATGCTCAGCGACCAATGACTGCAGGAGGAAGCTCACAGTGACACGTCTCACTGCACTTCCATATATAACTACTGGTTGGGGAGGTCAGTGACTGACTACATAGCGGTATTGGGATTATATGTGGCACTATAGAGGAGTGAGTACAAGTACCTGTCAGTCACCATGCTCAGTGACCAGTGTCTGCAGGAGGAAGCTCACAGTGACACATCTCACTGCACTTCCATATATTACTACTGGTTGGGGAGGTCAGTGACTGACTACATAGCGGTATTGGGATTATATGTGGCACTATAGAGGAGTGAGTACAAGTACCTGTCAGTCACTATGCTCAGTGACCAGTGTCTGCAGGAGGAAGCTCACAGTGACACATCTCACTGCACTTCCATATATTACTACTGGTTGGGGAGGTCAGTGACTGACTACATAGCGGTATTGGGATTATATGTGGCACTATAGAGGAGTGAGTACAAGTACCTGTCAGTCACTATGCTCAGTGACCAGTGACTGCAGGAGGAAGCTCACAGTGACACGTCTCACTGCACTTCCATATATAACTACTGGTTGGGGAGGTCAGTGACTGACTACATAGAGGTAGTGGGATTATATGTGGCACTCTATAGAGGAGTGAGTACAAGTACCTGTCAGTCACCATGCTCAGTGACCAGTGACTGCAGGAGGAAGCTCACAGTGACACGTCTCCCTGCACTTCCATATATAACTACTGGTTGGGGAGGTCAGTGACTGACTACATAGGGGTAGTGGGATTATATGTGGCACTCTATAGAGGAGTGAGTACAAGTACCTGTCAGTCACCATGCTCAGTGACCAGTGTCTGCAGGAGGAAGCTCACAGTGACATGTCTCACTGCACTTCCATATATAACTACTGGTTGGGGAGGTCAGTGACTGACTACATAGAGGTAGTGGGATTATATGTGGCACTCTATAGAGGAGTGAGTACAAGTACCTGTCAGTCACCATGCTCAGTGACCAGTGACTGCAGGAGGAAGCTCACAGTGACACGTCTCCCTGCACTTCCATATATAACTACTGGTTGGGGAGGTCAGTGACTGACTACATAGGGGTATTGGGATTATATGTGGCACTATAGAGGAGTGAGTACAAGTACCTGTCAGTCACCATGCTCAGTGACCAGTGTCTGCAGGAGGAAGCTCACAGTGACATGTCTCACTGCACTTCCATATATAACTACTGGTTGGGGAGGTCAGTGACTGACTACATAGGGGTAGTAGGATTATATGTGGCACTATAGAGGAGTGAGTACATGTACCTGTCAGTCACCATGCTCAGCGACCAATGACTGCAGGAGGAAGCTCACAGTGACACGTCTCACTGCACTTCCATATATAACTACTGGTTGGGGAGGTCAGTGACTGACTACATAGCGGTATTGGGATTATATGTGGCACTATAGAGGAGTGAGTACAAGTACCTGTCAGTCACCATGCTCAGTGACCAGTGTCTGCAGGATTAAGCTCACAGTGACACATCTCACTGCACTTCCATATATTACTACTGGTTGGGGAGGTCAGTGACTGACTACATAGCGGTATTGGGATTATATGTGGCACTATAGAGGAGTGAGTACAAGTACCTGTCAGTCACTATGCTCAGTGACCAGTGACTGCAGGAGGAAGCTCACAGTGACACATCTCACTGCACTTCCATATATAACTACTGGTTGGGGAGGTCAGTGACTGACTACATAGCGGTAGTGGGATTATATGTGGCACTATAGAGGAGTGAGTACAAGTACCTGTCAGTCACTATGCTCAGTGACCAGTGACTGCAGGAGGAAGCTCACAGTGACACGTCTCACTGCACTTCCATATATAACTACTGGTTGGGGAGGTCAGTGACTGACTACATAGCGGTAGTGGGATTATATGTGGCACTATAGAGGAGTGAGTACAAGTACCTGTCAGTCACCATGCTCAGCGACCAGTGACTGCAGAGGAAGCTCACAGTGACACGTCTCACTGCACATCCATATATAACTACTGGTTGGGGAGGTCAGTGACTGACTACATAGTGGTAGTGGGATTATATGTGGCACTATAGAGGAGTGAGTACAAGTACCTGTCAGTCACCATGCTCAGTGACCAGTGACTGCAGAGGAAGCTCACAGTGACACGTCTCACTGCACATCCATATATAACTACTGGTTGGGGAGGTCAGTGACTGACTACATAGTGGTAGTGGGATTATATGTGGCACTATAGAGGAGTGAGTACAAGTACCTGTCAGTCACCATGCTCAGCGACCAGTGACTGCAGTGGAAGCTCACAGTGACACGTCTCACTGCACTTCCATATATAACTACTGGATGGGGAGGTCAGTGACTGACTACATAGTGGTAGTGGGATTATATGTGGCACTATAGAGGAGTGAGTACAAGTACCTGTCAGTCACCATGCTCAGCGACCAGTGACTGCAGTGGAAGCTCACAGTGACACGTCTCACTGCACTTCCATATATAACTACTGGTTGGGGAGGTCAGTGACTGACTACATAGGGGTAGTGGGATTATATGTGGCACTATAGAGTAGTGAGTACAAGTACCTGTCAGTCACCATGCTCAGCGACCAGTGACTGCAGGAGGAAGGTCACAGTGACACGTCTCACTGCACTTCCATATATTACTACTGGTTGGGGAGGTCAGTGACTGACTACATAGAGGTAGTGGGTGAGAACGAGTCCAGTAGCAATGAGCTGGAACTTCATCTCTTCAGCCTCAGGAAATGTACCATGTGATGTCCTCACAAAATGTACCATCTCCAGGTGAGACCAGTGGGTATCACAAATGGCAATGTCACATAAACCACAATGTATTTGTCTTCCAGCTTTCCCAGCATGAAATGAATGGTTTGGGTAAGCTGCATTTAATAACTAGCATTTTATTTTGTCTGTAATGTTGCCGGTGTCACTTTCTGCTACATTACTGATTATTGTGTCTGACATTTGTATTTCCGTGTAATTATACACTTCTCATACTCTCCTTTGCTGTATTATTACTACTTCTCTCAGTGTCTGGCAGGTTATACCACTACAGACAATACCACGATCCACTAAACGGTCAATTTAAAAGGAAATGTTCAATGCAAAATAAAAGTTTGGGAGTCAATATCACAATTTATTAAAACGTACAAAATAATATTGGAGACACTCAGGCGGTATTCAATTCTGATTTCTGAATGTTCTGACAGGTGGAATCCTGGCCCATTTTCACCCGGCTGGATAGTTTGTGGATAGGCGGAATTTAAAGTTCCGCCTGTTGAGTGGCAAAAAGGAAAACAGCCGTGGATTGTGGAGATCCGAGCGTGAATTTGACAACCCACGACAGTTTCTGATAAAATAGATCTGACTGGATTAAACGTTGGATTTGTTTTGTCGGGATCCGCCTACATTGCTGTCTGAAATGGCAGCATTAAATAGACGGCGGCTCTTTTTGTCTGGACTGTCAGAAATAGGGGTAAATTTACTAAAGCTTCTGAAACATGAAGAGGTGACATTGCTCATAGCAACCAATCAGATTCTATCATGTCTGGGATGGCAGAGAAATATTAGACCAAAGCTGTGCAGGCGTAGCGGGTTTATATGTGGGTCCGGGGAATTCGCCAGCTGAAGCTGGGGTTTTACATTTATTATTTAACTAAATTTGGACAGATCCCATTTCCAATTTTAAGTATGGGGAATGTGATCTTGGTACTATACAAATGTGAATTAAAGTGTTTTAAACAGTTTTTTTTTTTTGGGGGGGGGGGGGGGGACTGCTCCAAAACCCCTTTATTGCATTCAGGTTATACTAAAGAAATGTGAACAAGCTGTAAAAAACCCCTTTTTCAGAGTTTTTTAGTAAAAAAAATATTTTAGAAATTGTCTTTCATGTAAGTAGGAAAACAGAAGCAGGTACACGGAGAGATAACGGGAGGCACTGAGATGCCGAGAATCAGAGTAAATAGACCCAAAATGACAATTCACCAATTGAAGTCAAATTCATTAAATGTATCACTAAAGAGAATTCTTATCAGATCTCAGTTTTTATAGCACAGTACAGTAGTTCAATAACCTACTGTATCTCTCTCTCTCTCTCTCTCTCTCTCTCTCTCTCTCTCTGTCTCTCCCCTCACTCTTTGTTTTTAGTCACCTACTATGTAATGTTTCCTTTACCAATATCCTTCTCTGTATATTTAACAGATCCAAATACACTGACAATGATCAATGTGATTGCAAAATCCCATCCAGGTATAGTATGAATTTTAGGAATAGGCATAATCTATATTCCCATGGTTATATACACAGTACATGGTATATACTGTACAGTAGATATGTTTGTTGGTACTTGTTTCCTAGCACGGCCACACCGATTAAGATCGGGGTGGTCGTGCTGAAAAAAATCGGGTCGATCGCATCGCATGCGATTTGGTCGCATGCGATGCGATCGACGCGACCGACCGATTTTTGACCCGATTTTTTCATTAAATCCAATGTAAATTGGGTCCCTGGGACCCAATTTTACATTGGATTGAATGAAAAAAATTCCAAACCCCCCCAAATTGAAGCGCGTACACAGCGCCCCACGATAGACGGCAACCCGAAGCGTGGCGAGCGCAGCGAGCCCGCGAGGGGCGGCGGTACGCGTCCTCCGACCTTTTCATGCCCTACTATCCACTAGGGCGTGGAGTGAGAATAGAATAGTGTGGCGAGCGCAGCGAGCCACCGAGCCCGAAGCGTGGCGAGCGCAGCGAGCCCCGCGAGGGGACGCGGATACCTTCACAGGTAATCGCGTCCCTTCGCGGGCTTCACAGGTGTCCGCGTCGCCACGCTCGCCACACTATTCTATTCTCACTCCACGCCCTAGTGGATAGTAGGGCATGAAAAGGTCGGAGGACGCGTACCGCCGCCCCTCGCGGGCTCGCTGCGCTCGCCACGCTTCGGGTTGCCGTCTATCGTGGGGCGACGACGGGGACATTTATAATGTGAAATGGGTCATATTGACCCATTTCACATTTTTTTACATTTTTACACCATTTCAATGTTAAAATTTTTTTTAACATTGAATCCTATGTAAAAATCGGGTGCATCGCGTCGCATCGCGTCGGAACCAATGTTAATGGTCCCGACCGACGCGATGCCCCCGATATTTTACCGTTCCCGACAAGATTTCAATGTTAAAATTTTTTTTAACATTGAAGTCAATGCAAATATCGGGGGCATCGCGTCGGTCGCGTCGGGACCAATGTTAATGGTCCCGACCGACGCGATGCCCCCGATTTTTGTTTCCTAGCCGGCAAAATGGACCTGATTTCAAAAGAAATCGGGTCCATCGGGGTAATCGTGTCCCTTAATTAAGGGACACGATTACTTAAGATTGTGGCCGTGCTAGGAAACAAGTACCTGTTTGTTTCTTTTTAATGAATAGTGTACACAATCATATTGTTTCTGTGTTAATGTGTTGGACAATTCAGTGATGGTTTATCAGATTTATCAATAGACAATGTAGGTGCGCTGTGAAACCAATGCTAACTCGTTAGTGCGCTGTGATTGATGATAGTTTGGGAACTACAATCCTAGATTGTACCCACTACCACTATCACCAGCAGTGTTTAATTACACCCTTATGGTGCGTACACATGGAGCAATATGATCGCTGGCAATATACTGTATTGCTAGTAATATATTGCTCAGCAATCATATTGCTCAGTGGCCCGTTTTCATCTGCGACCAGAGATGGTCACTGATGAAAATGACACTGCCTGGAGAAGAGGCGGGGAAGTGGCTGGTTGGAGGAGCACGCTCCCCCGACCAGCAACCATAAGGGGCTGAAAACGGGAGCGCGCGCTCAGCGACCATATTGCCAGCGATATATGCTGAAATCGCCCCGTGTGTACGCAGCTTCTCAGTCATCACTGAGACATTTTATGTAGGTTTGGTTAATTAAAACATTAGGTAAATTAGCATCTGAATTACCCAAACTTGCTGTTGGGCCATATTATAATCCGACCCCACTCAGGAGACTACAGTACGAGGTAAATGTAGTGTCCATTGTTATGGTCATTTACTATACGGTTGTTTTGTGTGCATTTTACACACATATGATGGAATATATCAGTGACCTGGTACAGATATCAGGAGACTCACTACCACAAAGCAACACCTGACCCCAGTTACACACTATACAGCTAGTGTACGGCCAAGGCAATCTCTTACCTCATGTAGCTGTTTTTATGTATCACAAATATTTTTACTTTGTGTATTACAGATCCAAAAGCCCTGAAAATGGCAAATGAGACATCAAATCCCCCCCCAGGTACGTATTTTAAGAATTAATCATTATCTTATTTTAAATACACAATACACATGTACAGTACAATAACAAGAACAAGTACGGTCTCTAATGTGTTTATATCCTTCTGGAGATATGGCCTCCAGAACTGAACACAGTACTCTTTGGCCCTTATTCAGATCTGATCACAGTACAGATTTGTTCTCAAAATGGGCAAAACCATGTGCACTGCAGGTGGGGCAGATTTAAGATGTGCAGAGAGAGTTACATTTGGGTGGGGTGTGTTGAAACTGAAATCTAAATTGTATTGTAAAAATAAAGCAGCCAGTATTTACCCTGCACAGCAACAAAATAACTCAAACAAATCTAACTCTCTCTATACATGTTACATCTGCCCCACCTGCAGTGCACATGGTTTTGCCCATTTTAAGAACAAATTTGTACTGCGATCAGATCTGAATAAGGGCCTTTATCAGTGGTTCTCAACCTCGGTACCCAAGTACCCCCAACAGTGCATGTTTTCCAGGTCTCCTGGCAGTAGCAAAGATGCACTCATTATTCACTGACACATTTTAAAAGATCACAGGTGGAGCTAATTAATTCACCTGTGATTCTGTGTGGAGACCTGGAAAACGTGCACTGTTGGGGGTCTTTGAGGACTGAGGTTGGGAACCACTGCTCTAGATGAGGTCGTACCAAAAACCTATACAGTGGCATTATTACTTCTTTCTTTCAACTGCTGACACCTCTCCCTATGCAACCAAGTTTCTTTAGCAGTCTGCGATGTGGGACAGTGTCAAAAGCCTTACTAAAATCTAGATAAGCTACATCTACAGCCCCACCTTGATCTATTACTTTAGTCACCTAGTCAAAAAAGTCAATAACATTTTTTGACATGATCTTCCCCCAGTAAACCCATGCAGTTTCGGATACTGTAAATTGCTGGTTTTGAGATGTTCTACAACTCTTTGTTTTAAGAGTGTTTCCATCAATTTCCCTACTACTGATGTAAGGCTCACTGGTCGATAATTGCTAACCTCTTCCTTGCTTCCACTTTTGTGCAGTGGGACTACATTCTCTGGTTTCCAGTCCTCTGGGATTACTTCAGTAGCTAGTGACTTGTTGAATAATTCTGATAATGGTTTAATAGCTCCCCTTTAAGCTCTTTTAGTATCCTTGGATGTATCCCATCTGGCCCCATTGATTTATAAACTTTCAGTTTTGAGAGTTCTGTGAGGACTTTCTCCTCTGTAAATGCACTTGTTTCTCCCTCATTTTTCTGGCTATACTTGCAACTTCACTGTGGCCCCATCCCCTCTCTTTCAGCAGTGAGTACTGATCATAAATAATTATTACAATATAATAATAATATTACATTGTCCCCTTCAATAGGACTTCTACTCTCTGTCTTTAGTCTTATTACTCCACTTTTTGTTGTTCTCCTTTCACTTATATACCTGAAAATATGCCCCCCTCCCCGTTTATCCACTGACTGGGCCATTTTCTCCTCAGCCTGTGCTTTTGCACGTCTGATTACCTTCTTAGCCTCCTTCTGTCTAACAAGATACACCTCTTTGTTCTCATTATTCTGCAACTTTTTTGCTTTCACAATATTTGCTACATCTTTCACAAACCACACTGGCTTCCTTTTCCTTGTGTCACCAAGGGGGTTTACATGCTCGTTTCCAGGCGGTTGCCTGCTCATTGCTAGGGGGGTTACATGCTCATGGCCAGGGGTTGCAGGGCCACAACACTCCCAAATTCCACACTTATGGCTATTGCTGAGCGCTCTACACTCCCCTGGCAGATGCTAGAGGTGAAGGAGCACCTCGAGCATACCTTTTTGGAGGGGTGCAGGGTCTCCATCTGCATATGAATGCATCCCCTGCCAGCCTTCTCTCCTGGCGCAGTGGAGGATTTAGGAGAGGGGGCCAGCGGCACGTCCTCTCTCATCCTCGGTACCCAGAGCTTGAGCTCCACTGGAGCCAGGCCTCCCATAGTACCCAATTCCAATTAATGCCTTTAATCCATTTGCAACTGTATGTATTAGCTGTCGCCACTGCATCATGGGAGCTCATTAATATTATATAACTGTTTTTATCTTGTCTTACGTAAGGGTATGTGTGGCAAATAAAACACAAATGAAACAATATAACATTAATCTAGAATGATGCTGTGTATTACACTTCACCATCTGCAACAAATGTTTAGGTCACATTATATCCAGATACTGTACGTTATTTGTGGTTAATTTATTATAATTATATTCACAGAACATACAGATGATGGCGAACAAGAAAATATCTTCAGCAAGATTATTGCAACCAACAAAGGTAAAACAATGCAGAGATATATAATGCCAAAATACTGCAGAAACATTACTGTAACTAAAAGATGTAAGGGTGAAATGTGGGCTTCTATAGGGTAACCAAACACTGAAATGCAATAAACCCTAAAAATAACCCGGGTGTGTACCGCATTTATACATCGCGTCCCCAATTAGAAGAATTACACTTTATACATGAAATATGTTTATGCTGACAATGGGCTGTTCTTAAGTAGTATCAATTGCTAAAGGGTTTAATCTCTTATGAACATGGATAACTAGTAGACAGTCAGCCAATCAGGAAGAGTCTCTTACACGGCTCAGCCAATTACACATGAGAGATTGTTACCAAATGACGTTTGGGACTCACTGCTGTGTAAATTCCCGAGGTTGGTACACTACTAGTTGTCACGAAACTGTGATGTTCGCCTGTCCTTTACCTTTACACCAAAACTGATACGTCATTTCTTTAAATCAAGGGATTTTATACATTATATATTACAAATAACAAAAGAAACTAAGAGAACATAAAAGCTATAGCGTAAGGAATTTACAATAATAAATAGTCATACTATCGTAGCAGAATAAATCACATTATTGCATCACATGTATCATAGATAAATATAACCCATTAATATGACCTCTAAGAACTGGAGAAAGGACACTGATACAGGGACATTAGGTATACAGTATCTAACCAAAAAGGAGGAAGTCTAGAAGGATACAGAGTATGGAAAGTGACAATGTAACATGTAGTAGTACAGGTAGTTACTGACCTGCAGACATACAGTTGCCGTAATACCATTATTAGTGGCCCATCTGCTAATGCAGAAGAGACGCAGCTATAGAGAACCTTGCTCTTTCATTCACAATACTGTTGTTTCTTATTATTCATAGTAGTGGCTCAGTTTGTTCCCACGTCACATTGCAGTGGCGTCCCTACCTCTGGAGACACCTGGTTCTGCTGGATGCACTGCTCGCATGCCCTTGGATTGCACTGGCAAATAAAGGCCATTGACTTGTTTCTATAGGGGTGAAGTCTCATGAGTAAGGGGGACAGTCTTGTGGCCCCGGCCCCTGTTGTCATCCTCTGGGAATCCTGTCTGTATACAGTAATGTTATAGTGCGGCTCCTGGCTGCTGTTACTAAGCATGAGATATTGTGTCACCCCTCAGCTAGTGCCCCCCACGTGCAGCCCGCACCCCTCAGTGACAGCACTGGTCTCAAGATAATATCTTCCAATCTTTTTCATTGCTTTTGTATTTTGCTGCCATCTTTATTTGCACCCACAAGCAGCTGTTCCTGGTCCCCTGTCAGTAATCCTGCAGGGAGGTGCAGCTGTAACTACTCTGTGCCACTGGCGCTGGGCTCCCCTCAATGACCAGGCCCAAAGCTATGACAGGATATAACGCTTATTCAACATGCAGTCAGCTGGTTACTTTATCTCTCTTATAATATTACAAGATGAAATGAATCCCCTGAAATGAATGTCATATGGTACACCACATATGAATGCTTCCTGTCCATGTCTGGTTACTGTAGAGCACAACCTCACCGTACATGAAGGAGATATGCTTGTGAAAACTGGACGCAGCGCAATCAGCTGTACAAGTTGCCTGTGGAAAAAAGCTGCAGATGGGACTGTGCCTGTTCCGTACACCTTATCCACTGCTTATAGTGAGTATCCTCATCATAGCAGTGTCCTGAAGTAGTCATGGCCAACTTCTGTTCTATTATATTAATATATATCCAACCTCCTTTCCCTACAGATGCCGATCAAGTCAAGGTGTTTACAAATGCTATGGAGGAAATTGAGACACTGACGTGTGTGAGGTTTGTACCTCGGACAACAGAGAAGGATTACATCTTCATTAATACATCATATGGGTAGGTTCTTCCATTCTATGTTACAGAAATATGTCCACTTAGAGTCTAGGTGAGACAAATAAGCCTAATTAGGAAATTATTAAACTTTATGAAGTCTGTGGACATTCAGCCAATTGGCAGTGATAATGGTGGAAGTACAGATGTGTCCTCATACATCATTGCTGCTGTGGTGTCAAACAGCCAATCTAGGTCCCCCTGGTCCCGGGAGATTCTGCTGACTGTGCTGACTATACATCTTGTATATCTGTGTGTGACTGAGTCTCCGTATCTGTATACAGTGTCCAACCCTGTAACCACAGAACACACTCTAATACCTTCCTCCCTGCTTCCAGCTGTACCTCATTTGTTGGACGACTAGGTGGACCTCAGATGGTTGGAATAGCTATTAATGGCTGTATGTCCAGAGGGGCCATACAACATGAGCTAGATCATGCCTTGGGATTTTACCATGAGCATATGAGGAGTGACCGTGATAACTATGTCACCATCAATTACCAGTACATCTCACCAGGTATTATACACAGAACAACTCCATAACTGTTGTGCTTTGCGTTATTTCCATGCGAATGTGTTTTGTAGTAATGACAGATTCCTTGTTCCAGGTGATCAGATAAACTTTCAGAAGGTAAACACTAATAACCTGGGTATGGAGTATGACTATGGCTCAGTGATGCATTATGCCAAGTAAGTTGTGCCCACAGTTATTACCTGATAGAGGATGATGCTTGTATGTAATTAGTGCACATTGGTCTTATAATGGTCCATATTACTATATTGTGCTGATTACACCTATATCTTGTCTCTTATCTATCTGACAGCTATGCATTCTCTAACACTACAAATAAACTCACCATTGTACCCAAGCCTGACCCAACCGTGCCCCTTGGTCAAAAAAATGGACTGAGTATCTTGGACATTTCTAAAATTAACCGGCTTTACCAGTGCAGTAAGTAATTATATATATGTGTATATATAGGTTTTATTATTTATTATCTCCCTAACAAATAAGCTGGTGGATTGGAGCATGCAGTGCCCACAGTGAGATGATATCATGGGGGCACGTAATGAGGTGTGGTTACCAACCATCCAATAGGAATGCTCAACCACAAGACAAGGCTGGCCAATCATTAGATGGGGCATGTTCTGACCAACATAGGAAAAGATTAGAACTATAGTTATTAGAAATATCACTGACGTAAGACCACCTTATTGTAGGTTGTATTCTAGTTCATCAGCTTCATCGTTGTAGCTTCTCTGGAGCAAGTATTGGAGACCATCTGGGGGACTCGCTTGCTTCACCGTACACAGTAAACATTTATACATGTAATCACAAATATGATATCTAAAGGCTTCTCAGTATATATAGAATACCCGGCATATAATATATCTCCATCCTATACACAATAGAGGCAGCGTTTATAAGAGGTAAACCAAAGACTATGAGAATAAATAGTGCATATCACCACCGTGCGATGCTTACCTCTATACTGTATATACAATGGTGAACATACTGGTAGGTTCCCAACAATGGGGAATGTCTCTGCTATCAGATTAGTGATCATACTACACAATACTGTACAATTCCCGGCTTATATGTTTTATATTCTGGAAGGATGAGTAACAACGGCTGCCTCTATCACAGATATTCTGACACGCAGCCACATTGAACTATTTGTGTATAGTGCCGGTCTATGTGGACATATATATATAAAATACTTCCTAGTAATATGTAACGTGTTATGCATTAC
Organism: Crinia signifera; assembly: GCF_055691185.1. NCBI lineage: Eukaryota > Metazoa > Chordata > Amphibia > Anura > Myobatrachidae > Crinia > Crinia signifera. The sequence goes on along the minus strand of NC_139228.1, from coordinate 77,421,917 downwards.
CTCATGTACAGTCATTTATTTATGTCACGTTTTGCCCCTTAGGTGTTTGTGCTAATTTGCTGAATGATAATAATGGAACTCTGACTTCCGCCAACTATCCCTCGGCCTATCCCAACAGTGCCAGCTGTGTTTGGTTGATCAGAACCCCATCTGGACAGGTACAGTAATCAATGGGAGGATCGGGTGACAGACAGAAGGAAGGTGCAAGACACAGGAATAATATGACACTTTTCATATCAGTTCAGTCACTTATGGGAGACATATCCAATACTTTTTGATAATAGACAATCTATTTGAATGCGTTGGATGGCGCAGTTCTGGTTTTTCATGTAAAGAGAAGGAGAGGAATGGCTGCCGCTGCAGCTGCCTCTGTCCCCCACTTAGCACACAGCACTGAGCAGCATTTTTGGGGATGAAGAGAGAGGCTGCTGCAGCAAGTTAGTTCTCTCTCTCTGCAATAACAGAGGGGGGAAGCGGGACCCAGACTCCTCCAACAGACCTGGTAGTAGTACCTGCACCACCTTGGTGCCACTGAGGAGAGCTGGATGGAGCAAAATGGGGAAGTTGGTGGTGGTCAGTAAGGAAAGCTCCACCTTGGTGCCACTGGGGAAAGCTGGATTAACCAAAATGGGGAAGTGGGGGGTGGTCAGTTAGGAATGGATCTGAGGTTGTGCCACAAACATGGGAGAGTTTACAATGTCCCCTAGTTCTTCACATCCTCTTAGACAATGGTTCTCAATCTCAGCATGGGGTCGCGACTCAAGTTTGCTGACCATGATGTGATGACAAGGAGTATAAAAAATCCCCCTTCCAATTTATACATCCTCTTATCACACTCTACCTTTCCCCATCCCCCATTCCCATCTTTGTCACCTTCTGCCTCTTCCTGTCATCCTCTGCATCGCCATGCAGCCACTGCTTCATCCTCTGTCCCACGCCTACCCTTTGCTCTTGCTTACACCTACTGGCACAACCTGTCAACCTCACCTCCCACTGCTTCCTCATGCCACTCTCTGCCTCACATTCATCCTATGTATCCCTCTGACTCTCCTTAACCACCTTTGCTTCTTTCTAATCACCTTCTGCCACTCTCTGTCTCTCTGCCATCTTTGTCACCATATGTCTCCCCTAGTCACCCTCTGCATCCCCTTACCAGCAACTGACTCAACCTTTTTCTTGCTCTCACCCTACCTGACTCCCTACTGCCAGCTGCCACTACCTGTCATTCCCTACCTCCCCAGGCTCCCACTGCCTCTTAATGCTACCATGTGCCACCCATCAGCTTCTTTCCTCTCATTCACTGCTTCATCTGTGTCAACCAATTTTTTTTTTTTACCAACTGCCCCTCTGTCATCCATAAAGTCAGGTGTACACTTTAACAATCGCATAATTATATACAAAATAACACATACAGGGCAGGGACTCCAATGGGATCTCCTCCCCGCTATCATGTGAGAAATGAAGGGATTGCATTAGTGGGCACATCACTTTTGTGTTATACCCTCACAATGCTGCCATGCTTGTGGGATCTGCTAACCAGACACGTCTGGCAACCATTCTGTGGTAACTTGCTGGGGTGCTTTAATAACTTTTATTGTCTGACCGGGTCCAAGAGCAAAATAGTTTGAGATCACTTTCTCTAGGTGTTCCCGTCCTCCAGTTTGGTAAAAAAGTAAATACATGAAAATACAGAGTGAGTTTAATGTCAAAGTTAATTGACAACATACAAGCATTTGATCAATTATGGTTTCTTGTTTAGGCTGCCCTGAACTTCTTTGCTTTTGATGTTCAATCCACAACTGATTGCGCCTCTGACTACATCAAGATTTATGATGGTCCCAGTAAGAATCATCCTTTGTTGCTGGACAGAACCTGTGGGACTGGTCTGATCCCACTAATCATTGCTTCCACTAGTGAGATGCTGGTGGAGTTTGCCAGTGACAGCAGCGTTACAGGGGTCGGATTCAAAGCTTCTTACACCTCAGGTACTGTACTAAGTTCTCAAATGTGTAAGTGTTATATTATCCTAATCTATGACCCTATGTAATATTATACAGATGTAGCCAAGCTGATCGCATTTAATGGTGATCCGTGGCACATATACAGATGTAGCCCAGCTTATTACATAGAATGGTGTTCCGTGGCATATCTACAGATATAGCCAAGATTATTGCATTGAATGGCGATCCGTGGCATATATACAGATGTAGCCAAGCTTATAGCATTGAATGGCGATCCGTGGCATATATACAGATGTAGCCAAGCTGATCGCATTGAATGGTGATCCGTGGCACATATACAGATGTAGCCAAGCTTATTGCATTGAATGGCGATCCGTGGCATATATACAGATGTGGCCATTGTACTCTGATGCAGCGGCACTCTGCCACACATAGTCGCACTACATTATTTTGTCTACTTTAGTCATAGTGGCCACGGGTGTGAATGGTGAGATTGGCTTGTAAGCGACATAGTAGCAAACTAGTCACAACCACGCCTAGTTGCAGCCACGATGAGCGTGACTTTATCTGTATTTTCATTAATTAGAACATTTACTAATTACTGACAATGAAACTAAAATGGAATACACTATGGGGGTCATTCTAATTACAGTTCCCGCGGTAATCAGGACTGTTGGGAGATATGCTCTTGTACTGTACTCCATCTATGTACAATCCAAGTTATATATAGGCTCTTCCCCGTCTCACCTCAAATACCTCCACTTCACCTGAGACATCTTCTACCAATCATCCCATAAGCTCCTGTCCTGCCAACGCCATCTGTCTTCCTCTCTCAGTCTATTCATTATTATCATTTATCTATCAGATCTTATTACATAGCCTGCTACGTTACTGGATTTATATTAAATGCTATTTTCCTCTGTTTTATACCATATCTCCCTATAGTACAATGTGGAGGAAATTTCTTTGCCTCCGAGAAGAACTTTACATCTCCTGGATACCCCGTTGCGTACAGTCCAAACTTAGATTGTACCTTCAACATCACAGCCCCTGTGGGATATCAGGTAAGGAACTTTTGTGGCCTAAGATAATTTGTGCAGTGGTTTCAGTTATTGTATTGGAGCTTTAGTGTTATCAGGAAGGTGTAACATACACCTACAGTTTACATTCTACAGTGTCTGCATGATCTGGGGGTGGTCACAGATACAGTATGGCACATGATGAGGAGGAGGAGGATGAGGAGGAGGGGAAGGAGGAGGAGGAGGAGAAGGAGGATGCTAATATTGATAAGATCACAGCTTGTATAACTGAATCTTAGAATCTAACTTAGAGAATATACTTATAAACATGGCGCACCTAGGCAGAACATGTAAATACAGACCACTGTGTGTTATAAGAGACGTCAGCACAGTTTTGAGAACAATGGTTTATTCATCTTGTCTGCTTTCTATATGTCTATTTGTTCCTCATAAATGATATTTCTGGATTTTACAGATATCACTGACTGTAACAGATTTTCTACTGGAGAATTCCCAATTCTGCATCTCAGACTATATGCAGGTCCGGGATCACAATACGGTGTATGGTCCATTCTGTGCTGATTACGATATTCCTCCCATAACCTCCTCTGGGAATACTCTGACATTGAAGTTCCACAGTAATCGCAGCACACAGGGAAAGGGTTTCCATGCTTCCTACACCTTCAGTAAGTAATATATCCCCATGTATTCACCACACAAACACTATTGGTCTTACTGGTGTCATCTATTAGCTAGAATTGGGGGTTTTCTCCTATACTAATACCAGGGTTGCCTACCTGACTCTCTCCTCCAGGGAGAACATGCTCTGCTCCTGGGCTTCCCTGGTAATGTAGGATTGCCAGCACCTATGGTGACACCTTTCTTATCAGTTACCTAGCTCCCCACAGGTGCTGGTAATCATACATTATCCATACCTCCCAGAATGCCCCTCTCCAGGAGGACACAATGCTCTGCTCCTGGGCTTCCCTGGTAATGTATGATTGCCAGCACCTATGGTGACACCTTTCTTATCAGTTACCTAGCTCCCCACAGGTGCTGGCAATCCTAAATTATCCATACCTCCCAGCATGCCCCTCTCCAGGAGGACACAGTGCTCTGTTCCTGGGCTTCCCTGGTAATGTATGATTGTCATCACCTGTGGTGACACCTTTCTTATCAGTTACCTAGCTCCCCACAGGTGCTGGCAATCATACATTATCCATACCTCCCAGCATGCCCCTCTCCAGGAGGACACAATGCTCTGCTCCTGGGCTTCCCTGGTAATGTATGATTGCCATCACCTGTGGTGACACCTTTCTTATCAGTTACCTAGCTCCCCACATGTGCTGGTAATCATACATTATCCATACCTCCCAGCATGCCCCTCTCCAGGAGAACACAATGCTCTGTTCCTGGACTTCCCTGGTAATGTAGGATTGCCAGCACCTGTGGTGACACCTTTTTTATCAGTTACCTAGCTCCCCACAGGTGCTGGCAATCATACATTATCCATACCTCCCAGCATGCCCCTCTCCAGGAGAACACAATGCTCTGTTCCTGGACTTCCCTGGTAATGTAGGATTGCCAGCACCTGTGGTGACACCTTTCTTAAAACCACGGGGGGAGAGAAAGAAACTTGTGTGGGGTGCACTCTAGGTCCCCTATTAAAATTGTTCTGAAGGAATTAGGATTTTTATATTTTTTTATGATTTTATCTGCTTGTGCATAAATTATATGTAAAATACTATACAAATTTGTGAGAGAATAATACATTTTATACACTAACACATTGCTGTGGGCTTTTTGTTATACATATTTACTGCGAATATATAATCTGCAAAATACATACTGGTATCTTTAATACCCCGCCTGTCTGTCAAATTTCTTATAAAGGATGACCATCATATACCCCATCAATCATGCACCATTGATGTTTATACAGTAGGTGTCACTTAAGGGTCTAATCATTGGTCAAAGAAAATGACAAAAACAGACAAACAAAGTATTTACACCAATCTATATTTACATATATACAATATACAACATCTGCCTCAATCCGATTCTCTTTATATCAAATTCTCCCTATGTAAAGGAACTGCGTATAGTGCCCTTGTTATACTTTGTATAATTGCACATGTTGTATGTTGGATGGTAAAATTGTATCAATCTCTCAATCAGTACCACACTCTGAACATGATACTCTTATAATTGGCAACAAACTGCAACTTTCTTTCTTAATTGGGCTGGTGGCCTAATGGTCTGTGCTTATTAATCTCACAGGCACAAATATTCGCTATTTTTAATCAGATGGTGATTCGCCACATACCTAATTACATAAATAATTGCCAAAAAGCATTCACCAACAAATATTCACAAATGCGCACATGAGAATAGCAGATAAACGGCTGAACACTCTGCAATATAAAACTGCCTCTCACAGTAAATAGCCAGCCTATTACTCTTTGCTTCCAAAACAGTGCATACAAATGGGTCAAAAATTGATATAGCACCTGTCCACCTGCACTCACAAATGCCGGCAGTCTTAGCAGATACACCACTATATGCACAGAATAGCAGGACAACAATTAAACAATTTCTAAGGATTGAAAAGGACCGTTTATCTCACTTAGAGCCAGCGGTAGCCTATGTAGCGGCTGGCCGTGGACTCGGTAGAGAGGTCCGGTTACCAGTTACGGCGCTGAATAGCGCGTGTCTCCAGTTGTATCAGACGGGAATCCCAGCAGAGCCGAGACGAATCGCCGGTCACGTGAGCGCCCACAAGATCGCCTCTTGTGACGTATGTTTCGCAGGAGGCTTGTTCACACGGCAGCCATGTGAACAAGCCTCCTGCGAAACGTACGTCACAAGAGCCGATCAAGAGCCAATGATTTCATGTGCTGTGGGAGATAAATCGCTGGGAGTGCGCTCCCGCTGCCAGCCCTTCATGGTCGCTGGTCGCAGGTGCATGCTCCTCCGATTATGGCTAAAAATTACTGTTCGCTGGTGCACAATGCACTGTGCCACACATGGCTACACCAGTGCACCACCTGACTACACCTGTGCACCACCTGACTACACCTGTGCACCACCTGACTACACCTGTGCACCACCTCAACACCTGTGCAGCACCTGACTACACCTGTGCACCACCTGACTACACCTGTGCCCCACCTGACTACACCTGTGCACCACCTGACTACACCTGTGCACCAGTGACCAGCGATTTCTTGTCAAAATGAGGTATAAACAGAATGAGACAGAACAGTTTGCAATTTTCAGCCATAAACTTACCATCGGAAATCTTTATGCCCCACACTTTAATAAACTTATCTAAAACCTTAAACTAACTTAACACTAAAATAACGAGACAGACACAAGTGCTGGCTTTTTAAATATATGATGTCAAATTTATTAATTGACAGCTATAACTATAAAAGGGGTGTCGGCCCTAAAGAACGGTCATAGAAAAGAGAGGGGTAAGGTCACAACACACCATTCATACATCGTTGGTGTCCAACTCTCCCCTCGCGACCCACCCGTGCGGATGGTGCAGCCCACCCCCTGTCCAAGGGGCGTGGGCTAGCGACATATTGATGTCGGTAGAGTGCACCCCACTATCTTCATATGATATTAATTTAAACAAGGACCATTCTTTACCGTCGCCAAACAGATAGAATGTTAGGGAGAAAGGGTGGGGAAAATCCGACCAGAGAGGCAGATCACCTGACTTCCTTCCTATTCCTAGCTCAAGGAACTCCTCCCTTGGTCCCTAATTGGCTATCCTGATGTTGTCATCACACCCTGTCATCACACAACCTAAAGTGCAGACAGCTCAGATTCCTTCGGTAGTTTATGTCACCTCTTGCTTAATCAGCCCTCGGTTTTCTAAATCGCTGGTCGCTGATGAAAACAGTACACTGAGCAATATATTGCTGAGCGGTTCTAAGACAAAACTGCTCAGCAACCAAATCGCACCGTGTGTACACAGCTTTAGAGTAATGGTCCCTACGCACAGAGCGATGGTGAGTCATGTTCTAAGCAATTTAACTAGATTTGAATAGATCGCTTAGTAAACTATCTAAAATTGCCCCTTGTAAAGGGACCATAGTGATAGTGAAGCACAGCCCAGCGGCAGCTATCTCCTGTCTAGATTTATACTGCATGCAGTTTACTGTAAATCCAGATCGTTCAGCGCACATCACTGACACATCGCTGGTGCATCGCTGTGTGCTGAGCCATCTAGCATCACTCAGATCGCTGGCACACGTCGCTATGTGTGTAGGCCCCATAACCCAACACTTTATTAAACTGAACAATGCATCACTGAGATTATTAAAGTATGTACATATGTGTAACAAATCATTTACTAACGTTTATTTCTGTTTCCTTACAGTATAAGTGAGGCATATCACACACCGCAGCAATATCACACTGTACAACGAACATCACAGGAACAGTATAATAACCATTGTATATGTGGTGCAGCAAATCTGCGTCATTCTCACAAATGTCATCGGAGAACCATAAATGAAAACCATTGTATGCAATATGAAGACAGTTATTTATTAAATCCCTGTATATTTATGACTGTGATTACACTGTATTTCTGAGGACCAGTAAGAGTTAGGACAGTAGAATGTGCAATTAATAAAACAGACAATTGGTACACCTGTGTGTGATATGATTTATGACATCATGCTTGATATTACGTGACTAAGTAAACCTAATGAAAATTGGAGCATTGAAGGGGTTCCATGATTATTAATCAGGGTTGCTTACTCTCCCTGAATGGCCGGGATCGTCCCGGAAATTGGGTTTCCCTTCCCGCCCCCCATACAGGCATTGCACGGCGGGGAGCGGGGCTAAAATGATGAGATCACTATGGGCACGCCCCTAATAGGGCAGCCACCCATGTGGCTCCACCCCCAAACCGCCCCTTTCCCCCTCCTAGGGATGGCCGCGCCCCCTGCTTTACTGAGCTGGCTGCCCTCTCCCTGAGAGGGCAGCCAAAAAGTCGGCAGCCATGTTATTAATTAGAGCTTATTGCTTTACTCCATGATATATGAGACCAGACCAGACCCAAGACATGCCTGACAGTAGACCAGCACGCAGCCACTAGATAAGACGGGTTGTCTTACAATATGTCTCATACAGTAATACATATTTAGTATGTGACACCCCATTCAGCCTACTTGTGCCCCTTCCGGGGTGGTGCTGAAGGATATTGTATACTGTCTGGGACATCACATTATACGTTATAGGGACACACTGTAGATAAATAGGTTTATGTTTATGGATTTATGTACCGAAATCGCATTGTGTGTTTCTATCATATGTATATGTGTGAGTAAGATACATCTATATGGTGATACTTGCTTTCCTACTCACACACGGTGGACCTTTAAAGAAACCTTTATTTATTTATTACCAGTTTCTTATATAGCGCACACATATTCCGCAGCGCTGTACAGATAATATATTAACATTCACATCAGTCCCTGCCCCAGTGGAGCTTACAATCTATATTCCCTACCACATGTACACGCACACACAGACTTGGTACACATATGATTTATAATCTGGGATCAAAACTTGAGGGGGTATGCACCCCCTAGGGCTGGGGTGGCAGCACAAAGTATTTCAGCACACTTTATAACTGAAATGCCTGGAGCAATTTACATCAAACTTGTCACACATATCAACTGCAATCTGTGAGCAAATACTTTGGGTAAGACGTCCATAGCACCCCTAGGAGTGAGACAGCCTCACATACAGATGGGGCTCCATTCATTCTTGCAGGGGCTGGTGGTCGGATCGCCAGCCCCTGCCAGCCGTCAGAAGGGGACGCACGTGCACGAGATGCGCGCACGTCCCCTTGACCAGTCGCCGCCACCTCGCTGCCGGTCCCCACCGCCCGATCCCATCTCTCCGCTCCCCCCTATCCCTGCTTGTCTCCCTGAGGCGGAGACGAGCAGGGTTCGCATCCTCTGCCACCCGGAGACTGGGCGCGTGGGATGCTCGTGCTTCCCAGTCAGATGGAGCGCCATCTCGCCAGCAGGGGCAATCTGGGGAGCGCCGGTGCTGGCTGAGAGGCGCTCCATCTGTAGTATATCAGGAGATAGCATAACTCAGGAATGGCCTGAGCAATTTACACCAATTGTGGTACACATATCACTTACAATCTGGGAACAAACGCAGTCGGGGTAAGACACCCCTTGCACCCCTAGGGGTGGGGCAGCAGCACAGATTATGGGGCCAATTCAGATCTGTTCAATCTGGTCTGAAATTGGCCCCTTGTCCGATGATGGGGTGTTTGCGCATGTGTGCAAGCCACAGGAGCGAATGGCTTTGGTGAGTATCCCAGTCGCCGAGCCACTGGTTCCGGTCAGCGGGGTCTGGGGCAGCCAGGAGGCAACAGCAGGGGAATGGGTGTCCCCATAACAACACTTGGCATTCCCCTGGGAACGCAGGTGTGTCGATGCATGCGTGGGGTGACTGGCTGATGCCATATGATGTCAGCACCCGCCCCCTTTTGGCGATCTGCCTCCAGAATAAAACTCAGTTTAGACTGACTTTTATTAACGAAGGGGAGAGAAAAATTTTGATGGTGCGACCATCGAAAAATGTATCTTCCGTTCGGCTGCATGCTAGGGGATGTGTTAAGGCCCCCATACATTAGGCCGACTTGTCCTAGGGACAAGTCGGACCCAATTTACCTGCGAGCCGCCCGGCAGCTCCCCGGGAGGCTCACATACAATTTGGCACTTGATGTGCCATTTTTACATGGGATAAATCGCATGCGATTTATCCCATGTAAAAAAAAACCCGGGGAGCTGCAGGGCGGTGAGCAGTAGTGGGGGCGGGCAGCGGCAGTAGTGGGGACGGGCAGCGGTGGTGGGGGCGGCCAGCGGCGGTAGTAGGGGCGGGCAGCGGCGGTGGGGACGGGCGGCGTGTGCGGTGAGCGCAGTGTACTTACACATAGCAGCAGCGGCGGGGACGGGACGCGCAGTGGCGGCTATTATATTTTTAAAATACTTGTCAAATGACCGGCCGCTCTCTGATTGGCTGAGAGCTCTCCGGCCAATCAGAGAGCGGCCGGTCATTTGACAAGTATTTTAAAAATATAATAGCCGCCACTGCGCGTCCCGTCCCCGCCGCTGCTGCTATGTGTAAGTACACTGCGCTCACCGCACACGCCGCCCGTCCCCACCGCCGCTGCCCGCCCCCACCACCGCTGCCGCTGGCCGCCCCCACTACTCCCCCGGTGTCTGTATGCATATGCCTGTCAGGTGGCAGGCATATGCATACAGGGAGGTCGGACGTGATCGTATGTACAGACCGTCCGACCTCCCTGATCCGGTCCGATGCGCACGGGACCGCGCATCGGATCGGATCAAATGTCACATACCTACGATTTTGGGCCGATTTCATCCGATTATCGGCACAAATTGCCGAAATCGGATGAAATCGGCCCAAAATCTCATAGTGTATGGGGGCCTTAAGGGAACAGTTATATCAGTTTCATTGGATAAATAATTAACCTAGGATTGCTTAAAGTGCTAGTGCTGTGTTCATTATATATGTGTAGGTACAACGCTATTGGGTGATCTAAAGAGAAATTAAGAATATTAAGTTATAGCTGGGTTGCCTACTTTTCAGCTGCCTTCTCTGGGAGAGGGCAGCCAGCTAGCCAAAGAAGGGGGTGGAGCTGGCGGACATGTCATGAAAGGGGCATGGCCAGAGGCAGGGCTGAAACTGTGCTGTATTTGGGGGCATGGCCATTGCAAACTCAACATCGTGGCCATGCCTCGCATTGCAATGCCTGTATTTTAGGCATTGCAGAGTGGGAGACGGGGCCACAATGATGCGATTCGCATCATCGGGTCCCCGCGGAACCCCCACCGAGTGGGAATCGTGGGAGGCTGGGGGGATTCTGGGAGGATTGCCTGCCTTCCCGGGGGGCCGGGAGGGTAGGCAACCCTGAGTTATAGTAATAATGTATATATATATATATATATATATATACTGTATATATTTATATATATATATATATATATATATATATATATATATATATATATATATACTTCCCAAATGGTGGTATAGCACCTAAACTTAATATATTAGTCCATGTATCCCCCCAATGTTCATGAAACCAGAAATGTTGGATTTCCAAGCAAGTTCTTTATTCGACTCTTCAACAGTTTAAACTAGGGCCCCGACGCGTTTCGTCTTATAAAGACTTCATCAGGGGAAATAGTTTATACTCTTCCAAAAGCTTCCAGATGTGGTAGATTTAGCTTCTGAAAGGCAAAAAGTGACAATTCCTGGAACTGGAATAACTGTCCACCTTTAATCGCCAGGTGATATCCCAGGAAGATACTCCTTAGTGGGGATTATTGATTTAATGTGACAGCCAGATTTAGTGAAATTTAAACAATTCGAGTGGCTATCCTGTGTAATTCAACACTGGACCAATTCTTTTTATGCAAACATGTATCAAATTAATGTCCTGTATTCAAAATAGGGTACTTGTTTTCTAGCACGGCGCCCATGATTTTAATCTTGTTACATAGTTTTGATCGCATTGATCGCATCGCATGCGACCAGATCGCATGCGATGCGATCGATGCGATCAAAATGATGATTTCATTGTACAAGCACCCTGATGGGTGATTACTATGTTATATGCACCCCCATTGTTAACGCCACCACCACTATTAACGGCAACCCGAAGCGTGGCGAGTGCAGTGAGCCCGTGAGGGGCGGCGGTACATGTCCTCCGACCTTTTCATACCCCCACTATCCATATCCGCGTGGAGTTGATTCTATATAGTGTGGCGAGCGCAGCCACCGTGAGCCACCAAGCCCGAAGCGTGGTGAGCGGAGCGAGCCCCACGAGGGGACGTGGATAACTTCACATGTATTACGCGTCCTATTGCGGGGCTCGCTGTGCTCGCCACGCTTCGGGCTCGGTGGCTTGCTGCACTCGCCACACTATATAAAATCAACTCCACGCCGCTGTGGATAGTGGGGGTATGAAAAGGTCGGAGGACGCGTACTGCCGCCCCTCGCGGGCTCGCTGCATTCGCTATGCTTTGGGTTGGCGTTAACAGTGGCGGTGGCGTTAACGATGGGGGTGCATATAACATACTATTTACCCATCAGGGTGCATGTACAATTAAATCACCGTTTTGATCGCATCGATCGCATCTCATGCCATTTTAATGGCATGCGATGCGATTTTAAAATTGTACAGTGCGGCTCTTTGGACCCGAAAATCGGGTCCCATCGCATACCATCGCATATTGTACCATTGCATACCACTAATTAAGGCATGCGATGGTATGCAATGGGTGCCATGCTAGGAAACAGTACCCAAAATAGTTTTCTTCAAAAGCTTTTTAATGTGAATAAGCAAATGATGATATTTTATCTTCCTAGTTTGTGCGCACAATGCAAGCACTATATATTGTATATTTTGTATTACAGGAACCTTATTTGCATTCACAATATTCAAATATTTTCATGCATCAAGTTTTGTACTTATAAAAACGTAGGCCGGAATATCGCTTATATCCAACTAAGAAGTTATTGGACTGGTAAACAATTAAATAAATATAAAAGTCCAATTTTGCCAAACAATGGAGCCGAAAACTCTTGAATTCATTGTATTACCTCTAGACGCCATTGTACTCCTGGTTTCTTTTGTAGGAAATGCATTAATCTGTGTCGTAAATATGTTCGATTGGACCAAGAACAAAACACTTTCTGTTACTGACCAACTCATCTTCTGTATCAGCTTATTTAGGGCCTTATTCTGGTTGGAGCGGCCGGGCCGTACGCGTACGTCCCGGGATTTTTTATGATCTGCGCATGCGTACATTCGCCAATGCGCAGGCGCGACCACTCACCAACGCTTACGGACGGGTCTCTACGTGCGAAAAAACCTGTACGCGAGTGTACGGTATTGGGGGCGGCATAGGGGCGTGTTGAGAGAAGCGGCCGAAATAATGAGGGAAAATGGGCGTAAATATGGGCGTACACGGGGGTGTGCACCAAAAATGAGCGGTGCTACTACCGCACGATCGACTAAGGCACCGTTCATTTCGGACACAAAACAGGCGGCCGCCAACCGCCATCTCAAACCACCCCTACAGATACCGCATGCCAGCATGCGCCTGAGTTTGCTAATTAACGCTGATTCCTACTCAAACACATACACCTGAATGTAATAAGCAATGCTGCAGTCTATTAAGTCCAAACCATGATTTCACTACCTGCAAGCCACACACAGCACTCAAACACATTGGAAGCTTATCTTTCTATACTTCTCGACATTTAAAGGTTTGTTTAATTTAAGGTAAGAATCTTTTGAAGACCTGCTTATATATGCTAAGGTAGCTATTTGCTAAACAGTTAGACACATTCACTACGTGCTTTCATAGACTTTACACAGTAGCACACTCAATCTACACAAGTCGACATGTGTCAACGTGTTCACTCTAATACAAACATAGGTTTTGTATTTAGGATACAATAACATAAACCACATCTAACACCTACAAAGGATGTTTCAGCAATGTTTGAAGCCCATGACCACTATTTTGCACACAATCTTTGTATAGTACCCAAAATACAGAACTCTACCACTATCTCATCTGCTATGAATTGGATTTGACTACACTCTGGATGTAAGATGCCACCAATAACATTATTGCACTCACATCTCTCTAACAAAGGATTCCTACATCTGCTTATGATACTGTCAAATCATATATATGTAAAAACTTATACATGTTTGTTCACAAGCAATTTTATCATGTTTGGCCCATTCACACATCTTTTTTTAGGGAGGACACATATGCATTCCTACACAAATTTACCTTTTCACCCTTGTTTGTCTGCCTCACCCACTCCATGAGGAAAGCATTGTTCTGGACCTGCTTTTACCTACTACTGTAGGAGCTACCTCACCTGCACACAAACTGCTTTCTCACCTATTAAGTTGCTCTGCACATGTGCTGACACAAACTAATTAGCAGGGAAAAGTTGGATAGGAACATGGGAATGGCCATGGAGAGGGTTACACATGGGAAACTTCGACCACACTTCAACAAATGTTGAAAAATACCCTGGTCAGTAAGTACACATAAATCTAGTATTTGTTTCACACAAGAAATTACACATACAACAATTTTGATTTAATTGGTAAAAGAAATTTATTTGCTGTTCAGCATCACAGCTTAAAGTGTGAACACTTTAATGTCAGAAATCAAATAAACAAATCAAATAGACACAAAAATAAAAAAACAGCCAGAACAAGAGGTTGCATATCTCCAAACATGTGTTACCCTGCAAATGCAATGGTGAAAGAAATGGGGACACCAGAATACATACTGCAACAACCAGGGTGAATACTAAGCAAGATACACACCACCAAAAATTTATCCTGCATTTGTAGAGGTCAAAATAAGAACTTTAATGCCCATGGCACGCAAATGGATAGATGGCCAACTCAGGAAGTGGATGTCCAGTGCAATTTAAACATTTGGGGTCCAACCACAGAGGAAGTGAACCAGGTCTCATTATTTGGGCCCTTTTTTCCCCCTTTTAGATGGGGCCTTGGGGACAGGGGCCTTTGGGTCAGCTGGCTTGCGGCGTCTTCCCCTAGTGGACACAGGAGGGTCAGCAAAGGTGGAAGGTTGGGGAGCAGCTTGGGGTGGGCCAGCAGATGGGGGATTGTCCCTTAGGGACCTGGCGGTGGTCAGCTGCTCCGCAAGAAGTTCATTCTGGCGGCTGAGGTGTTGGCCAATGCTTAGCATGCCAGCCGCCAGAGTGTCATTAATGCGGTTCAAGGCCTCACACTGCAGCCTGTTTGTGGCCTTCCACTCCGCCAGAAATTCCGCCACCTGCTGTTGACGGATCGCAGCATCCACCCCTTGCTGCTCGATCCTCTCCAGCATCACCAACACGCTCTCATCCCATGTCTCCTGTGGCTGGGGCTGGGGGCGACATCTTGGTGGAGGCTGGACCACTTGCTCCACCTGTGGCTCTGCAGAGGAAGATGCTGCCGGTACATCCTGGGTTTCTGCTTCTGCTAGGATAATAATTGAAAAAAATGTCACCATCACATACGCACTAAAAAATCTCTTTCAAAATACAATGCATTACTGTGACTTACCATCAAAAGCAGCATCAAAGACCTCCGCCGGGAGCTCACTGTCCATATTGGAGATCCCCCTGACCTCGCCCACATCAATGACGTCCAAGGCGTCCTGCTCCAGGGGGGTATACTCCAAATGATCGGGCATAGGACCTCTCCCGGTGGACATGCTGTGGTTGTACCGGTCAGTCATCTTCCTCTTCATTGCCGTTTTGAAGTCAGTCCACCTACAAGTTTAAAAATACAAATATCACCATGAGATATGTGCACCACTGTGCTACGTGTAGGGTTACCACCTAGTCCCTTTAATTCCGGACACATGTTACTTACACAGGTTCTGTGGCAGTTTAAAATTAGGTGAAGTGGAGTCTTGAAGTCAGCCAGCCACAGAACCTGTGTAATTAATATGTGTCCGGAATTAAAGGGACTAGGTGGTACCCCTAGCTACGTGACATTTCCTAGTGTGGGTGATCTTATGTTTTTTAGCCATATGTGTCCCACACACACATTCATGTCTCCATTAGGAGGCATTTCAGTGTCTCATCACATTCATTAGGCCACTAAATGCACATACATACATCACTATGCAGAAATGACATCATCCATGGCCAAATTATGCACCTCCACCTGTTGTGAAACTACACATTCCACCATAGCTTGACAATGTGGTTATTATGGAGTAATTTAACTATGGGATGGCATACTGGGATGTGTAGTTTCTCACCAGCTACATGTGCACAGTTTGCTCATTCTTGTTTCAGTAGCATCATATGGAACATGTTACAACAACTCTTTCAAAAACACACTTTCTCTTGTCCCATCACATACTTCACATGAGCAGAACTGTGCCCATAACCTCACATCACACCAATGGTGCATGTTTCATATATCAATGTGGGTTATTAGACATGGTTGTGTTCACATGTGACATTGAAGTGTAGCACTATCTACAAACACACCTTTCTATTATTCTCAAAACATACATGTAACATATGTACACACATATGACATTATCAGGGGGACAAACACCAGGGCTATTTTTCAGCAGGCTCCAGCAGCAACTGAGGCCCTTATTCTAGGTCACTCTTTCTGACCACATATTTCTTAGATGGTCAAAACCATGTGCACTGCAGGTGAGGCAGGTGTAAAACCCCACCCAAATCTGATTATCTCTGCACAAGTAACACCTGCCTCACCTGCAGTGCACATGGTTTTGTCCATCTAAGAAATATTTTGTCTGAGTGAACTAGAATAAGGGCCTCAGTTCCTGCTGGAGCCTGCTGAAAAATAGCCCTGACAAACACACTAACCTTTTCTTCACCGCTAGCCAATCTCTGACCACTGGTGACACCTGGTTCACTTCCTCTGTGATCTTGTCCCAAAGCTTTCTCCTTGCACTGGCACCCGGCTTCCTGGTTGCCAATTCTATCCATTCGCGTGCCCTGGGCACTAAGATTCTTAATTCTGCCTCTACAAATGCAGGGTTTCTCTTTCTGGTGGTGGCATCCTGCTCAGTCCTCACCCTCGATGTTGCAGCCTGTTTTCTGGTGGCCCCAGTTCTCTCACCATGCACCTGCTGGGTCACACCTGTTTGGAGAGATGCAACCTCTTGTTCTGGCTGGTTGCTTGGCCCTTGTGGAGCTGGTGGAGGTTGAACAGGGCCTGTTAGTGAGGGGCCCGCTTGGTCTGGCAGGCTACCTCTCTCTTGAGCCCTCCTTCTCCGCTCCTGTTCCCTCTTCTGTAACGCTTCAAGCAGGGATTCTGCTTGTGCTCTCTGCAGAGCGTCCTCAGCTGCGGAATCGTCTGAGTTAGACATGTTTGCAGCAATTCTGGCCTGCATCTGACTGAATATTTATATGTTAATCTCCCGCCATGAACAAGGGGGCGTATATTTTTTCCCGCAATGGACTTGCTAATTTACGCCGATATTTCCCGCCGATAATTGCCGCTTAAATTACGCAGGTCTCCACGCACCTGATCAATCACCTGTATATGCACATACACAGGTTGTGGAGCATTGTGTTCTGCATCGTGAAATGTGTGCACCTGTCATTCCAATGATGAGTGTTGTCAGCTGGTATCTGTTGGAGTTCGTGTATGCTTTGTGAGTCACATTTCAAAACATCACGTTATAATGCTTTCCTTACATATGTAATGAGTCTGAAATTGTCATACACCAACATGTTGCATTGTGCCCCTTTAAGCAGCGTATTTATAAGTAGACGCTTGCGTGTATTATTTTCCGCACACTGTATATACAGTACGTATCTCCATGGAAAACGGTGTATTGTGCCCCCCTTTAAGCAGCGTATTTATAAGTAGACACTTGCGTGTATTATTTTCCGCACACTGTATATACAGTACGTCTCTCCATGGAAAACGGTGTATTGTGCCCCCCTTTAAGCAGCGTATTTATAAGTAGACGCTTGCGTGTATTATTTTCCGCACACTGTATATACAGTACGTCTCTCCATGGAAAACGGTGTATTGTGCCCCCCTTTAAGCAGCGTATTTATAAGTAGACGCTTGCGTGTATTATTTTTCGCACACTGTATATACAGTTCCTCTCTATACATTGAATGCATGCTGTTGGTTTTGGTCTGTGTATATCGGAACGGTCCGCGTAAGTTTCTATTCGCATCCAGTTTGTTAATGTAAGAAGGATTAATAAAGTTAATACCAAACAAACAATTTTTTAGACCAATCAGCAAGCACCAAAAGTGATATATGTACCTGCAATTATTAACTGTGCCATTGGCACTATGACTTCAACCAGGGCTAGGCCGTTTTCGACCCAGGAGCTGTTGGCCTTGGTTGAGGTCATGGACCGTCACCTGGGGCCCAGGGGCCCATATGTCAGCAATATGGACAAGCGGCGGGCGTATACTGCTGCCCGCCGCCTAATATACTCCACGACCGGCGTCCGCAGAAGCCTGGGGCAAGTTGAGCGGCGCTGGTCTGACTTGCGCCGGCGGCAGCCAGTGTTGCTCTGCACACTTCGCCGCCATATTGCCCGATGTAAGTTTTTATTACTAGTATGTCTGCGTTTTTTTGCAAATGTTTTCTGTACTTTTTATAAATATGTTCCTGAGTATGTGGGTGTATATGGGGTGTATAGGGGGTGTATATGGGGTGTATAGGGGGTGTATAGGGGGTGTATATGGGTGTATAGGGGGTGTATATGGGGTGTATAGGGGGTGTATATGGGGTGTATAGGGGGTGTATAGGGGGTGTATAGGGGGTGTATATGGGGTGTATAGGGGGTGTATAGGGGGTGTATATGGGTGTATAGGGGGTGTATATGGGGTGTATAGGGGTGTATAGGGGTGTATAGGGGGTGTATAGGGGGTGTATAGGGGGTGTATAGGGGGTGTATATGGGGTGTATATGGGGTGTATAGGGGGTGTATAGGGGGGGGGTTTAAGTAGTTGCTCAGTTTTTGGGTGTAGCATATCAATTAGTTTGCATGATAAATGTCTGAAATATAACAGCAATGATAATTTGGAAGGTTATGAGCATGACTAATGTGAATTTTTCTTTCCCCCTTTTTTATGCAACCCAATCTTCGATTTCTATGTCATCAACATGAACATTTCAGCACGGGCAAGGGCACGCATGGAAGCCCGAGAGCAGGCAGCCCGGGACCAGGCAGCCCAGGAGCAGGCAGCCCTGGAGCAGCCAGACGAGGAGGAGGAAGAGGAGGAGGAAGAGGAGGAGGAGGAAGAAGAGGAGGAGGAAGAGGAGAAGGAGGAAGAGGAGGAGGAAGAAGAGGAGGAGGAAGAGGAGGAGGAGGAAGAGGAGGCCGAGACAATGGCTCAAGCTGGGGCCCACACAATTTCCCCATCCCCTTCCCCCACCCCCTCCCCAACCCCCACCCCCACCCCCTCCCCAACCCCCACCCCCACCCCTACCCCCACCCCCTCCCCACCCCATTTCCAACCCCCCTACACCTCTCCACCACCCACCCCCAAACCTCTCCAATCCCCACTTACACCCACTACCTCTATCCAAATTCCCATCCCATCCCCCTTGCTCCTGACCCCCCCAACCACCGCACAGCCAACCAGCGGCGACCAGGATGGCTCAAGTAGCCGTAAGTAAATAATGTGTCTAATGTTTACCTACACATTTCTACACATAAACAATCACAACAACCACATATGTGTATCCAACATCAACATTAGTTGCAACATATCACTGCAGGGCGACCATGAGGTGTGTCCTGTCCTTCTCCAGGAACAAGGGTCCCCTTGGTGGTTTTTTTGAGTGTGGCCATGCCTCACCCCTTGAATAATTGACATAACAGTACATCCAATGAGATATCCGACATTAGTGGTGTGGTAGTAATGTGGCTCCAGGTGTTGGGTAACTCCAGTTCCCAGCATGATGTGCAACATAAATGTAGAGATTGTTTTGTTAATAGTGTGTGAGGCCATGCGGATGCATGCTTTACAAACATAGCTGTAGGCCTATAATTTGTACAGCAATGTCCTAAATTTAAAATAGTAAGGAGTGCTTAAGCCACAACAATGTCATAACCCTTAAATAGCACAGCCTAATTGTGAGGTTAGAGGACAGTCCCCCAAAACCAAACTACCAATTGGGTCTCAGCATACATACATTCAAGAAGGAGTAATTTAATTAATGTTATTTACTATGTACAGTATGTGTGTGTTAACATATTATTTTTTAGTACTGTGTTTACAGCAGACCCATCTTCAATGTAGTTTCAAAATGTATGTGGCCTTCACACATAACTCTGAACTTTTTATTATGTACAAATACAACAAACATTTGTGTATGTTATATATTAATTTTTTGTTTTATCCCTTCATTACAGACACTGAACAGCAGCAGGAGGAGGTGGCAGCCCTGATGCGGGAGATCGTCCTGACTCTCCTGTATCTCCAAATACTTTTTGGCCTACTGGAGGCCCGCATTTAATTTATTTTTATCCCCCCCCCCTTATTGTTTTTGTTAGAAATAAAAGTTTCTATTGTGTTCTAAATTGCCTGTGTTTTTAATAATAAATATGTTAGAGGGCTTGTAAGGGTAGGTACATACAGATGTGTAATGTAATTTATATTTGTCATTTGAGGTGAGGGGTAATGATTGATGTGTGAATGTGTGTGTTTTTGAGTAAAATAACACATAGTGAAAATGCATGAATGTTTAATGTTGTTCGATTAAAACATCACACATAACATCAGGGTAGGTATACATGTTACACATTTTGGACAAACTAATTATGGACATAATTTAGTACATATACAGAAACACCAACATAACTTGATTTAAAAGTAACAGCAATATGGGGACACATAGATAGTGATTAAAATGCCACATTAGAACATAACAAATATACATGTAATGAGGGTTAAAATGTAGTTTTATTAGGGTCTTTATTAAGGTAGACAATTGAGTTAATAGAAAACAATAATTGAATAACAAATAGATTAAATAATCAATTGTCAGAATTCTAGTTGAAAGGCAAGATTTGCAGGTCCATATATGTGAAGGGTATGCCAGCGTACACGGACGTACGCTCACTCTCACGAGCGGTGACATAAGCTGAGTTTTCCATTGAAAACAATAGGGAGCCGTCCGTGCAAGCTGGCGTACGCTCAGATCTCCGCAAGAAGTCGGTGGGAAGACGGACGAAAGACGTCCGCGTACGTTGCCGTACGCTCAGTTGTACGCCAGTTGTCGGAGTGTAAGGGCTGGGCCGGCCGCGTACGTTGCCGTACGCTCAGTTGTACGCCACTCCCCTTCTACGTTGTTACTGCCCGTACGTAAGCGGCTGATTTGTGGGTGGACTTAACCCCAACGGCCGCGTACGGCTAGCGTACGTTAATAGTGAACGTACGCACGTTTGGCCGCACCGATCAGAATAACCTCCTTAGTCTTTTACTAGGACTACGCAAAACCATTGGACTTTTCCTATTCTTTATGCAGATCTACACACCGGAACGTGTACAAATAGAATTCTTTTTTTTCCTGATGTTGACATCCTGCAGTCTTTGGTTCTCCACCTGGCTCTGTGTCAACTTCTGTATTAATATTGTCAAGATTAACCATAGAGTCTACATCTATCTCCAAAGGACATTTCCCAAGCTGTTTCCATGGATCCTCGTTGCATCTGTCCTGGGATCCTGCATTGTGTCTCTTCCTGTCAATCTTAGTAAAAAATATATATTTTCAACAACCAATTCTTCTGATAAAAATATATCACATGATTTGACATCCACTTCAGGACTAGATCGCTTAACTCCTGCCTATGTAGCGTTTTCTACCCTATGTTTCCTGTTGTGCTTAATATCATCTGTTACATTTATTACCTATCTGTTTGGACACATTAACCAAATCCAACTCCAGACTGTATATAATATGTCACCTAAGGTGAATCCTCATATCCACGCAGCACACATTGTCATTGTCATGCTCATCCTCAACGGCTTTTTTTTCTCTTCAGCGGTTGTTGTTGCCTTGGATGGAATTCCTATGATTGAATCGTATATTCTTGATGTTATTGTCAATTGTTTCGATTTGCTGCATTCCGTCAACCTAATAAAAGGTAACACTAAACTTAATAAAATAGTCATGGAAATGATAACTTGTCACCATTCAATACAAATCAATAAAGAATGACATCTTTGTGAGATGTGATGCCAGCGATTATACCATTTCAATACAATGGCTGCCCATTTGGATATCACGCTTTGTCGGTATCGTAACGTTATAGTGTAAGGATGCATAAAACCTTTCGCTGCGTTGAATTAATTTGCAATTCTGTACAGTACTATGTGTCACACCAGGGGGGCTCAGTCGACGAGACTGAGACCTCTGGTGGGGACCTGGACCGGTGAGGTTGGAGAGGACCCTTGCGCATGGAGTGCGTGACAGTGCACCCAGAGCCAATAAGCAGTCAGAGGTAAAATACAACCGGAGTTTATTTGCAGATGGTTGTAATATAAACAGACAGTAAAGTATGCAGGAGAAATAACAGAGTTCATGCAGATTGCAATACTTTACAGATGTGATGTGATGTGGGATCGATGGTGGAACATCGGATGTGAAGACTGTGGGCCAGGAATGACGGACGGAAGACTTGAGCTTGACTGTGGGTCCGGAATGACGGACGGAAGCTTGGCTTGGAGATCCGGAATATCGGACTATCGATGATGATGTGGGAACATCGGATTCGGGTATCGGATATGGAAGGAGACTGTGGGTCCGGAATGACGGACGGGAGATGACTGTGGGTCCGGAATGACGGACGGAAGCAGGAGATCCGGAATATCGGACTAGCGATGAAACATCGATGGTGGATGATGCTGGAGCATCGGAAGGACCAGAGTCCCGGAGCTAGGCTTGGTCGCTGGGCTGAGAGGCAGGATCACAGGCGGTGGAATAACCTGGACTTCACAGGAGATGGAACAACCTGGAACACACTGCAGCATGGAAAACAACACCAGCAGATAAACACACTTGTACAGAGACAAGGACAGCTGACCATACACTGGAGACAACTGAAGCACTAGCAATGGTTCTGAGAGCTCCCAGCATACTTATCCCCACTGGGTGGCCAGGATTGGCCGAGGAAGTATGACAGGGAGATCAGAACCAACAGGATTGGACAGCACAGACATGTGACTGGAAAGAACATGGCAGCCCCCATGTCTGCTATGGCGGGAAAGTGTGTTTGTGCACACCATGCTGGATACTGGGAGCAATGGCGGCGGACAGGTGGATTGCCGTGCACTGGGGACTGTCACTGGGAGACAGGAGGCCGGCAGAGATGACGTCTGGACCGCAAGCTGAACCTGCGGAGGCACTTAGCCGGTAAGAAAGTCTGTCTGACAGCTCGGATCGTGACAGCACCCCCCCCTTTAAGGGTGGCCCCAGGACACCTTTTTAGGCTTGCGGGGAAACTTGGAGTGGAACGCCCGGATGAGTCTGGGAGCATGGACATCGATGGCATTGGTCCATGATCGCTCTTCGGGGCCGTAGCCCTTCCAATCGATCAGATATTGCAGACGACCATATCGGATGCGAGAGTCCAAGATTTTACTGACCTCATATTCTGTTCCACGCTGGGTGCAAACCTTAGGAGCCTTGGGGAGCTTGGAATGAAAGCGATTCAGAACCAGCGGCTTGAGCAGCGAAATGTGGAATGTAGCTGGCACTTTCAAATAGGGCGGCAACTTGAGCTTGTAAGCTACTGGATTGACGACTCGCTCAACTGGGAAAGGACCAATATATCGGGGAGCGAACTTCATCGATGGCACTCTCAATCGAAGATTCTTGGTTGACAACCAGACACGATCTCCTGGACGGAGGGCTGGCACAGCTCTGCGTTTCCTGTCGGCAAATTTTTTGTACCTGCTTGAAGCCTTCAGAAGTGAAGAACGAATGAGCTTCCAGGATTTGACGAATTGCCGGATGGTCGTGTCGACCGCTGGAACAGAGGACACAGGTTGCAGAGTGAAGTCAGGAACTCGAGGATGAAACCCATAATTGGCAAGGAATGGAGTGACATTTGATGAAGAATGATATTGGTTATTATGGCAGAACTCTGCCCATGGAAGGAGTTGAGCCCAGTCATCTTGGGAAGAAGAGACATATGTGCGGAGAAATGCTTCAAGGTCCTGATTCACCCTCTCCGTTTGGCCATTGGTTTGAGGGTGGTAGGCTGTGGAAAACTTTAACTTGATTTGAAGCAGGGAGCACAGGCTTCGCCAGAACTTGGCTACGAATTGGACGCCTCTATCGGAGATGATTTCAAGAGGCAGCCCATGAAGCTTGAATATCTCTTTGATGAAGAGCTGGGACAGCTTGGAAGCTGACGGAAGGCCGGTGAGGGGAACGAAGTGAGCTATCTTGGTGAACCGGTCAACAATCACCCAGATGGTGGTGAATTTGTCAGACTCTGGAAGATCAGTTACAAAGTCCATAGAAATATGCGTCCAAGGACGATGTGGCACTGACAGTGGCATCAATTGCCCAGGAGGAGACTGACGACTGATCTTGTGCTGAGCACATTTAGCACAAGAGGAAACAAAGTCCTGTACATCCTGTTTGAGTGACGGCCACCAGTAAGACCTGGTGATAAACTCGTAAGTTTTCTGAATGCCTGCATGGCCAGCGAATTTTGAAGAATGCACCCAACAAAGCAACTTCTTTCTTAGAGCTGGCTTTACATATCTTTTCCCTGTAGGGGGCGTGAGATTTGAAACTCCCGTTGCGGAGAAGGCCACTGGATCAATAATAAAATGTTGATGTGTGGACTTAGACTCACTTTCTTGTTCCCATGAGCGGGAAAGGGCATCAGCTTTTCGGTTTTGTGTCCCTGGACAGAACAACAGCTTGAAACGGAACCTGGAAAAGAAAAGTGTCCATCTGGCTTGACGGGGATTTAAACATTGAGCAGACTTGAGATACAGAAGATTCTTGTGGTCTGTGATAATTGTGATCTCATGAACAGCGCCCTCTAGAAGATATCTCCATTCTTCTAATGCCAACTTGATGGCGAGGAGCTCTTGGTCACCGATGGCATAATTACGCTCTGCAGGCAGGAACTTACGGGAGTAGAACCAACAGGGATGAAGACGACCATCGGGCGCTTTCTGCGAGAGGACTGACCCAACACCCACGGAGGAGGCATCGACCTCGAGAATAAAGGGCAAGGTGGTATCAGGTTGTCTTAAAACAGGAGCGGAAGTGAACCTCTGTTTCAACAGATGGAAGGCTTCGATGGCTTCTGCCGGCCACTTCGCTGGATTAGACCCCTTTTTAGTCAAGGCAGTGATGGGAGCCACAATAGAAGAGAAGTTACGAATGAATTTTCTGTAATAATTGGCAAAACCCAGGAAACGTTGAATACCTTTCAGCGAAGAGGGAATTGGCCAATCTTGGATGGCCTGCAGTTTTCCTGGATCCATTTGAAGACCAGAACCGGAGACAATGTACCCTAGGAAGGGTATAGACTTCACCTCGAAGACACACTTCTCCAGTTTACAGTAGAGATGATTAGCTCGCAGCCGGGACAGAACCTCTTTGACCCAATAACGATGTTCTGTGATGTTATTGGCGTAGATTAAAATGTCATCGAGATATACAACTACATGACGATACAGAATGTCCCGAAAAATCTCATTGACATAGTGCTGGAAGACGGCTGGGGCATTGCTGAGCCCAAAGGGCATGACGAGGTACTCATAGTGGCCGTCTCTGGTATTAAATGCCGTCTTCCACTCGTCGCCCTCTCGTATGCGGATGAGATTGTATGCACCCCTCAGATCGAGTTTCGTAAAGATGGTTGCACCGCTGACACGGTCAAACAGCTCGGTGATGAGGGGCAACGGATATCGGTTCTTTACTGTAATGTCATTGAGGCCGCGATAATCAATGCAGGGACGTAGGCCTCCATCCTTCTTCTTGACGAAGAAGAATCCTGCGCCAGCAGGAGAAGTCGAAGGACGGATGAATCCCTTTGCCAGATTTTCCTTGATGTAATTGGTCATGGCTTGAGTCTCTGGAAGAGAGAGAGGATAAGTTCTACCTCTGGGTGGTTCTTTGCCTGGGATAAGTTCGATAGGGCAATCCCACGGTCTGTGAGGAGGTAGGACATCAGCGCCAGACTTGCTGAATACATCTGAGTACTCTTGGTAGGGAAGAGGCGGAAGGTCTGCTGCATCGGTTGAAGAATGACGAGCTGGGAGTACCTTTTGGAGACAGGTACCGGAGCAGGAAGGATCCCAGGAAAGGATTTCCGATGTCTTCCAATCAAGACGAGGATTGTGAAGACGGAGCCAGGGTAAACCCAGAACCAGAGCATGAGTGGCTCGGGGTAAAACCAGGAAGGACAAAAGTTCAGTGTGCAGGACTCCCACTTTTACTGTAAGTGGCAAAGTTCTGCGGGAGACTGTCACATCAGGAATCCTACTGCCATCCACAGCAGTAAGGAAGACAGTCTTGGAAAGACTTTCAGTGGGTAACCCCCACTTGCGGACCAGTTCTGCAGTAACGAAGTTGCCAGCGGCACCGGAATCAAGAAGTGCGGAGACAGTCTTGAAATGCTGACCAACTTGTAGGGAAACTGGAAGGACACAATCAGTTGCTGATGGAGAGGACTTAATTACTCCTAGCCTACCCTCTCCTTGACGGGCTAGGAGGAGGAGTTCTCCTTGACGCTTCGGGCATGCAGAAATTTGATGTGCAGGATCGGCACAATACAGGCAGAGCTGTGCCAACCGTCGACGTTCTCCTGGAGACAAACGGAAACGGTTTATCTCCATCGGTTCTTCTTTGGAATGGACCGCAGGAGCAGTGGGTAAAGAAGGCGGAGGAGTTGGCACTTTAACTGGAGCGCTCTTGTGACGTTCTACAGCCCTTTCTCGGAAGCGTAGGTCTACTTTGATACACAATGAAATAAGGTCACTTAGACCTAAGGGTTAGGGGGACATTTACCAAAATGGATTCGTAGAAAAAAGGTGTATTCGTAGGGAGAAATACACCTTTTTTTTACGAATTTGTATTTTCGGGATTTACAATCCCCAAAATACAACAATTCGTAGTCCTAAAGATGGAACATTCGTATTTGTAGTTACAAATACGAATGCCCTACACCATCGATAGGATACGACAGAAATCACCATTCAAAAGAATGGTGGTTTCTGATTTACTAAGCAGCCGTACTGATAATACGGCTGCTTAGTGGTGTAAAACACCCACGCAAATACGACAGGAAAATAGAACACCATTTTCCTGTTCTATTTGCGTTTTAGCCGACTTTCTCGGCTCCTGATTGGCCCGCTAGGCGGCCAATAGAATTCAGTCTGAGGAGAGGCGCCGAATATGAAACATCAGCATCTCTCCTCAGCGCGATGCAGAGACAGCGCAGACAGCGGGGACCGGCGACAGCTTGAAGATTACCTGGATTACGTCGGATCAAGAGAAGACTTCTTCAGCGCAGGACCAGGTGAGTAGGATTTCCTTCCACAGCTCCAACATGGATTTCTTCGGACCCGGACACCGCCATGGACCTGGAGGACGACACGGACCGTCGACATGGACCTGGAGGACGACGCAGACAGCCGACATGGACCTGGAGGACGACACAGGACATCAGGACCAGGGCTACCTACGGGATCAAGAAAGGTAAGTATCAGTATGTATGTAATGTGTGTATTAAACTTTTATTTAAAACGGTTGTCAGTGTGTTTTATTTAACTATTTTTTTTACGGTGGCACTTCAAGACCCAGCGGGCCCTTTAATGCCCAGCAGGCTGGGACTTGTGGTTATCCAAGTCCCAGCTTGCTGGGGAGGCTTGCTGGCACTTGTAGTGCCACAGTAAAAAACAATGTTTTTTCTATTTTTTACACCGCTATCAGCTCGATGCCCACCGCCCAGGGGCATCGAGGACAGCACCAGGCTTCAGCCTGGTCAGGTAAGTCCTGGAGGGGGGGGACCCCTTTATTGGGGGGGTCCCCACTCCCCCAGGGCCCCTGGCCAGGCTGACTGGTCGGTAGGGTTAATGCTTTGGCCGGGGGGACTTGCATAAAAAGTCTCCCCCCGGCTGTGGCATTACCCTGCTGGCTGGTTTTGCCTGGGGCTGGTTCTTAAAATACGGGGGACCCCTAGTCATTTTGTCCCCCGTATTTTGTGAACCAGCCCTGGACCTGGAGCCTGGGGCTGGTTGTTAAAAATCGGGGAGCCCCTATTTGTCGGGTTCCCTGATTTTTAATTACCGGCCCCGGCTCCTTCAGCCTGGTGCTGGTTTCAGCTGTGGGGGGGACCCCACGCCGTTTTTTTTATTATTTATTTAATTTTTCTATTTTTTTTTACACACTGCAGCCTGCACGGATCTGACTGATCCGTGCAGACTGCTACAAATAATTCGTATTAGCAGCCGTATATATGGCCGCTAATACGGATGGCTACACCATCGGAGGGTTACAAAGCAGTCGTATATGACTGCTTTGTAACTGATCCTCCGGAACACGAGGTTGCATACGACTTAAACAGTCGTATGCAACCGTAGGGAAAAAACCAATACGAAAAACTAGGTTTTTCATATTGGTAAATTTCCCCCTAAGTCTCTGGTAGCGAGTTCATCCTTAATATGATCGGATAGGCCATTCCAGAAAGCTGCGTATAAGGCCCCATCACACCAGGAGAGTTCAGACGCCAGAATCTGGAACTGGACCAGATATTGCCCGACGGAGCGGGATCCCTGTCTGAGACGGAGGAGTTCAGTGGAGGCAGATGCTGATCGCCCAGGCTCATCGAAGATACGCCGGAATGTTGACACGAAGTCCTTGTAGTTGGACAGGATGGCATCAGATCTTTCCCATAAGGGAGACGCCCATTCTAACGCTGCTCCACACAGGAGGGAGATGATGTAGGCGATCTTGACCCTTTCAGTAGGGAAGTTGCTGGGTTGCAGCTCAAAGTGAATCTCACACTGATTGAGAAAACCTCGACAGGTCTTGGGG
Organism: Crinia signifera; assembly: GCF_055691185.1. Classification (NCBI taxonomy): domain Eukaryota; kingdom Metazoa; phylum Chordata; class Amphibia; order Anura; family Myobatrachidae; genus Crinia; species Crinia signifera. The sequence goes on along the minus strand of NC_139228.1, from coordinate 77,393,274 downwards.
TTCCCATCATACTTGGTGGGGACAGACAGATAAAGGCGCGGTGCAGCAGCCATTACAGGAGGATGAACTGGACTTGGAAGTTCTCTGACAGGCTCAGGGCCACTGAGAGTGGTCTGTAGCTTATCCAGCCGGGAAGACAGATCTTGCAGACAATGAATCACTTGGCTCTGCGCAGCCTCTTGCTGATCCAAGCGAACAGCCAGTTGCTGTACAGGGCTGGGTGGAGATGCTTGGTTTGCGGCTGGATCCATTTGGCTAGTGCTTACTGTCACACCAGGGGGGCTCAGTCGACGAGGCTGAGACCTCTGGTGGGGACCTGGACCGGTGAGGTTGGAGAGGACCCTTGCGCATGGAGGGCGCGACAGTGCACCCAGAGCCAATAAGCAGTCAGAGGTAAAATACAACCGGAGTTTATTTGCAGATGGTTGTAATATAAACAGACAGTAAAGTATGCAGGAGAAATAACAGAGTTCATGCAGATTGCAATACTTTACAGATGTGATGTGATGTGGGATCGATGGTGGAACATCGGATGTGAAGACTGTGGGTCCGGAATGACGGACGGAAGACTTGAGCTTGACTGTGGGTCCGGAATGACGGACGGAAGCTTGGCTTGGAGATCCGGAATATCGGACTATCGATGATGATGTGGGAACATCGGATTCGGGTATCGGATATGGAAGGAGACTGTGGGTCCGGAATGACGGACGGGAGATGACTGTGGGTCCTGAATGACGGACGGAAGCAGGAGATCCGGAATATCGGACTAGCGATGAAACATCGATGGTGGATGATGCTGGAGCATCGGAAGGACCAGAGTCCCGGAGCTAGGCTTGGTCGCTGGGCTGAGATGCAGGATCACAGGCGGTGGAATAACCTGGACTTCACAGGAGATGGAACAACCTGGAACACACTGCAGCATGGAAAACAACACCAGCAGAGAAATACACTTGCACGGAGACAAGGACAGCTGACCATACACTGGAGACAACTGAAGCACTAGCAATGGTTCTGAGAGCTCCCAGCATACTTATCCCCACTGGGTGGCCAGGATTGGCCGAGGAAGTATGACAGGGAGATCAGAACCAACAGGATTGGACAGCACAGACATGTGACTGGAAAGAACATGGCAGCCCCCATGTCTGGTATGGCGGGAAAGTGTGTTTGTGCACACCATGCTGGATACTGGGAGCAATGGCGGCGGACAGGTGGATTGCCGTGCACTGGGGACTGTCACTGGGAGACAGGAGGCCGGCAGAGATGACGTCTGGACCGCGAGCTGAACCTGCGGAGGCACTTAGCCGGTAAGAAAGTCTGTCTGACAGCTCGGATCGTGACACTATGAGACCTAAAGCAGAAATTGAAGAATATACTAACATACTGATTGCACATCTGTCTTTTTTCCAATATTTTTTTGCTAAGCCTACGGCTATCAGCGTTTCCGGGAAATATGCATCTGTCTTCTTTATCGGAACTTACTGTACTTCCTTAACTCTGGTTTACCAGCTCTTTTGATGGTCATGCACCAGTTCGCTTTCCCGGATTCATACTGTATTTTCTGCATTTTTTTCTGTCTCCACCCCAGTCCCCTTCTCTTTCTCTCCATCTCTCTCCTTCTCCCCACATTCTCTTTCTGATGAATTCTGATTCAGGTTGGTTTGCAAAATCAAATTCCTTCTATAAAGGACAAAACCATGTGCACTAAAGGTGGGACAGATGTAACATGAGCAGACAGAGTTACAGTTGGGTGAGTTATTTTCCTGGCTGATTTATTCTTACACTGCAATTTAGATTTCAGAATGAACACACCCCACCCAAATCTAACTCTCTCTGGACATGGTACATCTGCCCCACCTGCAGTGCACTTGGTTTTATCTATTAAAGGAGTTTGCATTTGCAAAACAACCTTTAGCCTAGTTTTTATTATTTTTTTATATCTCCGTTTCTCCTTAGTTGAATTATAATTGATGTTTGGAGTTTGCGTTTCTATCATTTGTGATTTCATTATCTGTAAATTCATAATCTTACATTGTTTTAAATGTTCAAGAAAAACAGCAATTTGTACAGTATGTTCACCTATAATGTATTAGAATTGTTAATTGCTAATCACGGGTAGTAATGGTCATATATGATATATGAAAGATCATGTGAGTGGCAAACAGTGGTGCAAGTGTGGCGGTACGGGGTGGTACGGCGCGCGTACCGCTAAAACATTTTGTGCCGGTACCCCGTATCGCCATAACAAAGGACTTGGAAAGCGCTTAGTGCGCATGTGTGGCACCCCGCTCCACCCCTTTTATTCCTGTGCCCCCAGGGAGTTAACATTGCAGCCAATGCTGCCAGAACAGGTCCTTTCCCCTGTCAGCAGGGCTGTGAGGGGTTAACAGACTCAGCTAGTGTCCCAGCTCCCCTGCACATGTGACAGGAAGCTGGGAGGTCAGAGGGGATCCCAGCAGCAGTGTGTGATAGAGGACATGTGGAGAGAGGGAAAAAGCTTCCTGAAGAAGTGCTGCAACAACCCCAGTGTCAGAGAGAACAGGACAGTGCTGCCTAAAGACAAAGTTTGAGGAGAAGGAAGAGAGAGAGAGAGCACACTGCAGCACCCAGCAGAGGGGCCAGACAGCATGCAGCAGTATAGCCAGTGATTCATGTGGCAGAAGCCAGCAACACCCAAGGTACTGATTCAGTCCCCCTGAGACAGCATCTGCACCCTTGTAAGGGGATATCAGGAAATAGAGCCACCTCATAGACTCACACTACAAAGGCTAGTACCCTACTGAGCCCTTCAGACGGGACAAGGTCTGCCTAACACCAGTAAAAGGATATAGAAGCAGGGCAGAGAAGTACCTGCTAGATTCACCCTGTCCAGGACAGCTCTATATTGAGGCTACCCCTGCAGCCTGTTGTACAGTTACAAACAGGAGGTTACCCCTGAGCCGGGAATCTGCCTGCCCCTCAGTGAGGATTGTTGTTGTCAATCATAAATAAGTGTGCACACTATCATAGGGACATAAACTTATATGTTTGAGGATCTGTCGACGAGGGACCATTGGTTTGAGCCAGAAACTGGCATTCTGTGGCAGTGTATGTTAATTGATCTGTTGTTAGAGTATATTGAGATTTTTGAATCATTTAAATTGATTGCTGAAGTAGAGAGTGATTATTGTTTGATTTTATGCTTTACTATAAATGCCTGTTTATTGAGTATTTGTTACATCGTTTGCAACTTATTGAAATATTGCAGTGGCCAGTCAGTGTACTGGTAAATAAAATTACCGTCGCTGCTAATTGTGGTACTGTTGCTTTTGTTGGTCCTCCTTGGGTTGTGCCATTCCCTGCCACAGGTTCATCCAAGAAGAGGCCGTGAAGATCTAAAGCCGGCAAGTCCAGAGTTCAGGTACTCATCACCCCACACTGTGTCAGTGAGTCTGTCACACTTGGCGTCATACCGAACAGGATCGGACATGGAAGTGCATAAAGGCAACCCCACCGCATATGACCAGTCCATCAGTGAAATGTCTGTCGCACTGGATGGAATCATCAAGATGATGACGGAGATGAGGAAAACCCTAGCTGACCAGAGAAGAGAACAGGAAGAATATGAGCATAGAAGATGGCGACGCGAATGCGGCAGAAGGCGCAGACAGCAGTGGAATCCCCCATTGAGGTCAGAACGACTACCCTCTGACCGAGTCATCGTATGCCCACAGACCGTGAGAAGACACGTGAGAGGAGGTCCACCGGCAGTGTTCCAGAACACAGCAAGAACATCCGGTGTGAGACAGTCGAGGGATAGACCACGAATCAGACCAAGAAGAATTGCGGGTCGTGTCCTATGGTTTGATGTACCACGCGGGTATGGCTTTATCAAACGTGCAGATACCGGGCGTAGCGTGTATGTCCATTATACCGCCATCCAGCATGCTGACCCCCAAAACTGCTTCCAGAGCCTGAGCGACGGGGAGGCTGTCGAATTTGAACTGGTGAATGGGAGAAGAGGCATCAAGGCCGCCAAAGTGACTGGGCCGAATGGAACACCGGTGCTGCGCTACAGACACGCCCCAGAGCAACGTTGGCGCCACCCACCTCATAGAGAGCCTCCACAGCACCATCAGCAAGGCTACCAGTAAAACAGGAATGGAGAGCAAGCGAGGGAAGCCAACGGCGAGAGTAGCAGTTTTAACGCCAACCCTCCTCGACCGGAACAGATGCCCCGCCCACTGGAACCTGACGTCATGAGGCAAAGTGTACTGCTGAGAGGAAGTGAGAAAACGGTCGTGCGGAGTGAGGCAGTCCACCAGAACTCGCAAAAAAGCAACTAGGCCTCAACTTCCAGAGCTGACGCGGGAGTACGTACCCAGGATGGACAATGCCGACTATCGAGTGGCAAACCTAAGGCAGACAAATGCCAGGGTGATCGACCTGCAGAGAAGCCCTGAGATGGTGGTCCACATGGCTGCGACACAGACAGTGGAGCCATCAGAAGAAGAACGAGCAGAGCCAGCTATGCCACCACCCGAACCCAAGACTGAGATAGAAACGCTGAAGAGAGATGAGAAGGCCGAGACCTGTTCCATCAATGGGAAGCCTGTAACGAACAGAGAATATACAACCATATCAGGAGAAGAATTCGCCTTCAGGGTCCAGCAGGTGATACTGAGATCTAAGAAGCAAGACCGAGAGGCGAGATGTGCTTAGAGCCGATCGCACACCGTGACAGTGGGCACCATCCATGGACAACAGTGAAGCACCTGGACCGCAGAGGGATGGTTGACCCAGGGAGCCCACTTTAGATAGCCAGGTGACAGCAGAAAGTTAGTAATGTGTTCTTGTTATTGAATGTATAATTGTACCTGTTTTATTTGACCGTTCAAATATTTTGTCATGGACATTGAAAGACTGTACTCAGGATTTAATGCCCCTGGTTGTTTGCCTGGGGACAGGCAAATATCTAGCATGGAGGTATGTGGCACCCCACTCCACCCCTTTTATTCCTGTGCCCCCAGGGAGTTAACATTGCAGCCAATGCTGCCATAACAGGTCCTTTCCCCTGTCAGCAGGGCTGTGAGGGGTTAACAGACTCAGCTAGTGTCCCAGCTCCCCTGCACATGTGACAGGAAGCTGGGAGGTCAGAGGGGATCCCAGCAGCAGTGTGTGAGAGAGGACATGTGGAGAGAGGGAAAAAGCTTCCTGAAGAAGTGCTGCAACAACCCCAGTGTCAGAGAGAACAGGACAGTGCTGCCTAAAGACAGAAGGAACAAGTGCACTGAGACATGTGAAAGGAAGTTGAAGGAGGTTGCTGTCCCAAGTTTGAGGAGAAGGAAGAGAGAGAGAGCACACTGCAGCACCCAGCAGAGGGGCCAGACAGCATGCAGCAGTATAGCTAGTGATTCATGTGGCAGAAGCCAGCAACACCCAAAGGTACTGATTCAGTCCCCCTGAGACAGCATCTGCACCCTTGTAAGGGGATATCAGGAAATAGAGCCACCTCATAGACTCCCACTACAAAGGCTAGTACCCTATTGAGCCCTACAGACAGGACAAGGTCTGCCTAACCCCAGTAAAAGGATATAGAAGCAGGGCAGAGAAGTACCTGCTAGATTCACCCTGTCCAGGACAGCTCTATATTGAAGCTACCCCTGCAGCCTGTTTTACAGTTACAAACAGGAGGTTACCCCTGAGCCGGGAATCTGCCTGCCCCTCAGTGAGGATTGTTGTTGTCAATCATAAATAAGTGTGCACACTATCATAGGGACATAAACTTATATGTTTGAGGATCTGTCGACGAGGGACCATTGGTTTGAGCCAGAGACTGGCATTCTGTGGCAGTGTACTGTATGTTAAATGATTTGTTGTTAGAGTATATTGAGATTTTTGAATCATTTAAATTGATTGCTGAAGTAGAGAGTGATTATTGTTTGATTTTATGCTTTACTATAAATGCCTGTTTATTGAGTATTTGTTACATCGTTTGCAACTTATTGAAATATTGCAGTGGCCAGTCAGTGTACTGGTAAATAAAATTACCGTCGCTGCTAATTGTGGTACTGTTGCTTTTGTGGGTCCTCCTTGGGTTGTGCCATTCCCTGCCACAGGTTCATCCAAGAAGAGGCCGTGAAGATCTAAAGCCGGCAAGTCCAGAGACCAGGTACTCATCACCCCACACTGTGTCAGTGAGTCTGTCACACATGCCAGGTTCGCGCTGCGTGGATCTCAGGCAGCGCGAACCTGCGCAGGCGCAGAGAGAGCTCTCAGAGTCTTGTTGCTGCTCGCCAATGCTGGCTAATTTGCGCGCTTCTACCCGGCCGGCAGTAAACTCCCCCTGTCAGTGCAGCCGGTCCTATAGCTCACTCGGCAGGGCTGGTCCCGTAGTCCCACGGCTGGCTCACGCTTGTTGTGGTCCCGCGCTCACTAAACTGGCTGCTCCTGCACTGGGAGCAGAATGCAGCAGCCGCATTGATTAACTGCACCCGACGGCAGAATGAGGGATCCTGTGGGCAGTAAAGGACTGTCTGGCAGCCTTGTCTACGGCTCTAAAGTATCCTCAGGCCACCCGCAGGTGTGCTTGGACAGAGAGCCTGCATATAGGGTTAACACCCCTCTTCATAGTGAAAGTGGGAAAAACAGCAGACACGAGCTCCGGAGCTCCGCTGTTATCTGCTGGCTGCCTGTCACCTCTGAATTTACTGTCGGAACACTGACAACTAGACAACCAGCATACAGTTCTACTTAGATCTTATGTTCTGATAAAAAGTGCAAAAGGACTTGACCGCCGACTAACCTCTCACCTAATCACCTCCTCCCACTCCCATGTCCAAGACTTCTCTCGCGCTGCCCCCTGCACTGGAACAACCTCCTGCCACCCATCAGGCTTTCTGATTCCCTTACCTCCTTCAAGCGCTCCCTCAAAACCCACTTTTTTCGACTAGCCTATCCCTCCTCCTAACCTCTTTTGATCCTCCTATCCAGCCTACCCTACCCCTCCATCCGTTCCTACTTATCCTATTGTTTTTCGTTCGTCCACCCACCTCCTTTTAGTCTGTTAACTCTTATGAATAGGGTCCTCCTTCCTCACGTACTCACCCTACCTCTTTACCTCACCTGTCCTCCTGTCCTGTTCTTCCCTTCCTCTACTTCATCTTCAGTCTCTTCGACAAATTTGACACCTACTTCTGAACTGATGCTGATTTTATTTCTACTAGCTATATCCCTATTTATACTGTATTTTTCAACACACCCTGGGCCTCATTCAGGTTCATGCGCTCGCATGCACATTCGCAAGCACTCTTACAAAAAAAACCACACGCACGCATCGGGCGAAGGCACGCCTATAGTGCTTGCGAAATCATTCGCACGCAACCATACGAAAAAGGGGGGTGGACTATCTTTGCGCGTACGTGTACTTGGTCGCTCGCACCCACACATTTTTGTACGCACACTCACCGCAGTCTGCTCACGAACATGCTCTACTCCCCAAATGTTAGCAAACCAAATACTAGTATGCACGCAGCAAACATCCTCTCACACATCAATTAAATCACATCATTCTCCTCAATTATTTCCATGTGCTGGATACAATAATCAACTTTGCAAGCAAATTACATTGACACAATACAGCTGAATTTAATCATGTTTCCTCATTATCTAAAGTGGCTTCCCTAATAAGTTGCAAAAGGAACATACTACTTATCCCTCAGTACATTTATATTTAATATGTTTAAATGTGTAACTGTAATAAATGGCTATGAGTACCCACAATGTGTTGTTTGTGTGTATGTGTTAAGTTATGGCCTTAATTATGTTGTTCCTATATTTTACAATGTCAACCTACCCTGATGTGATGTGTGAAGTTTTACTGTAACTACATCAATTATTCATGCATCTCGACTATGTGTTTATTCCACATACAACCCACATTATTACTCAATAAACATTCCTAACACTTTCCTTTTAATTTGCTATATAACTGACACTACACATCTGTATGTACCTGTCTTTACTAACATTCTTACATATTGGTCAGAAGATGTAACAAGGGCCGCATAGGCCCGAGTGTAATTAAGAGCCTGTGAATTTGCAATGATAAATAAAGCTGTAGACAGTAGAATAAGGCCGAAAGGAAATAGTGAGTGGCAGTTAGGTCGGCCCTATCAGGTATCTGGGGGGCGGCAGCTTAGAGAGGGGTACTTATAGGCAAGCAGGCAGGAAAGGACTTCCTCTTTGAGTCTGGATTCCCACCCTCCCTACCCTTCTACGTGCTACCTGGCTTTCGGGCCTTCACCAAATTTGATCTTAGATTTTATTACAATCGGCGGTTGAGCGCTCTCGACCAGCACTCAGGTGTGGTGTCAGGTGGTCTCCGTGGGGTATGGCCCGCCCCTCTGCCAAGAAGGTAGGCGAGTCCCGACTCAAAGCGGTGGGGCGCTGGACACTTTCTGGAAGTGCCCGCGTCTGGCCCTAGGAGGGGCGTGGCAGGCCGCTGCGGAGCAGGCTGTACACACAGTTGTTGAGTGATGTCAGCGAGTGGGGCGACCTGGTCGCCGCCATAAGTGACATCTGCGTGAGGGTGCTGGTCTCAAGTGCTTCTTCTTGCCATCCCTAAACAATTAGGGTCATACCATCTTTACAATAAATATTCTAGATGACCTTTAAACTTACGCAGTTGGTGTCCGTGTCTTATTTATAGTTTTAAGGTGTCAGTGTTATTTCTAGGCTTAAGTGTTAGATAAAGGTATAAGATAAAGCAGCATAATTCTCTAGGCGCCTTAATAAAACGCACACAAATTCAAAAATAACTTTACCTGGCAGTTTACTCAATACATTTTTTTTTTTTAAATGAACATAACTTTAACATAACTAAAATAAACATTAAAATTGCATCAGCTCTTGCAGATGCTCAAAAAGAAGGGCCAAATAAATTAAAGTGAGCTGGATTTCAGCAAAAACGTTGCCCACGGCCTCCTGTTGCTGATCAGTGTCTGTGGGGAATGGAAACAGAACAGTATAAATATTATATCATATACAGAAAGTATGTTTGTATGTTAAGATATGATTAGTTTTTCAGTGAATGGTGAAGGCCACATACATTTACACCTACATTGAAGAAGGGGCTGCTGTGGACATGCTCCTAACCACTATGATGTGTCCACACACATACATATTACATACCAGCAAACTTAGCATTAATGTAGGCTGCATCACAATTGGGTTCTTTTAGCTGGTGGAATTGCATTAAACCTCAGAAGGGACATGTGCTCCTGTTTTAGGCTTTTGACATTTTTTAACATTTACCACACCTTATTGGTCAAGATGTTTGTCATTGCTGTACAATGTATGGGCCTTCAGCTTTTTTACTACTGCATGCCTCAGCATGGCCTGTCATATAATTAAGTAGTCAATATGGAAATGTGTGTAGCACATCATGCTGGAAACTACACTTCTGAAGCAGCTTGGGCCACATAAATTGCACACCACTACTCTACAATATAGAATAAGTTGACGCTATAGATTTTAAGCTTTCAAGCAGGCCCCAGCAACCTTTTGTCTGTCTTGGATTTGGCTGTGTTTCCTTTCAATGTTTTAATTGTGAAGCACAGTGGATGGTGCTGCACTGCACATGAATTTTATTGTTTATAAAAATTGTTACATAGTAACTGTTATGTTTGGCCAATTACTGAAGGTGTGAGGCCTGTCTGCACACAATTTATGTTTCAAGGGGCACTTGGATTCTGGAGGTGAACACCCCACAGGTCAGGGTAGCACTGCAGTGATTGTGTTGACTGAAAAGTGATGTTGCGTGCACATATGTGTGTGTTGTGATTGGTAATTTGTAGATATTTGTGTAAAGACATTAGGCACATAGATTACTTACGGATGCCAGTCCCATCCTGCTCACTGTTGGATGGCGCCATGATGGTGGGATATGGGCTTAAAAGGAGGGATGAGGCTGGAATGGGATTTGGGGTAATGGTGATGGGTTGTGTTGGTGATTGGTAGGGATTGGGGGTGTGTGGTGGGGAGTAGTAGGGGGGAGCAAAAGGGGGTAGTGGTGGGTTGGTGGGGGATGGTGTGTTGGAGAGGGAATTGGAGGTGGAGGGGGGTGGGGAATGGGAGGGGGATGGTGTGTTGGAGGGGGAATGGGAGGGGGATGGGGTGTTGGAGGGGGAATGGGAGGTGGAGGGGGGTGGGGAATGGGAGGGGGATGGTGTGTTGGAGGGGGAATGGGAGGTGGAGGGGGTGGGGAATGGGAGGGGGATGGGGTGTTGGAGGGGGAATCGGAGGTGGAGGGGGTGGGGAATGGGAGGGGGATGGGGTGTTGGAGGGGGAATGGGAGGTGGAGGGGGTGGGGAATGGGAGGGGGATGGGGTGTTGGAGGGGGAATGGGAGGTAGAGGGGGGTGGGGAATGTGAGGGGGATGGGGTGTTGGAGGGGGAATGGGAGGTGGAGGGGGGTGGGGAATGGGAGGGGGATGGGGTGTTGGAGGGGGAATGGGAGGTAGAGGGGGTGGGGAATGGGAGGGGGATGGGGTGTTGGAGGGGGAATGGGAGGTGGAGGGGGGTGGGGAATGGGAGGGGGATGGGGTAGATGAGTCGGTGTTGGAGCTGGTCCTGCTGGTGGCCTCCTCTTCCTCCTGGGCTTGGGCCCGTGCCCTCTCCACCTCTGCCTGGTGTGCCCTGGCTCTTGCTGCAATGTCAGTGATGGGTCAGGGGTCATTCAAGGTGGATGAATATGAAAGGGAAATGGAAAGTACAATTAGTCATGTGATCTGCATACACACTTTAGGCTTATTTCATTTTCTAACTTTCAAACACAATCCAATTGAGCCACAAACCTCACCCAAATACACTGTTCAACACACAAAAACACCCATATATACCCATGTACACCCATATTGGCCCATATACACACTCACCATATATACACACATAACACAATTACCCAAATTGCCAAACTAACATTAACTACAGATGTATACACCCAGATACCCATGCACAGATAAACAATCTTTTTTAGTTTACAAACACATGCGTACATTTTATCCAAAATACATATACTTACATCGGCGGATGTACCCGCGGATACGTAATAGCAGCTCCGGCTGCCGGCGCCGCAAGTCCGACCACCGGCGTTCAAGTTGCCCGATAGTCCGCTGTACTCCCGTTCTCACTAGTATTCTGCGGCGGGCAGCATTGTATGCCCGCAGCTTCTCCGCATTTGAAATATAAGGGGCCGTGGGCCCCAGCCGCTGATCCATTACCTGGACCAGGGCGAGGAGCTCTCGTTTACGGAAGGCTGGTGCCCTGCTAGTAGCCATATTGGGAGTGGCGCAGTTATTAATTACAGGTACCGATATAAGTGTGGGTGATCAGTGATTGGTCAGAAATATTTGTCTTTTATTGATAACTTTATTAGCCCATTTCAAATTGTCAGAATGTATGCGAACTAAAATTTTCGCTATACCTTCTGATATGCCCAGGCATTGTTTACAGAGATATTTTTGGCGAGTATTCTTTATGGATTCAGTATTGAATCCCGGCGTCGGGATTCTGAACGCCGGGATCCCGACCGCCGGGATTTAATACTGAATCCATAAAAAATACTCGCCAAAAATATCTCTGTAAACAATTGTCATCTGAAAGCATACATATCTGTTATCTCGGGTATTCTCACACCATCACTATCACTACTAAGATACTGAACCACACAGACACAAGTGAAAATTCAAAACTTTATTGTGAACAACCCTATTTGTCACATCTCTAAACTGTCACTAGTGCAAACATAGCAGCTACATTAGTGTTTAATCAGGTTGAGCAATGGGAACACACAGCAAGCAGCATCCCTTAGGTGCACTGGAACATCCCGCAGCATTGCCACAAATGCGTGTCTTCTCTGTGTTGCACCTGGAAAGGATAGAAAGAATGGCCATTAGAGTGAGTTCCAAACTACATATACTTGTCTTTGATGACACACACATACACACCAACACATATGCTGACACACACATCCTCCATTTTGTAAAATAATACTTACATTCCATCTGGCCTGCAGATCACAACCCTGCCTGCCCTTCTGTTTGTGTGCCAGCATCCTGGTTGTGGCTAGTGGTGGCCTTTGGGGATGGTGTGTTGGACAATCTGCTTGATGAGTTCAGCTACAAGGATAGGAAAATGAACAACATTCTTTAATACACATTCAAATACATACATAGAAGATATTGCAACAGAACAACATCAGGTACTTGTTTCCTATCTGGGCGCCCACGATTTTAATCGCGGGCATCGGGGGTAAAATCGGGGCCATCGCGGGCATCGCGGCCGATAAAAAATCGGGTGCGATGGGCCAGACGCGATGCCCGCGATTTTCCCATAGAGAACAATGTTAAATGCCTCAATTTACCCGCGATGACCACGATTTACCATAGGAAACAATGTTAAATGGATCAATTTACCCAAATCAGCATAGGAACAATAGTAAATGGGCCAAAAACACCCCTGAACATCGAAATGTCCCCCCAAAAGTAGTTGACGCCACCCCGCCATCAACGTGAACCCGAAGCGTGGCGAGCGCAGCGAGGCCGCGAGGGGCGGCGGTACGCGTCCTCCGACCTTTTCATGCCCTACTATCCACTAGGGCGTGGAGTGAGAATAGAGTAGTGTGGCGAGCGTAGCGAGCCACCGAGCACGAAGCGTGGCGAGCGCAGCGAGCCCCGCGAGGGGACGCGGATACCTTCACAGGTAAACGCGTCCCTTCGCGGGCTTCCCAGGTGTCCGCGTCGCCATGGACACCTGGGAAGCCCGCGAGGGGACGCGTATAACTGTGAAGGTATCCGCGTCCCCTCGCGGGGCTCGCTGCGCTCGCCACGCTTCGGGCTCGGTGGCTTGCTGCGCTCGCCACACTATTCTATTCTCACTCCACGCCCTAGTGGATAGTAGGGCATGAAAAGGTCGGAGGACGCGTACCGCCGCCCCTCGCGGGCTCGCTGCGCTCACCACGCTTCGGGTTCACGTTGATGGCGGGGTGGCGTCAACTACTTTTGGGGGGACATTTTTATGTTCAGGGGTGTTTTTGCCCCATTTCCCATTGTTCCCTATGATAATTTGGGGAAATTGATCCATTTAACATTGTTTCCTATGGTAAATCGTGGTCATTGCGGGTCAATTGGGACATTTAACATTGGTCCCTATGTAAAATCGCGGTAATCGCGTCGGTCGCATCGCATGTCATTATAATGACATGCGATGTACACACGATGCCCGCGATGGGCGCCCAGATAGGAAACAAGTACCCAACATCACATATATATTGGTTCATGTAATCACACATCTGATCTGGAAATGTGTTTTAACAACATTTACATGGTTAATCCACATCAATGTTGCGCGGGAATGTGGGTAGTACTTGTAAATATGGTGTCAAACACTGTTATTCAACCTACCTGAAAAAGCATGCCACCACAGAGTCACGCAGGGCGTACCCACGCACATTTTGTGGGTGTCTGTAGCGGCAGGGGGCACCGTCGTGTGGCTCAGGTGGATGGACTTCCTCCTCTGGGAAGGGGACCGATCTCGTTACAGCTATGTTGTGTAGCAAACAACACAACCCCACAATCTTTGCCACCATGGCTGGCGCATACTGGAGGTCACCACCAGTGCGATGGAGCACACGAAATCGGCCCTTCAGGAGGCCAATGGTGCGCTCCACCACTTGCCTGGTGGCGACATGGGCCGCATTGTATGACTCCTGTGGGCCTGGTGTGGGGGAGCTGTAAGGAGTTAGGAGCCAGGGCGTACAAGGGTAACCAGAGTCACCCAAAATCCACATGTCACGTCCTTCCAGCTCTTTTAATCTTTGCCAGATCCTGGTTTGACGGATGACATAGGAGTCATGGCCACTTCCAGGAAAGTTGAAATTAAAGGCCAGGATCTCAAGGGATGGCCCACACACCACCATCACGTTCAGGGAATGGAACATCTTCCGATTACGGAAGATGTGCTCAGTACATGATGGTGGTACAAAGGGTACATGTGTCCCATCCACAACACCTATCACATTAAGGAAACCTGCAAGGTGCTGAAACTGCAGCTTAACCCTATCCAGAGAGTCCTGGTCAAATGGCATGGCCATGAAGTGGCCCTTGCGTCGAAACATGGCCGACATCACACGCCTCAGGATCCTACTGAAAGTAGGTTGTGAAACTCCAGCAAGCACTGCCACCACTTGCTGGAAAGACCCTGAGGCGCAGAAATGCAGCACCGCTAACCACTGTGTGAGAGGCGGAATTGCTGTTGGGAGCCTGTGACTACTTTCCAGACCACTCTCTATTAATGAGAGAGTGTCCAAGATGACATGCGGTGGTAACCGGTACCTAGTTTGTACCTCATCATCAGGCATCCCAAAGAGGGTCACACGTGTGCGGAATATTTTAGCACGCCCCAGCCTCCTTCCTCGAAGAGGTTGAGCCACACGTTGGTCCAGTTGCCACACACCCACATGTATGGTGACCACTTGATTCTGTAAAGACAAATTTAAAAAATTTAGTGACAGAAACACAAACACATACACACAAACACACACAAGCAACATAACACATACGGGCAAAGGATGGCTGAATAGATCCATATATGACCACAGTCCTGTAAAAGGGGATGTGTACACCAAAAGCCATTAACACACACGCTTACATGATATTACAATGTCATTAGGTCACAATACACACAATGAAACTAGCAAATAAGGTAGCAAGCACATGAAATTTAGCATGCAGAAAGAAGTTGCACTTAGTATGATATGTGTTGGGAAGATAACAACATCATTCCTTTCAAAAATATTCATAAGGCAAGGATGCCAAAAAAGAGAAAGGTTCTGTAAAGAGTAATTTACCTTATGAGACAGCAGAAAGACCACAAATGCTACACCAGTAGCTGGCAACATCAAATATCCTAAGGGTAAAGGCCCTTATTCTGATCGGCACGGTACGGCCCGCGTGCGGCCGTACCGCCGATGTTTTTTGTCTGCACATGCGCAGAGGTCATTCTGCGCATGTGCAGCCCCCTTCGCCGCAGACGGATTTCGTCCGCCGCAAAGGGGGCGGATAGGGGCGTGAGGGGCTTCAGCCCCTCATTTCCCTATGTGTACGCCCCGCGTTTCATGGGCGTTCCCATGCAAACGCGGGGCGTATGCATGGTAATGAGGGCATGACGCCCTCATTACCATGACATGGGGGCGGAAAGCTGACGTCGCCGGATGTCAGCTTTCAGCCCCCATACAAGCTAACACACGGACGATTGTCCGTGTGGTCTTAGCTTGCGGGAGCTGCCGCGGCGTGCGGGCCTGCCTTCGATGGTCGTCGACCATCGAAGGCAGGGGGCAGCTCCCACCATGGTGGAGGCGTAGCCTCCACCATTTTTGTGCGGATCGCCAGCCGTCCGTGTACGGACGGCCGTGGCGATCCGTCTGGTGGGCGGCCCTTGGTTTGTGCGGTCGGAGCCCCGTGTGCGGCTCTGACCGCACCAACCAGAATAAGGGCCAAAGTGATGAAATTAAATATCCCATTCAAATAGGTGCCAGAACCATACAACCACTACCAAAACACCTGTGCACACATGCATTGTAACATACATATGGATATCTCTGTATGCATTGCAGACATTACAAGAAGTAGTGTTCATTAGTAGCTAAATGTAGCAACATTCAAAGTGCTAATATGTGGCCACTAAACTTACCCTCTTGCACAATGCGTTCTGCTTCTGCAAAACCGCCACCGTCCACAAACATATACGATAGCAAGTGTGGGTAAACGGGACAATCTGCTCTTTTATAGGCATACAGCATGTGTTTGGCGTTCTTGGCCAAAATTATGCGCTCGTGAGCATATACCAAAAAATGGCATGGATTGTGAAGAGTACACACCTATTGTTTCAAAGATAGCACACACATTCATTAAACATATTCCACACATGTCATGCACATAATAACAGTGACATATGAGAGTGCACTGCAACCTAAAGTTATAGCCATGATGCTAAAGCATGACCAACACCACCAGGTTTTACCTGCTACCGCAGGTGTGGACGTGTTAACGCAGGTGTGTTTGGCGTGCGTGCGAAAACTCACTCCAGACCACGACTATAAATGGCCACATAAACACATGACACATTTACAAGGTGAATGACTTCTGAATCAGAAGGAGAGGTCACCTCTGACCACGAGGCTATTATAGACAGACTAACTTACATCACTGCAAGGCTGATGGAGAGGAGCAGACGTGAGGAGGGTGAAAGGGCAGCAGCAACACAGCCTGTAATTGCAAGCAGTTTGCCATCAACCCAACCACACACCGTGGGTGATGCAGTGGCAGGCCAAACTCCAGCTGCATGTCCAGGACCAAGCAATGTTGGGAGTATGGATGTGGCAAGCAGAAGTCGAAACACACCCTTTTCAAAGGCTGAGCTGGGCATTTTAGTGCCAAGAGCACGTGACCTGATCGAATTTGGGCCCAAAAAAATGACCCCGAACACCAAAGACAAGCTGTGGAAAGACATCACTGAAGAAATTAATAAGGTGTCCCATCAGGGCCGGGATTGGCAGCATGTTAAGCGCAGGCAAGTGTGTTGTGCTGTATGTGCAAATTATTACAGAGGTATTATATAAATATTAGACATTTTGACCACAGTGTGCACCTGTTAACACTGTACTGAGTGAAGATGACAAGGTGTTTGTGATGTAATATATAATGTAGTACATGTGTAGTAATTCAATATGTGCAGGCCTTCCCAATTGCGGTCCTTCAGATGTTGAGGAAGTACACATCCCAGCATAACTTGCATCAGCTTCAGCATGGCCACATAGCAAAAGTAATGCTACGCATCCTGGGATGTGTAGTTCGTCCACATCTGGAGGCCCGCAATTGCACAGGCCTTAATATGTGCCACCATCACAATGGCGAATTTGTGAAATTTAAAAGGTGTACCATTGGTAATGGCTCACATTGAAGCATGTGATTCCTAACACACTTGTGCTTGATACACAGGATTACATCTGAAATATCTGTTTCATATGTCCATATGTATGTTTTGAACATCGCCAGGTGGCAGGATTACAAATCCCGGCTAAAGAGAAAGCTGTCTGAGCGTTGGAAAGCTAGCCAGAAAATCGGGGGGGGGGGACATTTGCCCGAACACCTACAGCTCACACATCTAGATGAGTTGGCACAAGAGTGCATTACCATGGAGGAGATACAAGGGGTGTTGACAATGGACAGCGAACTGCAGGGGGATGAGTTTGGGGCTGAGCTAGGAGGTAAATGTTTTTTATTAATGATAACTTATTTGTATAAGGGTGAATGTGATGAAACTGATATTTTCTGCTTGCTTGACAGATAGAAATACTGAAGTTGACACTTCTGCACCTCCACCACCAACACCTCCAAGCAATGCTGCAGACGGCACACCACCAGTGGACACGGCTAACCTGGAGCAGGTGCTGGGTGACATCCGTCAGCAGGGACGCACAACTGTGGAAGGGCAGGGCCAGATGCTGCAGGTGATGTCCACCATTGCAGAATGCCTTCAGGGCATCCACCATGAGGTGAAGCGCCTCAACGACCATCGCGACACACAAACATCAGCCCCTCAGGCTACACCACCAGCTTCTGCCCCACCTGGGGAAGGTCAAAATCAACCCCCAATAACCATCAGACGCAGGTCTGGTCGACCCACAAAAGGTGGTATTCCAAAACGAGGACGAAAATAATTTGATTGTGTGTTGTGATATAATTTGCCATTTAAAAAAATCCATTTTTATTGGATCTTGCATATGCAATAAAAATTATGATTACAATTAACATGTGTGACATGTGTTGTGTTCTAAAGGTAGTATCTGATATCTATGTTGCATGTGAGGTGACACATGTCGACTAATGTTGACAGGGGCAACATGCTAAATATAGCAGAGTAGAAATGACAATAGTGGTGGTATGTTACATAAGGCAAATTTATAAGGGTGGGATTTGTTTGGTTGTAGCGCATTGGTTTGGTCAAAATAACTTTACCAACAGAAGAAGTTTGTATCCGCTAACACTTGATTGCTGTTGGTATGTAATCAGAAGTTGTGCCGAGTTAATTGTCTCCAGAAATCAACCATGTACAGTTATGCCCAAGTACATCGTGGCTGCGTTGCGCATAAAGTGCGCCATGCAAATCGTGCCTGGATCGCGCCTGCTCCTTGCGCTATAGTCCCGTTATAGATTGCGTTATAACGTAACGTAATCTTGTAAATGTAACCTGCACTTACACTCATTGACCACCAGATGTCACTTTTCCCAAACAGTACAGCGCATGCGTAAAAATCTCTTCTACAAAACAGTGGCCGCCACGACTTTTCACTACGGATTTTGTCCTTACTTTACGGACAGAGTGTTTGTATTTACTCGCAGAAGCAGCTACGTACGGTCATTTATGTAATTGGTACAGAAGCCATGCTAACCTTTGCTATTGCTAGATGACTACTTAAAACATTATTGGAGGACCTACAGTATCATACTTTACACTACGGATTTTGTCCTTACTTTACGGACAGAGTTATTTTATTTTATTCGCAGCCGCAGTGACGTATCGGATGGTCATGAATTGTATTTGATTGGTGCAGAAGCCATGCTAACCATCTGCCAGCAGTAAAATCACAGGCAATAGTGGCCTAGCGGGTAAAGGCACGGCTTCACTATCTCAGTATCAGTAGTTCGATCCTCAGTTGGTTACATTATATTTTTATTTTTTAAACGTTCTTTTTTTTTTTTTAAACCAATACAGGTACTGTAGTTACAGTAGTTGGTGCTTATCAAATTCTTTCGGACTTTTCCACAAACAAAAATTCACAATGGCAGGCCTCCATGTACAGTACACGATAGGTAATACCCATACATACTGCGCTACAGAGAACGTTTTTTTTTGCAAAATAGATTTAGCTTTTCAGGTAAAACTCCTTGCCTTGAGAACCGTGTTTCGGGATAAAATTCGCTAACCTTTACTAACCAGCCACTTTTCACTACGGATCTTGTCCTTACTTTACGGACAGAGTGTTTGTACAGTATTTATTCGCAGAAGCAGCTACGTACGGTCATTTATGTAATTGGTACAGAAGCCATGCTAACCTTTGCTATTGCTGGATGACTACTTAAAACATTATTTGAGGACCTACAGTATCATACTTTACACTACGGATTTTGTCCTTACTTTACGGACAGAGTTATTTTATTTTATTCGCAGCCGCAGTGACGTATCGGATGGTCATGAAGTAGTAGTAGTAGTAGTACGTTTATTTATGAACTGTATTTGATTGGTGCAGAAGCCATGCTAACCATCTGCCAGCAGTAAAATCACAGGCAATAGTGGCCTAGCGGGTAGAGGCACGGCTTCACTATCTCAGTATCAGTAGTTCGATCCTCAGTTGGTTACATTATATTTTTATTTTTTAAACGTTCTTTTTTTTTTTTTAAACCAATACAGGTACTGTAGTTACAGTAGTTGGTGCTTATCAAATTCTTTCGGACTTTTCCACAAACAAAAATTCACAATGGCAGGCCTCCATGTACAGTACACGATAGTTAATACCCATACATACTGCGCTACAGAGAACGTTTTTTTTCGCAAAATAAATTTAGCTTTTCAGGTAAAACTCCTTGCCTTGAGAACCGTGTTTCGGGATAAAATTCGCTAACCTTTACTAACCAGCCACTTTTCACTACGGATCTTGTCCTTACTTTACGGACAGAGTGTTTGTACAGTATTTATTCGCAGAAGCAGCTACGTACGGTCATTTATGTAATTGGTACAGAAGCCATGCTAACCTTTGCTATTGCTGGATGACTACTTAAAACATTATTTGAGGACCTACAGTATCATACTTTACACTACGGATTTTGTCCTTACTTTACGGACAGAGTTATTTTATTTTATTCGCAGCCGCAGTGACGTATCGGATGGTCATGAAGTAGTAGTAGTAGTAGTACGTTTATTTATGAACTGTATTTGATTGGTGCAGAAGCCATGCTAACCATCTGCCAGCAGTAAAATCACAGGCAATAGTGGCCTAGCGGGTAGAGGCACGGCTTCACTATCTCAGTATCAGTAGTTCGATCCTCAGTTGGTTACATTATATTTTTATTTTTTAAACGTTCTTTTTTTTTTTTTAAACCAATACAGGTACTGTAGTTACAGTAGTTGGTGCTTATCAAATTCTTTCGGACTTTTCCACAAACAAAAATTCACAATGGCAGGCCTCCATGTACAGTACACGATAGTTAATACCCATACATACTGCGCTACAGAGAACGGTTTTTTTCGCAAAATAGATTTAGCTTTTCAGGTAAAACTCCTTGCCTTGAGGACCGTGTTTCGGGATAAAATTCGCTAACCTTTACTAACCAGCCACTTTTCACTACGGATCTTGTCCTTACTTTACGGACAGAGTGTTTGTACAGTATTTATTCGCAGAAGCAGCTACGTACGGTCATTTATGTAATTGGTACAGAAGCCATGCTAACCTTTGCTATTGCTGGATGACTACTTAAAACATTATTTGAGGACCTACAGTATCATACTTTACACTACGGATTTTGTCCTTACTTTACGGACAGAGTTATTTTATTTTATTCGCAGCCGCAGTGACGTATCGGATGGTCATGAACTGTATTTGATTGGTGCAGAAGCCATGCTAACCATCTGCCAGCAGTAAAATCACAGGCAATAGTGGCCTAGCGGGTAGAGGCACGGCTTCACTATCTCAGTATCATTAGTTCGATCCTCAGTTGGTTACATTATATTTTTATTTTTTAAACGTTTTTTTTTTTTTTTTTTTTTAAACCAATACAGGTACTGTAGTTACAGTAGTTGGTGCTTATCAAATTCTTTCAGACTTTTCCACAAACAAAAATTCACAATGGCAGGCATCCATGTACACGATAGTTAATACCCATACTGTACATACAGTACAGAGCTACAGAGAACGTTTTTTTTCCGCAACAATAGATTTCTCCAAACTCAGACACAGACCGACACCTCAGACAATAAGATGTTGATTGCAGTCATATGTTAATTGCAGTCTGCCTTTTTGTTTACTGCTGGCAGATGGTTAGCATGGCTTCTGCACCAATCACATACAGTTCATGACCATACAGTACGTCACTGTGGCTGCGAATAAAATAAAATAACTCTGTCCGTAAAGTAAGGACAAAATCCGTAGTGTAAAGTATGATACTGTAGGTCCTCCAATAATGTTTTAAGTAGTCATCTAGCAATAGCAAAGGTTAGCATGGCTTCTGTACCAATTACATAAATGACCGTACGTAGCTGCTTCTGCGAATAAATACTGTACTAACACTCTGTCCGTAAAGTAAGGACAAGATCCGTAGTGAAAAGTGGCTGGTTAGCAAAGGTTAGCGAATTTTATCCCGAAACACGGTCCTCAAGGCAAGGAATTTTACCTGAAAAGCTAAATCTATTTTGCGAAAAAAACCGTTCTCTGTAGCGCAGTATGTACAGTATGGGTATTAACTATCGTGTACATGGAGGCCTGCCATTGTGAATTTTTGTTTGTGGAAAAGTCCGAAAGAATTTGATAAGCACCAACTACTGTAACTACAGTACCTGTATTGGTAAAAAAAAAAAAAGTTTAAAAAATAAAAATATACAGTATTGTAACCAACTGAGGATCGAACTACTGATACTGACATGGTAAAGTTGTGCCTCTACCCTCTAGGCCACTGTTGCCTGTGATTAACTGTGCTCCCTTGGTGTATGATATACTGTACAGCAACGTCCAATACAAGACATGCCCCATAAAGTATAGTACTGAACGTACTGTATGACATGCTCCGTATGATACAGTACTAGGTCTTCAAATAATGTTTGAAGTACTGTAGTCATCCAGCAATAGCAAAGGTTACCATGGCTTCTGCACCAATTACATAAATTACCGTACGTCACTGCGGCTGCGAATAAAATAAAATAACTCTGTCCGTAAAGTAAGGACAAAATCCGTAGTGTAAAGTATGATACTGTAGGTCCTCCAATAATGTTTTAAGTAGTCATCTAGCAATAGCAAAGGTTAGCATTGCTTCTGTACCAATTACATAAATGACCGTAGCTGCTTCTGCGAATAAATACAAAAACACTCTGTCCGTAAAGTAAGGACAAAATCTGTAGTGAATAGTGGCTGGTTAGCAAAAATCCTTAGCGTAAAGTCTTAACGTGGAGCATTAGTCACCCAGTGGTTAAACTATGTATTGCATGGCGTGGTACATAACGCAGGACATAACGCGATCTGCAACTCGCGAGTCAGAGCCCTCAAAAGCGCGTTGTAAACCACGATGTACCTGGCCATAACTGTATTGGTGTCAATAGTGTGCAGGTGCCATTGATTTACCCATTGATTTAGCCATTTTTTGCGTGTGTTTGCTCCGTACGAATGAGCACATTACAAGGAGCAAGGTGTGCAAAACTAAAAACCTGCTTTGAGCTTGCGAAAAGTTTTGAGTTTGAGGGGAACAATCCCTCTTCCACTCATGCGAAAGCACACCCACCACTCATAGGGCGAGATTCTCTATTACAGAAATGCGGTAAAAACCCCGTTATCGGGGTTTTTACCGCATTTCTGTATTCTTTAACCTCCCTCCACAGTGTCACCGCTGCGGAGGGAATCGCCAGCAAAAGCTGGCGGTTCCCTACAGAAGCCTATGGGCTTCTTACCGCAGCGGTGTGTGAGGGATCCGTCATGGATCCCTCCCAGCATGCCCTGCTGCCGGCGCGTCAGTCTGCGCATGCGCAGACGGACTCCCGGGTCACAGACCCGGAAGTCCAGCAACGGCGCCGCATCGCAAGGGACAGCTCTTACCGCAAGAGCTGTCCCTTGCGTTAATGACCGCATATTTTAGAGAATATGCGGTCATTAGAAATGCGGTGGCCGGCGAAGAGGGCTGCGGATTTTAGAGAATCCCGCCCATAGTGAACGCCCATGTGTACGCCCATGTGTACGTACAGTTTTGCTCATTATAATGGTCGCGCCCATGCTAACGCCCACTGCACGCCTACTACCTATGCACTCGTTCGCACGGAGAAATCTACTCGGAAGATTGCTTGCGAGTACTTTTTTATTAGATTGCACATGCGCAGTGCGTTAGCTGCACATGCGCAATGGGGGTAGCAGGGTGAAATGTGCGAATTCGCATGCGTACGCGCCAATGTGAATAAGGGCCAATGTCTGTTAACATATGAGAGATAGACAGCTGGAAGCGGGCAGAGCATCAGATGTGGGAAGCACAGCACAGGACACTAAAGGTGGGGCCCCGGTGAGTGCGCCTTTACCTTGCTGTCTGCTGCAGTGAGGAGGTGCCGGCCGCCACAGTCAGATGTATTTGGCATCCTACTCCTGCTGCTGCAATCTCATATCCCCCTACTCCACAGTCACAGTGACAGCAGTGTTTGTGGAGGGGGGCAGCAAGGGGGAAGCTTGCTCCCAAAACATGCAGAGCAGAGGAGGGCAGCAGCAGGAGCCCATGCATCTCCTGTCCTTGCAGTGCCTGCTTTGCCTCTCCTTCCTCTGGCTCACAAAAGGGGCTGGGAAACATACAGAGAAGGGAGGGGGCAGAGTGGGGGACATACAGTGAAGGAGGCAGTGATGGCCATTCAGAGAAGGGGGAGCAGGGGCAGGCTGGGGGACATACAGTGAATGGAGGCAGTAATGGCCATTCAGAGAAGGGGAGCAGGGGAAGGCTGGGGGGACATACAGTGAATGGGGGCAGAGTGGGGGTACATAGTGAATGGGAGTCATACAGTGAAGGAGGGGCAGGCTGGGGGACATACAGTGAATGTGGGCAGACTGGGGGAAATACAGTGAAGGGGCAGGCTGGGGTACGTAGAGTGAATGGGGCAGAGTGGGGGACCATTCTGATGTGATTAATGATTCAAAGAATGTCAGGCTGAATGGTCGGCCCCCACACATTTACACTTCACCAAATCTGGCCCTCGTCGCTAAAAGTTTGGACACCCCTGCACTAAACAATGCAAAGTTCTTTTTTTTTTCCAGACACAAATAAACGATCATCGTCATACTTCATAAAACATATCTTTCCCCTCATAAACAGTTTTTAATTGTCCTGTCAAATTCCCACTGCTGCTGGAAATGTGGCGCAGCTCAAGCAGATATTGAGCACTGTCTATGGATGTGCCTTCTAGTAAGAGGATTCTGGATGCAAGTCCGTAAATATGATACGGACCACTTGATCAACTATGCCCCCCCCCCCTTAATATAATTAAGCTCTTGCAGGTGTTCGCAATGATAATGACTGTACATGAGATCCTGGAGGCAGGAGGAGTCATTTAGCCCTGGAGATTGGGGACTGCAAGAGGTGGTAACACAGAAACATTACATTTCATGGTAAATAAGACCCACATGACCCTCCTCGTCTGCCAACTTTTAAACCTTCTAACTGATTATATCAATAGTTCTACATAAGGATATAGTTATATCTGTCACAAGCCAGGGCCAAAACCAGTAGGGTTACCAGGTCGCCCATTTAATTCTGGACATATATTAATTACACAGGTTCTTTGGCTGATTAAAATCAGGTGAAATGGAGTCTTGAAGTCAGCCAGCCACAGAACCTGTGTAATTATATGTGTCCTGAATTAAAGGGATGAGCTGGTAACCATAGAAACCAAGATTTCTGTCACATCGGACTAGGCAGTAATTTGTCGCCCCTCCAAAAAAAGAAACACAAAAACACCACAACAGCTTATGGAGTAAACAAAGAAGATTGCGGGGCGCTCAAGGGTGAACAAGAAATAAAAAATTTATTAAAAGCAAAACACAATAATAATAAAAATAATGACAAAAAACATACAATGCATTTAAAAACACAACAAATGGTGCACCATTAAACCTGGCTCTGGGAAAAGATCGCGACCAAGGGTCGGGGATTTGTTCTCATGGATCAATAAATTGAGTCCCAATGTAATTCCTGGTTAGGACTACAAACGTCCAGATAGGTTGTTAAGGTTCTCAAATCAGAACTGTAAGGCACATTAAGTTCTGTAACAAAAAAGCGCTGTTCTGTGGGTGCCCGTGCAAGTGGAGGGCAAGGACTTCTGTCGGGTGACTGAGTGACAGTGTCCGTCCTGCTTCCACTGTGTGCTGGTTGCACGGCACTATACACAGTAGATGCGGTCAATGTTTGATGAATGTGCGCCGCAGCGCTAGCTCACCCCTGGATGCTGCTCAGCTGTCTCGACTGTATTCACACGATCAGCGTTGGGGAATGTCCCGACAGCAGCCGCCTCCTTCGTTGCAGATTATCAGGTTGATTGACTTACACGGCGCTCTGTCACTGCGTCCGTGAAGACGATGTGTGTCTGCGGCTGATAGATGAGGCAAAGTCGGCTCTGAAGGTATACGTGAGTCGGCAGCAGGGGTGTCTTTCTTTGATGTCCTTTTGGGGAACGCGTTTCGCCGCACACAGGGCGGCTTTCTCAACCAGAATGTCTGCTGCTGGAAATGTGGCGCAGCTCAAGCAGATATTGAGCACTGTCTATGGATGCGCCTTCTAGTTAGAGGATTCTGGATGCAAGTCCGTAAATATGATACGGACCACTTTATAAACTATGTCCCCCCCCCCCCCCCCTTAATATAATTAAGCTCTTGCAGGTGTTCGCAATGATAATGACTGTACATGAGATCCTGGAGGCAGGAGGAGTCATTTAGCCCTGGAGATTGGGGACTGCAAGAGGTGGTAACACAGAAACATGACATTTCATGGTAAATAAGACCCACATGGTCCTCTTAGTCTGCCAACTTTTAAACCTTCTAACTGATTATATCAATAGTTCTACATAAGGATATAGTTATATCTATCACAAACCAGGGCCAATACCAGTAGGGTTACCAGGTCGCCCATTTCATTCTGGACACATATTAATTACACAGGTTCTTTGGCTGATTAAAATCAGGTGAAATGGAGTCTTGAAGTCAGCCAGCCACAGAACCTGTGTAATTATATGTGTCCTGAATTAAAGCGATGAGCTGGTAACCATAGAAACCAAGATTTCTGTCACATCGGGCTAGGCAGTAATTTGTCGCCCCTCCCAAAAAGAAACAAAAAAACACCACAACAGCTTATGGGCCAAATGCACTAAGCTTCAAAAAGTGATAACATGGAGAGTGATAAACAGCCGACCAATCAGCTCCTAACTGCCATGTTACAGGCTGGGTTTGAAAAATGGCAGGCATCAGCTGATTGGCTTCTTGTCTATCACTGTCCACTTGATCACTTTTTGAATCCTGATCCATCTGTCCCTGTAGATAGTCTTTGTACTTTCAGGAAGTAAAATATATTTCATTTAATTTACTACTCTTGGTCTCTATGGTTGTGAAATTACAGGATTACATATATACAGTATTATACAAAAAGTTAACCCTAGAATGTCTGCGTGTGTACATGTACATGTGGTAGGGAATATAGATTGTAAGCTCCACTGGGGCAGGGGCTGATGGGACTATTCTACTATACTCTGTAAAGCGCTGCGGAATATGTGTGCGCTATATAAGAAACTGGTAATAAATAATAAATAAGTAATTATAAAAAGTGCTCCTATAACCAGTGACTGTAATGATTATGTCGCTGCTACACAAACAGGGCTGACAGTTCTGCTGTGCGCATTATACTCAGTGTGACTGTGACTCAGTAATTATACATCCTCACACCTGACACCCTTATATATTAGGGAGTGTCTGTAATTTAGAATAATTATACGTATCCCGAATGGAGGCTAAGAGGTGCTACATGAGCGGAGTTGTACTTTGTTATACTTTGTACTGCATGCTGGTGAGAGGGACCAACGCTGCTGACTGTATATCCGCTGCTGGGACCCCGCTGCCGTGGCCCATGCCGTGGGTGCTCCTCACTTTGCGTGGGTGCTTGGGCCCCGGAGCCAGTGGCGTAACTAAGGCTCAGCAGCCCAAGCCATTGCAGGGGGAGCCAGCACAATGTGGGCGCAGTGTCACCGCACAGTACCTGTGAATGCAGGAGCTGGAGGCAGGAAGAGAATGCCGGGGGCTGAGTGTTGGCGGCTCAGCAAGGTATGTGAAGTGCTCCCTTGCTGAGATGAGATGTGGTGCTTGGCTGCTGCAGCCTGCACCCGTCTGTGACTCTGACAGCAGCGTGGCCAGCTTCATATACAGTATAACGATCTCCCTCTCCTCCTGTCCCTGCCACACTTCACTTGATTTATACAGACTGTGGCACGCTTTACAATCAACCCAAATCCTCACAGTAAAACATATTAAAGTGAGGCTTTAGATTGATTATAAAGGCTGCCACAGTCAGAGAGTGAGCTAAAAGAAATGACTGAACTTCCCTGTGTCCAGACTCCGGACAGTGACACCTGCTCCTGAAGCCTGCCAGGTCTGAAGTTTTCTAAATTGTACTGTGTGTTTAGTGGGGGAACAGGCAAATAAGGGATAACTTTGATGGGAGGGACAGGAGGCATAATTGTTATGGGTCATAGGAGTGATGATAGAGATGGGGGACAGGAAGTATTATGTATGAAAAAAAATACAATTAATGTATGGGAGGGGGGGGGGCGCAAAAAAAAATTCTGCAGGGGGGCGCAATATTTCTAGTTACGCCACTGCCCGGAGCACCCACGGTTTCGGCGCCTATGGTGTGGAGAAGTGTAGTGGTAATTGAGTTAGTCATCGCTCAGTGCCTCATTTACGGTCTTCTTCTGCCACTACGGAAGAACCAATGCAAATTAACCATTCTTACATCACAGATGAGGAACATTTCCCCCAAGACAGGAGAAGCATTGTCTCTATTGTGCCTCCTCTAATCATTTTAAAAGTCAAGGAGGTTAGGAAGACTTTTAACAATTCCTTACAAAGCAGATTGTCTACTCCTTGTGAAACATATATCTGATTATAATTCTAGGAATCCTTGTCTTGCAGAAGTGTATCTTTGCCTCTCAAGAAGTTATCTCACAGCTGTGATTGGCAGCCAGATTTCTGGAGGTCAAGTCAAGTCAAGCATCATGTGTCAATATAGTTCTTTCATATTCAGAATATTACCCATGATCTACTCCTAGGCCTTCCTTGGCTTCAACAGCACAATTAAAATTGATCTTCAGTGCAAATTCTTTCCTGGAGTCCTTATTGTTTCCAAATAAAGAAATGTCCTTTATTAAGGCTCACAAGGATGAGGTTACAGAGGGAATAAAAAGGGGAGGGGACTTCACACAGCATTGCAGCAATGATGGCCAATGAGCACATACTGTATGTAGCCTGGAGTTCCTGACTGTTTGCAGCATTTTGCTGTTTTACTCAGCAACAGAGAGTTTGGTGCAGTTTATGACACTATGCAGTGTCATTTGAGGAGGAGGAGAGCGCAATATTTGACCAAGAGGACAAATTCTCACCATCGGTGTAGCCAAAGATGTTGTAGAATGCATCATAGTACTTCCACTCCACACATTTCACCCGTTTTATTTAGGGATTGTGCCACTTTTGGGTTTTGGGTTCTTAGTGTTCATTCTAGCACCCGCTATCTTTGAAAATCCATGCAGTTCCTCTTCCCTGCCTGGGGTGTCACTGTCTGCTGTGGTGTTTCTAGCACAGGTATGGTTTGCATATAAGTGCTGATTTATAGACCACTCTGTGCTAGAAGCACTACAGCAGACAGCGACACCCCAGGCAGGAAAGAGGAACTGCATGGGTTTTCAAAGATAGTGGGTGCTAGAATGAACACTAGTTCTGATTACGTTCAGGATTTGGGTTCTACAGGGTTTTGCCAAAACACCCCCTCAACTTTTTGGGTGCTGATTTTTTTTTTTTTTTATAAAAACAGCTAAAATCGCAGATTTTTTTTTTTTTGCTCCTATGCTATTTTTAACCCCAATAACATTAATTTCCAGTCTATTCTGAACACCTGACACCTCACAATATTGGGTACTGGTTTCCTAGCAGGGCGCCCACTAAGTTATTTGCTTAGTCCGCTATTCTGCGTACTGAATACCCATTGCATATCGCATTGCATGGCTTTTTGTGCCTTGTGATGCGTGCGATGCGCGATGCAATCTCAGTAGGTAATATGGTAATATACCTAAAACACCACCACTATCCACATCACCCCGAAGCGTGGCGAGCGCAGCGAGCCCCATGAGGGGTGGTGTAATGCGTTCTCCGACCTTTTCATACCCCCACTATCCACGTCGGCGTGGAGTTGATTTTATATAGTGTGGCGAGCGCAGTGAGCCACCGAGCCCGAAGCGTGGCGACGTGGATTACTTTACATGTATTTCACAGCCCCTCGCTGTGCTCGCCACACTTCGGTCTCGGTGGCTCGCTGCGCTCGCCACACTATATAGAATCAACTCCACACCGACATGGATAGTGGGGTATGACAAGGTCGGGAGGTCACGTAACGCCGACGCTCGCCACGATTCGAGGTGACGTGGATAGTGGTGGTGTTTTAGGTGTTTTACCATATTAACTATGCACATCGCATCGCACGCCACAAAAAGGGCCAGGAGATGCGATGTGCGATGCAATTTCACTACGCTACCGTACGTATGCTAATTGGGCGCCCTGTTAGGAAACAAGTACCCAATATTGTTTTTAGGGAAAAAGGTTGCACCAAGGTAGCTGGCTAACTATGCTAAGCCACCCCAGCGTGGCACAAACACTTGGATCATCACTACAGCACTACATCAGTACATCAATAGAAGGTACCTTCTGATGAAACCGCCACCTGCTGATTGCGGAGAAACGCGTAACGGTTCTAATTGACCTGATTCAACACTTGGCAGACTCCAATAAACCATCTTATATTGCTCCTACACACTGGACGCCCATTACTCAGGTAACGCTGGAATCCAACTGCCGGTACTTAAATAGCGTTAAGCCGCGGCACTCGCTGTGTGGAGAGACTGTGCCCAGACGGCAAAGCCGAGGAATATCTGTGCGGCTGGGATCCCGGTCTCCACTAGCCGCGGCTTAGCACACTTGCAGTGTGGACACTAGAGCTGGTTCAGCTGTGCTCACTTTGTCACCTGTGAGCATTTCCTCAGACACTGCTCGGCAAACCGGCTGATGGGACATTACACACAGGATATAGACGGACTGAGGAGGTCTTCCCGATAACGAGCTGCGGACGAGTGAAATATTGCTGTCTAGCTATACGAGACCATCTTAACAGTGTGGAGTGTATGGAAATTCAAATTGGGCTTAACCCAGGGGTTCCCAATTTTTTTGATTCACGGCACCCTAGAGAATCAGAATTTTTTTCACGGCACCCCTATGTCCCCAAAAAATTAAGTAGATTTGGTTTATATGCGATTCTTAGCGGCAGTTATGTGGTAAAGGGCAGGATTGTACACATTCTATGATTGGCAGCCGCCAGCACTGGTTTTGCTCATAAATAATTAACCATTAATAATGTGAGTTGGTCCTGGACCACCAACCCGCTGCACCCCTGCATGTGTACCGAGGCACCCCAGGGAGCCGCAGCACACAGTTTGGGAACCACTGGCTTAACCTATAATTGGAATCAATGATCAATGATCAATGATATTTATAATCTATATAAGGAACCCATAAATTGAGACTTTCATACTCTGGGCACATTCTGGCCTTTTAATAGACAAGTCTCTGATATTAAGTCATCCAAATTGAGGTCTCATTACAGAGACTAAGGAGTCTCATATCAGGGTCAATAACCTATATAATGATGGACTTGTCTTAATAAAAAGGCTGAAGAGATTGATCAGGACATTAGAGTGCATATTTTTGAGTGATTTCCATGGTTTGTACTTTTTACATTACTTGTATGTGAATAAAATTACTTGTGTATTTATATAAGTAGCGCTCACTTCTCTTTGAGGTATTGTTTCCAATATTTTATAAGGAGTATAATTTGGAAAATGATCAATCTAATGGGTGAATCTGTGACATTAAATGATCTGTAGATCCTCAGTACTATAATCCCTATGTATATTATATTAATATGTATTATACTATAATCCCTTTATACACATAAAGCTAATTACACATATATAACAGCCATGCACTGACCCCAGGCATCGCTTCTGGTCATTCCTGACATCCATCATTCTGCCTTGTGATTGGTTACATGTTCTCCTGGACCAGTATATAAGCTGCACCAGAGACTGAGGTTACCATACAGCTAGGGGGATTCTACAATACACAGACAGACAGAACAACATAGAGAGCAATAGATGAACAAGATGGATGCAATGTTCTCCTTGTGTCTTCTTCTCTGTGTTATGGACTCAGTGACCAGTCTACCTGTGGCCCCATCACTACAGGTGAGTTACTATGAATAGTACAATGTTCTCCTTGTGTCTTCTTCTCTGTGTTATGGACTCAGTGACCAGTCTACCTGTGGCTCCATCACTACAGGTGAGTTACTATAAATAATACAATGTCTCCTTGCTGTATCTTACTGAATAGGGATCTAATATACAGATCACAGTGACACGTGTCTCACTGCACTTCCATATATAACTACTGGTTGGGGAGGTCAGTGACTGACTACATAGGGGTAGAGGGATTATATGTGGCACTCTATAGAGGAGTGAGTACAAGTACCTGTCAGTCACCATGCTCAGTAACCAGTGACTGCAGGAGGAAGCTCACAGTGACACGTCTCACTGCACTTCCATATATACAGTAACTACTGGTTGGGGAGGTCAGTGACTGACTACATAGCGGTATTGGGAATATATGTGACACTCTATAGAGGAGTGAGTACAAGTACCTGTCAGTCACCATGCTCAGTGACCAGTGACTGCAGGAGGAAGCTCACAGTGACACGTCTCACTGAACTTCCATATATAACTACTGGTTGGGGAGGTCAGTGACTGACTACATAGGGGTAGTGGGATTATATGTGGCACTATAGAGGAGTGAGTACAAGTACCTGTCAGTCACCATGCTCAGTGACCAGTGACTGCAGGAGGAAGCTCACAGTGACAAGTCTCACTGAACTTCCATATATAACTACTGGTTGGGGAGGTCAGTGACTGACTACATAGGGGTAGTGGGATTATATGTGGCACTATAGAGGAGTGAGTACAAGTACCTGTCAGTCACCATGCTCAGTGACTAGTGACTGCAGGAGGAAGATCACAGTGACACGTCTCACTGCACTTCCATATATAACTACTGGTTGGGGAGGTCAGTGACTGACTACATAGCGATAGTAGGATTACATGTGGCACTCTATAGAGGAGTGAGTACAAGTACCTGTCAGTCACCATGCTCAGTGACCAGTGTCTGCAGGAGGAAGCTCACAGTGACACGTCTCACTGCACTTCCATATATAACTACTGGTTGGGGAGGTCAGTGACTGACTACATAGGGGTAGTGGGATTATATGTGTCACTATAGAGGAGTGAGTACAAGTACCTGTCAGTCACCATGCTCAGCGACCAGTGACTGCAAAAGGAAGCTCACAGTGACACGTGTCACTGCACTTCCATATATAACTACTGGTTGGGGAGGTCAGTGACTGACTACATAGCGGTAGTGGGATTATATGTGGCACTCTATAGAGGAGTGAGTACAAGTACCTGTCAGTCACCATGCTCAGTGACCAGTGACTGCAGGAGGCAGCTCACAGTGACATGTCTCACTGCACATCTATATATAACTACTGGTTGGGGAGGTCAGTGACTGACTACATAGGGGTAGTGGGATTATATGTGGCACTCTATAGAGGAGTGAGTACAAGTACCTGTCAGTCACCATGCTCAATGACCAGTGATTGCAGGAGGAAGCTCACAGTGACACGTCTCACTGCACTTCCATATATAACTACTGGTTGGGGAGGTCAGTGACTGACTACATAGGGGTAGTGGGATTATATGTGGCACTCTATAGAGGAGTGAGTACAAGTACCTGTCAGTCACCATGCTCAGCAACCAGTGATTGCAGAGGAAGCTCACAGTGACACGTCTCACTGAACTTCCATATATTACTACTGGTTGGGGAGGTCAGTGACTGACTACATAGAGGTAGTGGGTGAGAACGAGTCCAGTAGCAATGAGCTGGAACTTCATCTCTTCAGCCTCTGGAAATGTGTCATGTGATGTCCTCACAAAATGTAACATCTCCAGGTGAGACCAGTGGGTATCACAAATGGCAATGTCACATAAACCACAATGTATTTGTCTTTCAGCTTTCCCAGCATGAAATGAATGGTTTGGGTAAGCTGCATTTCATAACTAGCATTTTATTTTGTCTGTAATGTTGCCGGTGTCACTTTCTGCTACATTACTGATTATTGTGTCTGACATTTGTATTTCCATGTAATTATACACTTCTCATACTCTCCTTTGCTGTATTATTACTACTTCTCTCAGTGTCTGGCAGGTTATACCACTACAGACAATACCACGATCCACTAAATGGTCAATTTAAAAGGAAATGTTCAATGCAAAATAAAAGTTTGGGAGTCAATATCACAATTTATTAAAATGTACAATATAATATTGGAGACACTCAGGCGGTATTCAATTCTGATTTCTGAATGTTCTGACAGGTGGAATCCTGGCCCGTTTTCACCCGGCTGGACAGTTTATCGACAGGCGGAATTCAATGTTCCGCCTGTTGAGTGGCATAAAGGAAAACAGCCGTGGATTGTTGAGATCCGAGCGTGAATTTGACAACCCACGACAGTTTCTGATAAAATAGATCTGACTGGATTAAACGTTGGATCTGTTTTGTCTGGATCCGCCTACAATGCTGTCTGAAATGGCAGCATTATATAGACGGCGGCTCTTTTTGTCTGGATTGTCGGAAATAGGGGTAAATTTACTAAAGCTTCTGAAACATGAAGAGGTGACATTGCTCATAGCAACCAATCAGATTCTATCATGTCTGGGATGCCAGAGAAATAATAGACCAAAGCTGTGCAGGAGTAGCAGGTTTATATGTGGGTCCGGGGAATTCGCCAGCTGAAGCTGGGGTTTTACATTTATTATTTTACTAAATTTGGGCAGATCACATTTCCAATTTTAAGTATGGGAAATGTGATCTGAGTACTATACAAATGTGAATTAAAGTGTTTTATACAGTTTTTTTTTTTTTTTTGGGGGGGGGGGGGATACTGCTCCAAAACCCCTTTATTGCATTCAGATTATACTAAAGAAATGTGAACAAGCTGTGAAAACCCCCTTTTCAGATTATTTTATTAAAACAAATATTTTAGAAATTGTCTTTCATGTAAGTAGGAAAACAGAAGCAGGTACACGGAGAGATAACGGGAGGCACTGAGATGCCGAGAATCAGAGTAAATAGACCCAAAATTACAATTTGCCAATTGAAGTCAAATTCATTAAATTTATCTCTAGGGAGAATTCTTATCAGATCTCAGTTCTTATAGCTCAGTGCAGTAGTTCAATAACCTACTGTATCTCTCTCTCTCTCTCTCTCTCTCTCTCTCTGTCTGTCTCTCCCCTCACTTTTTGTTTTTAGTCCCCTACTATGTAATGTTTCCTTTACCAATATCTCTCTCTTTATATTTAACAGATCCAAATACACTGACAATGATCAATGTGATTGCAAAATCCCATCCAGGTATAGTATGAATTTTAGGAATAGGCATAATCTATATTCCCATGGTTATATACACAGTACATGGTATATACTGTACAGTAGATATGTTTGTTTCTCTTTAATAAATAATGTGCACAATCATATTGTTTCTGTGTTAATGTGTTGGACAATTCAGTGATGGTTTATCAGATTTATCAATAGAAAATGTAGGTGCGCTGTGAAACCAATGCTAACTCGTTAGTGCGCTGTGATTGAT
Source organism: Crinia signifera (assembly GCF_055691185.1). Taxonomy (NCBI): domain Eukaryota; kingdom Metazoa; phylum Chordata; class Amphibia; order Anura; family Myobatrachidae; genus Crinia; species Crinia signifera. The sequence goes on along the minus strand of NC_139228.1, from coordinate 77,358,395 downwards.
GATAGTTTGGGAACTACAATCCTAGATTATACCCACTACCACTATCACCAGCAGTGTTTAATCACACCCTTATGGTGCGTACACATGGAGCAATATGATCGCTGGCAATATACTGTATTGCTAGTAACATATTGCTCAGCAATCATATTGCTCAGTGGCCCGTTTTCATCTGCGACCAGAGATGGTCACTGATGAAAATGACACTGCCGGGAGAAGAGGCGGGGAAGTCGCTGGTTGGAGGAGCACGTTCCTCCGACCAGCGACCATTAAGGGCTGAAAACGGGAGCGCGCACTCGGCGATTTATCGCCAGTGCACACTCCAATCGCTGGCAATATGGTCGCTCAGCGACCATATTGCCAGCGATATATGCTGAAATCGCCCCGTGTGTACGCAGCTTCTCAGTCATCACTGAGACATGTTATGTAGGTTTGGTTAATTAAAACATTAGGTAAATTAGCATCTGAATTACCCAAACTTGCTGTTGGGCCATATTATAATCCGACCCCACTCAGGAGACTACAGTACGAGGTAAATGTAGTGTCCATTGTTATGGTCATTTGCTATACGTTTGTTTTGTGTGCATTTTACACACCTATGATGGAATATATCAGTGACCCGGTACAGATATCAGGAGACTCACTGCCACAAAGCAACACCTGACCCCAGTTACACACTATACAGCTAATGTACGGCCAAGGCAATCTCTTACCTTATGTAGCTGTTTTTATGTATCACAAATATTTTTATTTTGTGTATTACAGATCCAAAAGCCCTGAAAATGGCAAATGAGACATCACATTCCCCCCCAGGTATGTATTTTAAGAATTATTTATTATCTTATTTTAAATACACAATACACATGTACAGTACAATAAGAAGAACAAGTACGGTCTCATGTGTTTATATCCTTCTGGAGATATGGCCTCCAGAACTGAACACAGTACTCTTTATCAGTGGTTCTCAACCTCTGTACCCAAGTACCACCGACAGTTCATGTTTTCCAGGTCTCCTGGCAGTAGCACAGATGCACTCATTATTCACTGACACATTTTAAAAGATCACAGGTGGAGCTAATTAGTTCACCTGTGATTCTGTGTGGAGACCTGGAAAACGTGCACTGTTTGGGGTCTTTGAGGACTAAGGTTGGGAACCACTGCTCTAGATGAGGTCGTACCAACAACCTATATAGTGGCATTATTACTTCTTTCTTTCAACTGCTGACACATCTCTCTATGCAACCAAGTTACTTTAGCAGTCTGCGATGTGGGACAGTGTCAAAAGCCTTACTAAAATCTAGATAAGCTACATCTACAGCCCCACCTTGATCTATTACTTTAGTCACCCAGTCAAAAAAGTCAATAAGATTTGTTTGACATGATCTTCCCCCAGTAAACCCATGCAGTTTCGGATACTGTAAATTGCTGGTTTTGAGATGTTCTACAACTCTTTGTTTTAAGAGTGTTTCCATCAATTTCCCTACTACTGATGTAAGGCTCACTGGTCGATAATTGCTTACCTCTTCCTTGCTTCCACTTTTGTGCAGTGGGACTACATTTGCTGGTTTCCAGTCGTCTGGGATTACTTCAGTAGCTAGTGACTGGTTGAATAATTCTGATAATGGTTTAATAGCTCCCCTTTAAGCTCTTTTAGTATCCTTGGATGTATCCCATCTGGCCCCAATGATTTATCAACTTTCAGTTTTGAGAGTTCTGTGAGGAATTTCTCCTCTGTAAATGTACTTGTTTCTCCCTCATTTTTCTGGCTATACTTGCAACTTCACTGTGGCCCCTTCCCCTCTCTTTCAGCAGTGAGTACTGAGCATAAATAATTATTACAATATAATAATATTAAATTGTCCCCTTCAAGAGGACTTCCACTCTCTGTCTTTAGTCTTATTACTCCACTTTTTGTTGTTCTCCTTTCACTTATATACCTAAAAATATGCCCCCCCCCCCCCCCCGTTTATCCACTGACTGGGCCATTTTCTCCTCAGCCTGTGCTTTTGCACATCTGATTACCTTCTTAGCCTCCTTCTGTCTAACAAGATAAACCTCTTTGTTCTCATTATTCTGCGTCTGATTCAATTTCTTAAAGGGCAACTTTTTTGCTTTCACAATATTTGCTACATCTTTCACAAACCACACTGGCTTCCTTTTCCTTGTGTTGCCAGGGGGGGTTTACATGCTCATTTCCAGGCGGTTGCCTGCTCATTGCTAGGGGGGTTACATGCTCATGGCCAGGGGTTGCAGGGCCACAACACTCCCAAATTCCACACTTATGGCTAATGCTGAGCGCTCTACACTCCCCTGGCAGATGCTAGAGGTGAAGGAGCACCTCGAGCATACCTTTTTGGAGGGGTGCAGGTTCTCTATCTGCATATGAATGGAGACTTTGCATCCCCTGCCAGCCTTCTCTCCTGGCTCAGTGGAGGATTTAGGAGAGGGGGCCAGCGGCACGTCCTCTCTCATCCTCGGTACCCAGAGCTTGAGCTCCGCTGGAGCCAGGCCCCCCGTAGTACCCAATTCCAATTAATGCCTTTAATCCATTTGCAACTGTATGTATTAGCTGTCGCCACTGCATCATGAGAGCTCATTAATATTATATAGCTGTTTATATCTTGTCTTACGTAAGGGTATGTGTGGCAAATAAAACACAAATGAAACAATATAACATTAATCTAGAATGATGCTGTGTATTACACTTCACCATCTGCAACAAATGTTTAGGTCACATTATATCCAGATACGTTATTTGTGGTTAATTTATTATAATTATATTCACAGAAAATACAGATGATGGAGAACAAGAAAATATCTTCAGCAAGATTATTGCAACCAACAAAGGTAAAACAATGCAGAGATATATAATGCCAAAATACTGCAGAAACATTACTGTAACTAAAAAGATGTAAGGGTGAACTGTGGGCTTCTGTAGGGTAACCAAACGCTGAAATGCATTAAACCCTAAAAATAACCCGGGTGTGTACCGCATTTATACATCGTGTCCCCAATTGGAAGAATTACGCTTTATACATGAAATATGTTTATGATGACAATGGGCTGTTCTTAAGTAGCATCAATTGCTAAAGGGTTTAAGCTCTTATGAACATGGATAACTAGTAGACAGTCAGCCAATCAGGAAGAGTCTCTTACACGGCTCAGCCAATTACACATGAGAGATTGTTACCAAATGACGTTTGGGACTCACTGCTGTGTAAATTCCAGAGGTTGGTACACCACTAGTTGTCACGAAACTGTGATGTTCGCCTGTCCTTTACCTTTACACCAAAACTGATACGTCATTTCTTTAAATCAAGGGATTTTATACATTATATATTACAAATAACAAAAGAAACTAAGAGAACATAAAAGCTATAGCGTAAGGAATTTACAATAATAAATAGTCATACTATCGTAGCAGAATAAATGGCATTTATGCATCACATGTATCATAGATAAATATAACCCATTAATATGACCTCTAAGAACTGGAGAAAGGACACTGATACAGGGACATGAGGTATACAGTATCTAACCAAAAAGGGGGAAGCCTAGAAGGATACAGAGTATGGGAAGTGACAATGTAACATGTAGTACAGGTAGTTACTGACCTGCAGACATACAGTTGCCGTAATACCATTATTAGTGGCCCATCTGCTAATGCAGAAGAGACGCAGCTATAGAGAACCTTGCTCTTTCATTCACAATACTGTTGTTTCTTATTATTCATAGTAGTGGCTCAGTTTGTTCCCACGTCACATTGCAGTGGCGTCCCTACCTCTGGAGACACCTGGTTCTGCTGGATGCACTGCTCGCATGCCCTTGGATTGCACTAGCAAATAAAGGCCATTGACTTGTTGCTATAGGGGTGAAGTCTCATGAGTAAGGGGGACAGTCTTGCGGCCCCGGCCCCTGTTGTCATCCTCTGGGAATCCTGTCTGTATACAGTAATGTTATAGTGCGGCTCTGGCTGCTGTCACTAAGCATGAGATATTTTGTCACCCCTCAGCTAGTGCCCCCCACGTGCACCCCGCACCCCTCAGTGACAGCATTGGTCTCAAGATAATATCTTCCAATCTTTTTCATTGCTTTTGTATTTTGCTGCCATCTTTATTTGCACCCACAAGCAGCTGTTCCTGGTCCCCTGTCAGTAATCCTGCAGGGAGGTGCAGCTGTAACTACTCTGTGCCACTGGCGCTGGGCTCCCCTCAATGACCAGGCCCAAAGCTACGACAGGCTATAAAGCTCGTACAACATGCAGTCAGCTGGTTACTTTATCTCTCTTATACTATTACAAGATGAAATGAATCCCCTGAAATGAATGTCATATCGTACACCACATATGAATGCTTCCTGTCCATGTCTGGTTACTGTAGAGCACAACCTCACCGTACATGAAGGAGATATGCTTGTGAAAACTGGACGCAGCGCAATCAGCTGTACAAATTGCCTGTGGAAAAAAGCTGCAGATGGGACTGTGCCTGTTCCGTACACCTTATCCACTGCTTATAGTGAGTATCCTCATCATAACAGTGTCCTGAAGTAGTCATGGCCAACTTCTGTTCTATTATATTAATATATATCCAACCTCCTTTCCCTACAGATGCCGATCAAGTCAAAGTGTTTACAAATGCTATGGAGGAAATTGAGACACTGACGTGTGTGAGGTTTGTACCTCGGACAACAGAGAAGGATTACATCTTCATTAATACATCATATGGGTAGGTTCTTCCATTCTACGTTACAGAAATATGTCCACTTAGAGTCTAGGTGAGACAAATAAGCCTAATTAGGAAATTATTAAACTTTGTAAAGTCTGTGGACATTCAGTTAATTGGCAGAGATAATGGTGGAAGTACAGATGTGTCCTCATACATCATTGCTGCTGCGGTGTCAAACAGCCAATCTAGGTCCCCCTGGTCCCGGGAGATTCTGCTGACTGTGCTGACTATACATCTTGTATATCTGTGTGTGTGACTGAGTCTCCGTATCTGTATACAGTGTCCGACCCTGTAACCACAGAACACAATCTAATACCTTCCTCATTGCTTCCAGCTGTACCTCATTTGTTGGACGACTAGGTGGACCTCAGATGGTTGGAATAGCTATTAATGGCTGTATGTACAGAGGGGCCATACAACATGAGCTAGATCATGCCTTGGGATTTTACCATGAGCATATGAGGAGTGACCGTGATAACTATGTCACCATCAATTACCAGTACATCTCACCAGGTATTATACACAGAACAACTCCATAACTGTTGTGCTTTGCGTTATTTCCATGCGAATGTGTTTTGTAGTAATGACAGATTCCTTGTTACAGGTGATCAGATAAACTTTCAGAAGGTAAACACTAATAACCTGGGTATGGAGTATGACTATGGCTCAGTGATGCATTATGCCAAGTAAGTTGTGCCCACAGTTATTACCTGATAGAGGATGATGCTTGTATGTAATTAGTGCACATTGGTCTTATAATGGTCCCTATTACTATATTGTGCTGATTACACCTATATCTTGTCTCTTATCTATCTGACAGCTATGCATTCTCTAACACTACAAATAAACTCACCATTGTACCCAAGCCTGACCCAACCGTGCCCCTTGGCCAAAAAAATGGACTGAGTATCTTGGACATTTCTAAAATTAACCGGCTTTATCAGTGCAGTAAGTAATTATATATATATATGTGTATATATAGGTTTTATTATTTATTATCTCCCTAACAAATAAACTGGTGGATTGGAGCATGCAGTGCCCACAGTGAGATGATATCATGGGGGCACGTAATGAGGTGTGGTTACCAACCATCCAATAGGAATGCTCAACCACAAGACAAGGCTGGCCAATCATTAGATGGGGCATGTTCTGACCAACATAGGAAAAGATTAGAACTATAGTTATTAGAAATATCACTGACGTAAGACCACCTTATTGTAGGTTGTATTCTAGTTCATCAGCTTCATCTTTGTAGCTTCTCTGGAGCAAGTATTGGAGATCATCTGGGGGACTCGCTTGCTTCACCGTACACAGTAAACATTTATATATGTAATCACAAATATGATATCTAAAGGCTTCTCAGTATATATAGAATACCCTGCATATAATGTATCTCCATCCTATACACAATAGAGGCAGCGTTTATAAGTGAGAATAAATAGTGCATATCACCACCGTGCGATGCTTACCTCTATACTGTATATACAATGGTGAACATACTGGTAGGTTCCCAACAATGGGGAATGTGTCTGCTATCAGATTAGTGATCATACTACACAATACTGTACAATTCCCGGCTTATATGTTTTATATTCTGGAAGGATGAGTAACAACGGCTGCCTCTATCACAGATATTCTGACACGCAGCCACATTGAACTATTTGTGTATAGTGCCGGTCCATGTGGACATATATATATAAAATACTTCCTAGTAATATGTAACGTGTTATGCATTACCTCATGTACAGTCATTTATTGATGTCACGTTTTGCCCCTTAGGTGTTTGTGCTAATTTGCTGAATGATAATAATGGAACTCTGACTTCCGCCAACTATCCCTCCGCCTATCCCAACAGTGCCAGCTGTGTTTGGTTGATCAGAACCCCATCTGGACAGGTACAGTAATCAGTGGGAGGATCAGGTGACAGACAGAAGGAAGGTGCAAGACACAGGAATAATATGACACTTTTCATATCAGTTCAGTCACTTTTGGGAGACATATCCAATACTTTTTGATAATAGACAATCTAGTTTAATGTAGTGGGTGACGGGGTTCTGATTTTGCATGTAAAGAGAAGGAGAGGAATGGCTGCCGCTGCAGCTGCCTCTGTCCCCCACTAAGCACACAGCACTGAGCAGCATTTTTGGGGATGGAGAGAGAGGCTGCTGCAGCAAGTTAGTTCTCTCTCTCTCTGCAATAGCAGAGGAGGGAAGCGGGACCCAGACTCCTCCAACAGACCTGGTAGTAGTACCTGCTCCACCTTGGTGCCACTGGGGAGAGCTGGATGGAGCAAAATGGGGAAGTTGGTGGTGGTCAGTAAGGAAAGCTCCACCTTGGTGCCACTGGGGAGAGCTGGATTACCCAAAATGGGGAAGTGGGGGGTGGTCAGTTAGGAATGGATCTGAGGTTGTGCCACAAACATGTGGGAGAGTTTACAATGTCCGCTAGTTCTTTACATCCTCTTGGACAATGGTTCTCAATCTCAGCATGGGGTCACGACTCAAGTTTGCTGACCATGATGTGATGAAAGGGGTATTAAAAATCCCCCTTCCAATTTATACATCCTCTGATCACACTCTACCTTTCCCCATCCCCCATTCCCATCTTTGTCACCTTCTGCCTCTTCCTGTCATCCTCTGCATCGCCATGCAGCCACTGCTTCATCCTCTGTCCCACGCCTACCCTTTGCTCTTGCTTACACCTACTGGCACAACCTGTCAACCTCACCTCCCACTGCTTCCTCATGCCACTCTCTGCCTCACATTCATCCTATGTATCCCTCTGACTCTCCTTAACCACCCTTTGTTTCTTTCTAATCACCTTCTGCCACTCTCTGTCTCTCTGCCATCTTTGTCACCATATGTCTCCCATAGTCACCCTCTGCATCCCCCTACCAGCCACTTACTCAACCTTTTTCTTGCTCTCACCCTACCTGACTCCCTACTGCCAGCTGCCACTACCTGTCATTCCCCTACCTCCCCAGGCTCCCACTGCCTCTTAATGCTACCATGTGCCACCCATCAGCTTCTTTCCTCTCATTCACTGCTTCATCTGTGTCACCCAATTTTTTTTTTTTACCAACTGCCCCTCTGTCATCCATAAAGTCAGGTGTACACTTTAATAATCGCATAATTATATACAAAATAACACATACAGGGCAGGGACTCCAATGGGATCTCCTCCCCGCTATCATGTGAGAAATGAAGGGATTGCATTAGTGGGCACATCACTTCTGTGTTATACCCTCACAGTGCTGCCATGCTTGTGGAATCTGCTAACCAGACACGTCTGGCAACCATTCTGTGGTAACTTGCTGGGGTCCTTTAATAACTTTTATTGTCTGACCGGGTCCAAGAGCAAAATAGTTTGAGATCCCCTTCTCTAGGTGTTCCCGTCCTTAAGTTTGGTAAAAAAAAAGTAAATACATGAAAATACAGAGTGAGTTTAATGTCAAGGTTAATTGACAACATACAAGCATTTGATCAATTACTGTTTCTTGTTTAGGCTGCCCTGAACTTCTTTGCTTTTGATGTTCAATCCACAACTGATTGCGCCTCTGACTACATCAAGATTTATGACGGTCCCAGTAAGAATCATCCTTTGTTGCTGGACAGAACCTGTGGGACTGGTCTGATCCCACTAATCATTGCTTCCACTAGTGAGATGCTGGTGGAGTTTGCCAGTGACAGCAGCGTTACAGGGGTCGGATTCAAAGCTTCTTACACCTCAGGTACTATACTAAGTTATCACTTGTGTAAGTGTTATATTATCCTACTCTATGACACAATGTAACATTATACAGATGTAGCCAAGCTTATTACATTGAATGGTGATCCGTGGCACATATACAGATGTAGCCAAGCTTATTACATTGAATGGTGTTCCGTGGCATATCTACAGATATTGCCAAGATTATTGCATTGAATGGTGATCCGTGGCACATATACAGATGTAGCCAAGCTTATAACATTGAATGGCGATCCGTGGCACATATACAGATGTAGCCAAGCTTATTGCATTGAATGGTGATCCGTGGCATATATTCAGATGTAGCCAAGCTGATTGCCTTGCATGGTGATCTGTGGCACATATACAGATGTAGACAAGCTGATTGCATTAAATGGTGATCCGTGGCACATATACAGATGTAGCCAAGCTTATTGCATTGAATGGTGATCCGTGGCACATATTCAGATGTAGCCAAGCTTATTGCATTGAATGGTGATCCGTGGCATTTTTACAGATGTAGACAAGCTTATTGCATTGAATGGTGATCCATGGCACATATACAGATATAGCCAAGCTTATTGCATTGTATGGTGATCCGTGGCATATATTCAGATGTAGCCTAGCTGATTGCCTTGCATGGTGATCTGTGGCACATATACAGATGTAGACAAGCTGATTGCATTAAATGGTGATCCGTGGCACATATACAGATGTAGCCAAGCTTATTGCATTGAATGGTGATCCGTGGCACATATTCAGATGTAGCCAAGCTTATTGCATTGAATGGTGATCCGTGGCATTTTTACAGATGTAGACAAGCTTATTGCATTGAATGGTGATCCATGGCACATATACAGATATAGCCAAGCTTATTGCATTGTATGGTGATCCGTGGCATATATTCAGATGTAGCCAAGCTGATTGCCTTGAATGGTGATCTGTGGCACATATACAGATGTAGACAAGCTGATTGCATTGAATGGTGATCCGTGGCACATATACAATGTAGCCAAGCTTATTGCATTGAATGGTGATCCATGGCACATATACATATGTGGCCAAGCTTAATGCATTGAATGGTGATCTGTGGCACATATACAGATGTAGCCTAGCTTATTGCATTGAATGGTGATCCATGGCATATATACAGATGTAGACAAGCTTATTGCATTGAATGGGGATCCGTGGCACATATACAGATGTTGCCAAGCTGATTGCATTGAATGGTGGTCCATGGCATATATACAGATGTAGACAAGCTGATTGCACTGAATGGTGATCTCTGGCACATATACCGATGTAGCCAAGCTGATTGCATTGAATGGCGATCCGTGGCATATATACAGATGTAGCCAAGCTTATTGCATTGAATGGTGATCTGTGGCATATATACAGATGTAGCCAAGCTGATTGCATTGAATGGCGATCCGTGGCATATATACAGATGTAGCCAAGCTTATTGCATTGAATGGTGATCTGTGGCATATATACAGATGTAGACAAGCTGATTGCATTGTATGGTGATCTCTGGCACATATACAGATGTAGCCAAGCTGATTGCATTGAATGGTGATCCGTGGCATATATACAGATGTGGCCAAGCTTATTGCATTGAATGGTGATCTGTGGCATATATACAGATGTAGCCAAGCTTATTGCATTAAATGGTGATCTCTGGCATATATACAGATGTAGCCAAGCTAATTGCATTGAATGGCGATCCGTGGCATATATACAGATGTGGCCATTGTACTCTGATGCAGCGGCACTCTGCCACACATAGTCGCACTACATTATTTTGTCTAATTTAGTCATAGTGGCCACAGGTGCGAATGGTGAGATTGGCTTGTCAGCGACATAGTAGCAAACTAGTCACAACCACGCCTAGTTGCAGCCACGATGAGCGTGACTTTATCTGTATTTTCATTAATTAAAACATTTACTAATTACTGACAATGAAACTAAATGGAATACACTATGGGGATCATTCTAATTGCGTCAGTAAGCTGCGAAGCTCGCTGCGTAATAAGTTCCTGTGATGCCGCACGGCGAGTACCCCCCGCAGCGCCGTATCCCCTTGCAGCCATACGTGGGGATGTGTTATGAATTTCGCCGACCATCTAATGATTTTCCTGCCTTTGCAAATATAATTCAATTGAGATCGACTTATATTTGTGGCCACTGAAACGAAGACAGGGCGGGCGGATTATGTCATGTGACGTCAGCCGCCCATTACCGACAGGCATCAGCCTGCCCACATACCCATGGGAATGCCCAGCGTTTTCAAAGCGATGTCAATGAAATGCTGGGTGTTCTTATGTCCCAGCGCCACCACCGTCTGCCCCCATCCCTCCCTCCCATGGGCTGGCGACAGTGTCAATTTTGCATGCAGAATTGTGCATACCCAAACCTGACCGGCAGGGCAGGGGCCAAATTCAGTTCACTCCGTGTGAACGAACATAAACAATGATAGGTAATGGGGTTTCGATCAAAATATTTAAATCAAACTAATTAGGCAAAAGCCTTTGCCACCACCGCCATGCAAGCCCTCCCCACCAACGCCATGCAAGCCCTCCCCTCCACCGCCATGCAAGCCCTCCCCACCACCGCCATGCAAGCCCTCCCCACCACCGCCATGCAAGCCCTCCCCAACACCGCCATGCAAGCCCTCCCCACCACCGCCATGCAAGCCCTCCCCACCACCGCCATGCAAGCCCTCCCCACCACCGCCATGCACATCTGCTATGCTCTCATTTATAACCCCACTTACCCTCCCAGGACCTTCTCAGAACTTTGTATTTCCTCCCCCTGATAATCAGCTCACATACTATTTCCACAAAAAGACTCCTCTTGCATACCTCCCAACTTGTAGGGAGACGAAGGAGGGAAACAGGGATGTGTGCCATAAATTCCAGGGGTGTGGACTAATTAAATGGGCGTGGTCTATACTCACAGCTCCCCGCGAGGCCACCCCCCCATTTTGACGCTATGGGGGCATGACCCAGAGGCTCTGTGAGCCTCTAGCCATACTCCCAGCCCCCCGGCTGCGGGAATAGACGCTGTGCGCATGTGCACAACGTTTATTCCCTGCTGCTCAGCAGCTGACAGGGGGTCTCCCAAAAGCCTCCCCCCTCGCCGCGGGACACTGCCGGCCATGGGAGGGACGCGGGAATGTCCCCAAAAACCGGGACATTCCCGCGGTAATCAGGACTGTTGGGAGATATGCTCTTGTACTGTACTCTATCTATGTACAATCCAAGTTATATATTGGCTCTTCCCCGTCTCACCTCAAATACCTCCACTTCACCTGAGACATCTTCTACCAAGCATCCCATAAGCTCCTGTCCTGCCAACGCCATCTGTCTTCCTCTCAGTCTATTAATTATTATCATTTAGCTATCAGATCTTATTACGTAGCCTGCTACCTTACTGGATTTATATTAAATGCTATTTTCCTCTGTTTTATACCATATCTCCCTATAGTACAATGTGGAGGAAATTTCTTTGCCTCCGAGAAGAACTTTACCTCTCCTGGATACCCCGTTGCGTACAGTCCAAACTTAGATTGTACCTTCAACATCACAGCCCCTGTGGGATATAAGGTAAGGAACATTTGTGGCCTAAGATAATTTGTGCAGTGATTTCAGTTATTGTATTGGAGCTTTAGTGTTATCAGGAAGGTGTAACATACACCTACAGTTTACATTCTACAGTGTCTGCATGATCTGGGGGTGGTCACAGATATGACACATGATGAGGAGGAGGAGGAGGAGGAGGAGGGGGAGGAGGAGGAGGATGCTTATATTGATAAGATCACAGCTTGTATAACTGTATCTTAGAATCTAACTTAGAGAATATACTTATAAACATGGCGCACCTAGGCAGGACATGTAAATACAGACCACTGTGTGTTATAAGAGACGTCAGCACAGTTTTGAGAACAATGGTTTATTCATCTTGTCTGCTTTCTATATGTCTATTTGTTCCTCATAAATGATATTTCTGGATTTTACAGATATCACTGACTGTAACAGATTTTCTACTGGAGCAATCCCAATTCTGCATCTCAGACTATATGCAGGTCCGGGATCGCAATACGGTGTATGGTCCATTCTGTGCTGATTACGATATTCCTCCCATAACCTCCTCTGGGAATACTCTGACATTGAAGTTCCACAGTAATCGCAGCACACAGGAAAAGGGTTTCCATGCTTCCTACACCTTCAGTAAGTAATATATCCCCATGTATTCACCACACAAACACTATTGGTCTTACTGGTGTCATTTATTAGCTAGAATTGGGGTTTTTCTCCTATACTAATACCAGGGTTGCCTACCTGACCCTTTCCTTCAGGGAGAACATGCTCTGCTCCTGGGCTTCCCTGGTAATGTATGATTGCCAGCACCTGTGGTGACACCTTTCTTATCTGTTACCTAGCTCCCCACATGTGCTGGCAATCATACATTATCCATACCTCCCAGCATGCCCCTCTCCAGGAGGACACAATGCTCTGCTCCTGGGCTTCCCTGGTAATGTATGATTGACAGCACCTGTGGTGACACCTTTCTTATCAGTTATCTAGCTCCCCACAGGTGCTGGCAATCATACATTATCCATACCTCCGAGCATGGCCCTCTCCAGGAGGACACAATGCTCTGTTCCTGGACTTCCCTGGTAATGTAGGATTGCCAGCATCTATGGTGACACCTTTCTTAAAACCACAGGGGGAGAGAAAGAAACTCATGTGGGGTGCACTCTAGGTCCCCTATTAAAATTGTTCTGAAGGAATTAGGATTTTTATATTTTTTTTATGATTTTATTTGCTTGTGCATAAATTATATGTAAAATACTATACAAAATTGTGAGAGAATAATACATTTTATACACTAACACATTGCTGTGTACTTTTTGTTATACATATTTACTGCGAATATATATTCTGCAAAATACATACTGGTATCTTTAATACCCCGCCTGTCTGTCAAATTTCTTATAAAGGATGACCATCATATATCCCATCAATCATGCACCATTGATGTTTATACAGTAGGTGTCACTTAAGGGTCTAATCATTGGTCAAAGAAAATGACAAAAACAGACAAACAAAGTATTTACACCAATCTATATTTACATATATACAATATACAATATCTGCCTCAATCCGATTCTCTTTATATCAAATTCTCCCTATGCAAAGGAACTGCGTATAGTGCCCTTGTTATACTTTGTATAATTTCACATGTTGTATGTTGGATGGTAAAATTGTATCAATCTCTCAATCAGTACCACACTCTGAACATGATACTCTTATAATTGGCAACAAACTGCAACTTTCTTTCTTAATTGGGCTGGTGGCCTAATGGTCTGTGCTTACTAATCTCACAGGCACAAATATTCGCTATTTTTAATCAGATGGTAATTCGCCACATACCTAATTACATAAATAATTGCCAAAAAGCATTCACCAACAAATATTCACAAATGCGCACATGAGAATAGCAGATAAACGGCTGAACACTCGGCAATATAAAACTGCCTCTCACAGTAAATAGCCAGCCTATTATTCTTTGCTTCAAAAACAGTGCATACAAATGGGTCAAAAATTGATATAGCACCTGTCCACCTGCACTCACAAATGCTGGCAGTCTTAGCAGATACACCACTATATGCACAGAATAGCAGGACAACAATTAAACAATTTCTAAGGATTGAAAAGGACCGTTTATCTCACTTATAGCCAGCGGTAGCCTCTGTAGCGGCTGGCCGCGGACTCGGTAGAGAGGTCCGGTTACCAGTTACGGCGCTGAATAGCGCGTGTCTCCAGTTGTATCAGACGGGAATCCCAGCAGAGCGGAGACGAATCGCCGGTCACGTGAGCGCCCACAAGATCGGCTCTTGTGACGTATATGTTTCGCAGGAGGCTTGTTCACACGGCAGCCTTGTGAACAAGCCTCCTGCGAAACGTACGTCACAAGAGCCGATCAAGAGTCAGTAATTTCATGTGCTGTGGGAGATAAATCGCTGGGAGTGCGCTCCCGCTGCCAGCCCTTCATGGTCGCTGGTCACAGGTGCATGCTCCTCCGATTATGGCTAAAAATTGCTGTCCGCTGGTGCACAATGCACTGTGTCGCACATGGCTACACCAGTGCACCACCTGACTACACCTGTGCACCACCTGACTACACCTGTGCACCACCTGACTACACCTGTGCACCACCTGAACACCTGTGCAGCACCTGACTACACCTGTGCCCCACCAGACTACACCTGTGCACCACCTGACTACACCTGTGCACCACCTGACTACACCTGTGCGCCAGTGACCAGCGATTTCTTGTCAAAATGAGGTAGAGACAGAATGAGACAGAACAGTTTGCAATTTTCAGCCATAAACTTACCATCGGAAATCTTTATGCCCCACACTTTAATAAACTTATCTAAAACCTTAAACTATCTTAACACTAAAATAACGAGACAGACACAAGTGCTGGCATTTCAAATATATGATGTCATATTTATTAATTGACAGCTATAACTATAAAAGGGGTGGCGGCCCTAAAGAACGGTCATAGAAAAGAGAGCGAGGGGTAAGGTCACAACACACCATTCATACATCGTTGGTGTCCAACTCTCCCCTCGCGACCCACCCGTGCGGATGGTGCAGCCCACCCCCTGTCCAAGGGGCGTGGGCTAGCGACATATTGATGTCGGGAGAGTGCACCCCACTATCTTCATATGATATTAATTTAAACAAGGACCATTCTTTACCGTCGCCAAACAGATAGAATGTTAGGGAGGGAGGGTGGGGAAAATCCGACCAGAGAGGCAGATCACCTGACTTCCTGCCTATTCCCAGCTCAAGGAACTCCTCCCTTGGTCCCTAATTGGCTATCCTGATGTTGTCATCACACCCTGTCATCACACAACCTAAAGTGCAGACAGCTCAGATTCCTTCGGTAGTTTATGTCACCTCTTGCTTAATCAGCCCTCGGTTTTCTAAATCGCTGGTCGCTGATAAAAACAGTACACTGAGCAATATATTGCTGAGCGGTTCTAAGACAAAACTGCTCAGCGACCAAATCGCACGGTGTGTACACAGCTAGAGTAATGGTCCCTACGCACAGAGCGATGGTGAGTCATGTTCTAAGCAATTTAACTAGATTTGAATAGATCGCTTAGTAAACTATCTAAAATTGCCCCTTGTAAAGGGACCATAGTGATAGTGAAGCACAGCCCAGCGGCAGCTATCTCCTGTCTAGATTTATACTGCATGCAGTTTACTGTAAATCCAGATTGTTCAGCGCACATCACTTACACATCGCTGGTGCATCGCTATCACATCGCTGGTGCATCGCTGTGTGCTGAGCCATCTAGCATCACTCAGATCGCTGGCACACGTCGCTATGTGTGTAGGCCCCATAACCCAACACTTTATTAAACTGAACAATGCATCAAGAAGATTATTAAAGTATGTACATATGTGTAACAAATCATTTACTAACGTCTGTTTATTTCTGTTTCCTTACAGTATAAGTGAGGCATATCACACACCGCAGCAATATCACACTGTACAACGAACATCACAGGAACAGTATAATAACCATCGTATATGTGGTGCAGCAAATCTCCGTCATTCTCACAAATGCCATCGGAGAACCATAAATGAAAACCATTGTATGCAATATGAAGACAGTTATTTATTATATCCCTGTATATTTATGACTGTGATTACACTGTATTTCTGAGGACCGGTAAGAGTTAGGACAGTAGAATGTGCAATTAATAAAACAGACAAATGGTACACCTGTGTGTGATATGATTTATGACATCATGCTCGATATTACGTGACTAAGTAAACCTAATGAAAGTTGGAGCATTGAAGGGGTCCATGATTATTAATCAAGGTTGCCTACTCTCCCTGAATGGCCGGGAGGGTCCCGGAAATTGGGTTTCCCTTCCCGCCCCCCATACAGGCATTGCACGGCGGGGAGCGGGGCTAAAATGATGAGATCACTATGGGCACGCCCCTAATAGGACAGCCACCCGTGTGGCTCCACCCCCAAACCGCCCCTTCCCCCTCCCGGGTCGGCAGTCATGTTATTAATTAGAGCTTATTGCTTTACTCCATGATATTTGTACCAGGATATATGAGACCAGACCCAAGCTATGCCTGACTGTAGACCAGCACGCAGCCACTAGATAAGATGGGTTGTCTTACAGTATGTCTCATACAGTAATACATATTTAGTATGTGACACCCCATTCAGCCTACTTGTGCCCCTTCCGGGGTGGTGCTGAAGGCTATTGTATACTGTCTGGGACACACTGTAGATAAATAGGTTTATGTTTATGGATTTATGTACCGAAATCGCATTGTGTGTTTCTATCATATGTATATGTGTGAGTAAGATACATCTATATGGTGATACTTGCTTTCCTACTCACACACGGTGGACCTTTAAAGAAACCTTTATTTATTTATTACCAGTTTCTTATATAGCGCACACATATTCCGCAGCGCTGTACAGAGAATATATTAACATTCACATCAGTCCCTGCCCCAGTGGAGCTTACAATCTATATTCCCTACCACATGTACACACACACACAGACTTGGTACACATATGATTTATAATCTGGGGTCAAACCTTGAGGGGGTAAGCGCCCCTAGGGCTGGGGTGGCAGCACAAAGTATTTCAGCACACTTTATAACTGAAATGTCTGGAGCAATTTACATCAAACTTGTCACACATATCAATTGCAATCTGTGAGCAAATACTTTGGGTAAGACATCCATAGCACCCCTAGGAGTGAGACAGCCGCACATACAGATGGGGCTCCATTCATTCTTGCAGGGGCTGGTGGTCGGATCGCCAGCCCCTGCCAGCCGCCAGAAGGGGACGCAGGTGCACGAGATGCGCGCACGTCCGCTTACTAAGGAGCTCCTGACCAGTCGCCGCCACCTCGCTGCCGGTCCCCACCGCCCGATCCCATCTCTGCGCTCCCCCCCTATCCCTGCTTGTCTCCCTGAGGCGGAGACGAGCAGGGTTCGCATCCCCTGCCACCCGGAGACTGGGCACGTGGGATGCTCGTGCTTCCCAGTCAGATGGAGCGCCATCTCACCAGCAGGGGCAATCTGGTGAGCGCCGGTGCTGGCTGAGAGGCGCTCCATCTGTAGTATATCAGGAGATAGCATAACTCGGGAATGGCCTGAGCAATTTACACCAATTGTGGTACACATATCACTTACAATCTGGGAACAAACGCAGTCGGGGTAAGACACCCCTTGCACCCCTAGGGGTGGGGCAGCAGCACAGATTATGGGGCCAATTCAGATCTGTTCAATCTGGTCTGAAATTGGCCCCTTGTCCGATGATGGGGTGTTTGCGCATGTGTGCAAGCCACAGGAGCGAATGGCTTTGGTGAGTATCCCAGTCTCCGAGCCACTGGTTCCGGTCAGCGGGGTCTGGGGCAGCCAGGAGGCAACAGCAGGAGAATGGGTGTCCCCATAACAACACTTGGCATTCCCCTGGGAACGGAATCGGGACATCTGTCAGAATGAACTTAGGTCTACAGTCATTAGGTCGACCCCACTAGGTCGACTGGCAGGAAGGTCGACCTGACTTAAGGTCGACATGGGCCAAGGTCGACATGACTTACGGTCGAATTTGCATAAAGGTCGACATGAGGAAGGTCGACTGGTCATAAGGTCGACATGGGTTTTTCATTGTTTTTTTATCTGAATGTCGACACAGTCGACATGGACACAGTTGGCAATGAGAATCGGACCCTCGCATCGCTCGCTTCGCTCGCGATGCTTCGGGCACGGTGCCTCGCTGCGCTCAGCACACTATTTTATTCTCCCACCACGCCCTAGTGGATGGTAGGGCATGAAATACCGCCTGTCGGCACATGTCGGCTCAAAAAACAGGGAAAAACCCATGTCGACCTTATGACCAGTCGACCTTCCTCATGTCGACCTTTATGCAAATTCGACCTTAAGTCATGTCGACCTTGGCCCATGTCGACCTTAAGTCAGGTCGACCTTCCTGCCAGTCGACCTAGTGGGGTCGACCTAATGACTGTAGACCTAAGTTCATTCTGACAGATGTCCCGATTCCGTTCCCAGGGGAATGCCAAGTGTTGTTATGGGGACACCCATTCTCCTGCTGTTGCCTCCTGGCTTAAACAAGTACCCAAAATACAGTAGTTTTCTTCAAAAGCTTTTTAATGTGATTAAGCAAATTGATGATATTTTATCCTCCTAGTTTGTGCAAACGTAGGCCGGAATATTGCTTATATCCAACTAAGAAGTTATTGGACTGGTAAACAATTAAATAAATATAAAAGTCCAATTTTGCCAAACAATGGAGCCGAAAACTCTTGAATTCATTATATTACCTCTAGACGCCATTGTACTCCTGGTTTCTTTTGTAGGAAATGCATTAATCTGTGTCATAAATATGTTCTATTGGACCAAGAACAAAACACTGTCTGTTACTGACCAACTCATCTTCTGTATCAGCTTATTTAGTCTTTTACTAGGACTACGCAAAACCATTGGACTTTTCCTATTCTTTATGAAGATCTACACACCGGAACGTGTACAAATAGAATTATTTTTTTTCCTGATGTTGACATCCTGCAGTCTTTGGTTCTCCACCTGGCTCTGTGTCAACTTCTGTATTAATATTGTCAAGATTAACCATAGAGTCTACATCTATCTCCAAAGGACATTTCCCAAGCTGTTTCCATGGATCCTCATTGCATCTGTCCTGGGATCCTGTATTGTGTCTCTTCCTGTTAATCTTAGTAAAAAATATATATTTTCAACAACCAATTCTTCTGATAAAAATATATCACATAATTTGACATCCACTTCAGGACTAGATCGCTTAATTCCTGCCTATGTAGCGTTTTCTACCCTATGTTTCCTGTTGTGCTTAATATCATCTGTTACATTTATTACCTATCTGTTTGGACACATTAACTCCAGACTGTATATAATATGTCACCTAAGGTGAAACCTCATATCCACGCAGCACACATTGTCATTGTCATGCTCATCCTCAACGGCTTTTTATTCTCTTCAGCGGTTGTTGTTGCCTTGGATGGAATTCCTATGATTGAATCGTATATTCTTGATGTTATTGTTAATTGTTTCGATTTGCTGCATTCCGTCAACCTAATAAAAGGTAACACTAAACTTAATAAAATAGTCATGGAAATGATAACTTGTAACCATTGAAGACAAATCAATAAAGAATGACATATTTGTGAGATGTGGTGCCAGCGATTATACCATTTCAATACAATGGCGGCCCATTTGGATATCACGCTTTGTCGGTATCGTAACGTTATGGTGTAAGGATGCATAAAACCTTTCGCTGCGTTGAATTAATTTGCAATTATGTACAGTACTATGAGACCTAAAGCAGAAATTGAAGAATATACTAACATACTGATTGCACATCTGTCTTTTTTCCAATATTTTTTTGCTAAGCCTACGGCTATCAGCGTTTCCGGGAAATATGCATCTGTCTTCTTTATCGGAACTTACTGTACTTCCTTAACTCTGGTTTACCAGCACTTTTGATGGTCATGCACCAGTTCGCTTTCCTGTATTCATACTGTATTTTCTGCATTTTTTTCTGTCTCCACCCCAGTCCCCTTCTCTTTCTCTCCATCTCTCTCCTTCTCCCCACATTCTCTTTCTGATGAATTCTGATTCAGGTTGGTTTGCAAAATCAAATTCCTTCTATAAAGGACAAAACCATGTGCACTGCAGGTGGGCAGGGCCGGCGCCACCACTAGGCAGCTCTAGGCATTTGCCTAGGCCGCCGGCACCTGGAGGGCGGCAGTTCGACCCTCACCCCCAGCGAACTGTGTAAAAAACTTGCTGGAGCGGTCAGGGGTGTCCGTGCGACATTGGTACCTGCGGCGCCGTCATGTGTATAAAGCTGGCTGCGGCCGGCGGGGTCCCTGCAGTGAATAGAAAATAACTAGCACTATGCGTGCGGCGGCGCGGGAAGTGCTAGTTATTTTCTATTCACTGCAGGGACCCCGCCGGCCGCAGCCAGCTTTATACACATGACGGCGCCGCAGGTACCACTGCCGCACGGACACCCCTGACCGCTGGGATGCCGGGGCCGCAAGTTTTTTCCACAGGTACCACCCCTCCTCCCCCCCCCCGGCACCGGGGCGCCCCCACCCCGACTTGCCTGGGGCGCTCCGGTGCCTTGCACCGGCCCTGCAGGTCGTAACATGAGCAGACAGAGTTACAGTTGGGTGAGTTATTTTCCTGGCTGATTTATTCTTACACTGAAATTTAGATTTCAGTTTGAACACACCCCACCCAAATCTAACTCTCTCTGTACATGGTACATCTGCCCCACCTGCAGTGCACATGGTTTTATCTATTAAAGGAGTTTGCATTTGCAAAACAACCTTTAGCCTAGTTTTTATTATTTATTTATATCTCCGTTTCTCCTTAGTTGAATTATAATTGATGTTTGGAGTTTGCGTTTGTATCATTTTTGATTTTCATTTTTGATTTCATTATCTGTAAATTCATAATCTTACATTGTTTTAAATGTTCAAGAAAAACAGCAATTTGTACAGTATGTTCACCTATAATGTATTGGAATTGTTTATTGCTAATCACGGGTAGTAATGGTCTATATGATATATGAAAGATCATGTGAGTGGCAAACAGTGGTGCAAGTGTGGCGGTACGGGGTGGTACGGCGCCCGTACCGCTAAAACATTTTGTACCGCCATAAAATAGGACTTGGAAAGCGCTTAGTGCGCATGCGCAGGTTTGCGCTGCGTGGATCTCAGGCAGCGCGAACCTGCGCATGCGCAGAGAGAGCTCTCCGCGTCTTGTTGCCGCTCGCCAGTGCTGGCTAATTTGCGCGCTTCTATCCGGCCGGCACCGGCAGTGAACTCCCCCTGTCAGTGCAGCACACTGGGGCCGGTCCTATAGCTCACTCGGCAGGGCTGGTCCTGTAGTCCCACGGCTGGCTCACGCTTGTTGTGGTCCCGCGCTCACTAAACTGGCTGCTCCTGCACTGGGAGCAGAATGCAGCAGCCGCCTAGATTAACTGCACCCGACGGCAGAATGAGGGATCCTGTGGGCAGTAAAGGACTGTCTGGCAGCCTTGTCTACGGCTCTAAAGTATCCTCAGGCCACCCGCAGGTGTGCTTGGACAGAGAGCCTGCATTTAGGGTTAACACCCCTCTTCAAAGTGAAAGTGTGAAAAACAGCAGACACGAGCTCCAGAGCTCCGCTGTTATCTGCTGGCTGCCTGTCACCACTGAATTTACTGTCGGAACACTGACAGCTAGACAACCAGCATACAGTTCTACTTAGATCTGATGTTCTGAGAAAAAGTGCAAAAGGACTTGACCTCCGACTGACCTCTCACCCAGAGCCAGATTAAGGTCTAAATGGGCCTGGAGATGAAAATGATCAAGGGCCTATTATGCGCAATAATAGGGGTTGTGGCCAGCACCTAATAATGTGGGGGGCGTGACCAGTGTTCTGGTTGGGTGGTCTGCTCATGGGTGTGTCTCTATTTTTGTAAATACTTTCAAATAATTATATATGCCTGGAAAAAGCAGGGGGCTGACATAGGAAAAATGCAGGGAGATATCCAAAGGTGCACCCGCAGGATGCCGATGTCCTAAGATACTTGCGGGGTGAGGCGGCACTCCAGTCAGAATAAAATAGTGTGCCGAGCGTAGCAAGGCACCGTGCCCTCTGCTTGGCGAGTGCAGCGAACCCAAAAGGGGGAGCGATCCACAGCCCCCCTTGTCGGTATTGCGGCAGTCGGGAGTCCGGCGTTGGTATTTCGACCGCCAGCATATCATACCGGACCCCATATATCCCTTAGACAAATCATGCAACACAATAGTAACCCCTTTATACTGTACACACCCCTTTATACTCTTACACATTATGCCACATGGAATGAGAAAAAAATTCACACTGACTGAGCCAAAATTCACACTATGGTTCACGGATTGAGTCAAAATTCACGTTATGCCACACAGATTGAGCAATAATGCACAGTATGATTCATAAACGGGCATTGCGCGCCAAAGGTGTGCATTAAAAATTACACCATAATATCCATTACATGTTAAGCCACACACCATAATGTCCATTACGTATTAAGCCAAACACCATAATGCCTATTAAAAATGATGCTACATAAGTGCTGCTTACCTATATGCTCATTGCCAGGGGTTCCATGCTCATTGCCAAAGTTTCCATGCTCATTGCCAAGGGGGAATACATGCTTGTGGTAACTGAGGGACAGCCGCCGCCAGGCAGAAATGACAGCCACTGACTGCCGGACAGAGAGCAGGGGGCTGCCCGGCTGTATTCAGAGCAATGTAGGTCTCAGCTATTTGATATAATACCCCTTTCACACCAGAAAATGCAGGGATTTACCCAGGAATATTGACCCAGGATCAGGCAGGGACATTCCCGGATTGGCCCCTTTTACACCAGCCTAGTTCCTGCATTTTCTGGCGTGAGGAGGAGAGGAAACTACCCTCCCCCCTTTAAACAACCAGCTATATCTTCGGAACCAACTGACCCATTTACACGAGGGATTCAAATTATTTTCAAATGAATTTGGTCCTGTGAAACTGGGCCATTTGGTTCCAGAGAAATCTGTCCTCAAACAACATGAACAACCATGAAATGACATTTCAAAAATGAAAAAAAAAATCGGTTTACACGAAATATCTCTAGAACCAATGAACCCATATGGACCAGCCTGGTATCAGATTGAAGGCCCAGCAATTTGGGTTAGACTGAGATCAACCTTGAGCTTCTGTGATGCCGTTGGAACCAGGTGGGAGTCGGAATTTGTGGGTCTCATGTTATCCTATGGGGAAAACGTTCCAGCTTTGCCTGGCAGTATCTCCGGTTCCCGGGGGGCTAGAGACGCGGGGCTGGGCTCGTTGGAAAGCCCCGACCCTCAGCTACAAAGAGAGTGGGCCTGGAGCTGTAGCTCCATCAGGCCCATTGTTAATCCGGCTCTGCTCTCACCTAATCACCTCCTCCCACTCCCGTGTCCAAGACTTCTCTCGCGCTGCCCCCCTGCACTGGAACAACCTCCCGCCACCCATCAGGCTTTCTGATTCCCTTACCTCCTTCAAGCGCTCCCTCAAAACCCACTTTTTTCGACTAGCCTATCCCTCCTCCTAACCTCTTTTAATCCTCCTATCCGGCCTCCGTTCCCCTCCGTTCCTACTTATCCTATTGTTTTCCGTTCGTCCACCCACCTCCTTTTAGTATGTTAACTCTTATGAGTAGGGTCCTCCTTCCTCACGTACTCACCCTACCTCATTACCTCACCTGTCCTCCTGTCCTGTTCTTCCCTTCCTCTACATCTTCAGTCTCCTCGACAATTTTGACACCTACTTCTGTACTGATGCTGATTTTAGTTCTACCAGCTATACCCCTATTTATGCTGTATTTTATTAACACACTCTATACGTTACCTTGTAATTTTTTTAACATGCTTTTTAATAAAGTGCCTTGTATGTTTTTACATAAACTTAGAAAAAGTCCTTCAGTGCCATTGAGTCTTCAAAAAATAATCCTCTACTGCCACCTTGTGGCTAGATAGAAAATATGTGCCTTGTTGTACTGATTGAGCCATGGTTATCTGTAGCATCGGTTTGCTGAAACGACCCACCTCAGTGCCCCCATAGCCAGGACAGGGATCTCACACACTTGCGCATCCATTGCCACGAATGGGGCTCCAGCTGCACTAAGTGGTAAAAACTATTTCTTTTCACCCAGTGTTATTGTGAGTATTTATAGTTTTCTGTGGATGACGAAACGCGTCAGTTGAGCGTGGGAGAATCTAAATCCTTATACCAGGAGAGTAACACTGGGAACAAGTGAGATACCACGTGTATATGCATTTATGCCTAATTACCTATGTAGTCCATTTCAGGGTGTACACCTATTTTTAATAATACCTTATGCAATTGCTTTTTAAGTGTTATATACCTTATATGCTAGAATAAGAAAAAAAAAATTGTAATACCCAATTGATCCAACCTATTTATGTAGCGCTCCACCATTCTTTGTGTCTGTTGTTGATATAACTCTGATAGTAAATTATATTGGAAGAGAAGCGTTCAAGATTGAAGATTATCAATTATAACAATAAATATTATAGCATAATGTATATCAAAACCAATATGTATCAAAAACCCTTTTATATTTTAATCATAAACTAATAAAATCCTTCATTTTATTATTGCCTAGGTTCCTCTATTTCTCTGGCTTTTTTTTTTTTTTTTAAATTTAATTTTTATTTGATTTTGCAAATTGACAGACTTTTCATACATTAATACATAACATCAGACATAACATTACTACACACTCAAATACAAATACATTCCACTATCAGTGCGTTGGTTGCCTTCTGTGTCTTTTTGTCTCTTAATTTCCATCTTGCTTCCTTAACCCGGATCGACACTTTACCAACTACACCATTCATACATACATTGTACTACCCCCTCTTTTTTTTTTTTTTTTTGTGTATTTCCTCTATTTACCCTACCCGGCAGTGGTCGAAGTGGGGCGGTATACGGGGGTATGCCATACCGCCACTTTAATCTGAAGATAAAAAAAAACTTTTTTTTCCCCCTCAGGATGCTCTCTGATCACTCAGCAGCGCATATTGTGCTTTTGAAATACCCCTGTACAACGGGGCAGTCTGGCAGGGGACGTTGATGGACAGGGGGGTGTCCGAAGGTGCGCACTATATTCACTTTTTACTTTTCCATACCCCCACTTCAAAATTTCCATACCCCCACTTCAAAATTTCCACTTCGACCACTGCTACCCGGTACAACAACATTCCTCGTTCCTTAGGTACATTAATAATGTGGTCTCCCGTACTGTAGAACTTGATTTACATCGGCCTCTCTCAAGTTCATATGGGGCTGGTAACTAAATATGTCAATAAGGAGGTACAACATAATTAAAGAGAATGGGTAAAGGATAGCAAGATAAGATTAAGAAGAAGAAAAAGCACACTATAATCATTAAATCCATATTCCTATAGCATGACCTGGAAATCTCTGTATAGGATTCACTGCTATCATACAAATGGGAATCAACTGGACTGCATCGGCCTCTCAGATTCCTATGCGGCAGGTAACTTAATATATCAATAAGGAGGGACAACATAATTAAAGAGAATGGGTAAAGGATAGCAAGATAAGATTAAGAAGAAGCAAAAGCACACTGTAGTCGCTGAATACGTACTGCTATGGCATGTCCTAGATATCTCTGTGTAGGATTAACTAATAAAATACCAATGGGACAACTCAACACTAATCAGAAATGGGTACAGGGACAATAAGATAAGCGGAGAAGAAAGAGAAAGCACACATTTTGGGACTTTGGTCAGCGCAGCAGGTGCAGAATTTAACTATACAGTACATATCGAAAAAACATGTATGGAGTTTACCCCAGGTATCCGGAGTCATCGTTAAATCGTAAGTGCTCGGGTGGATTAAAGATAATGTATTAATACACTAGATATGGAACCTCCTATGTTGGGCCTCATGTGTGTCAGCAATATTTGCGTCAATGGATACATCGATGGTGAAACTCGGAAATCACAAGAAGGGTCGTGATTATCTATCATAGTGATCTATTTGTGCATACTTATACAGGTTTGTCCAAATCCGGTCTCGCCTGCTAGAGTGTCCTAGGTTTTAGTGATTTTCGTTATACTTGTGTTTTCTTTCTAGTGACTTATATAAGTGATTAAAAAAAAAAAAAAAAAAGAAATAAAACAGAGGCTAAAAAGAAAAAAAAAGAAACTACGTAAAGAGGGAATTTTTTGTGCCCCCCCCCCCCCCCCCTTTTTTTTTCTTTTTTCTTCCTATCATCTAAACCTATTTACCGGTCAGTGCTCCTTACTGCTTAAAGTTATTCTTTGCTATTTCTTTTTTGTGCATCTGTGAAACTAACATTAAGTGTTTTGTGTTGATAGCCATTATAGCTCACTAGCTTTAAAGTATATGGATGTCAGCCAGGGGGTCCATATCTGTATATATTTATACACGTTATTACGCCTTATGTATAGGTGTTTCTCCTGCATTACTGTGTAGTTAACCAGGGCCAACCAGTTGCCAATATCTGGGGCCTTACTATCCATCCATTGTCTGGCCACTATTACTTTGGCCAGGGAACACATACTATTAATGTACACTTTATTATATCTCCGTTTTCCTCCAGGATATTTAAGATACACCCTCTGACCGTGAGAATATCGCCTGGGACGCCCGTGTTTTCTATTATGTCCCTAACCTTTTGCCAGAAGGTATGGACCACGTGGCACTCCCATAAAAGATGAAAGAACGTCCCAGGTTCCTTTCTACACTTCGGGCATTCCTCTGATGTACTCGCCTTAAATTTAGCCATTCTTAATGAGGTCATGTATGATCTATAAAAGATAAATAATTGAACCTGCTGCGTCCGGATCCCATTAGTGGCCCTCGGGATTGCTCGCATTGCTACTTTCCAGTCTTCCTCGCTAATAGTCCCTACATCTTCCTCCCATTTCCCCTTTAGCCCTTCCAACTGGTCTAGATATTTTATCTTTCCCATACATTTATATAACCTTGAAACCAGCTTTCTTTTGTCCCCTCTTTTTATCATTTTCTTAATTGCTGACTCACCGAACTCTGGGGGGCCGTTGGGGAACTGTGCCTCCAGGGCCTGTCTGATCTGTAGATATCTAAAGGAAGTGTGTCCGGGGGACCGCGTACTCCTCCTCTAACTGTTGGAAGGATTTAAGACCCTCCCTATTGTATAGTTGTTTTAAGGTCTTAACCGAATAGGGTACCCAGACTTTTTTGATCTGGAGTTCTACCAACTCGGTAAATGTTATTCCATCATCCACCGGGTGCTCCTCATCAATAACATTGCTTTCTCCCTTCCTGTGTACTTCCTGCCATACCCTGACAGCTTGGGTGAGCAGGGGTGGGTCCGCTATCTCAGTGTGGCCCTGTAGTAGTCTACCCAAAGGGCTGCTGGCGCAACCTGTATATGCCACCAATTCTCTGACCAGTTCACTCCCCTCCTCTTCCACCAGCCAAGGTCTCATTTGGGTTAATTGTGTAGCTAGATAGTATCTCCTAAGGTCTGGTAACCCCAGACCCCCCTCTCCCCTGTCTCGCATCAGATTATCCAGTAATATCTTCGGGCGGGCATTATTCCACACGAAGAAGGAGAGCATACTATTCAGTTTCCGGAAGAGCGACCGCGGCAAAAATATCGGAGATTGATGTATTATGTATAATAGTTTTGGCAGGACGATCATCTTTACCAGGCCCACCCTGCCGGAAACCGTTACTGGCAGTCTACCCCAGGATTTAAATTTACCCTCCATCCACTTAACCACTGGCTGAATATTCAAGGGGACATATTCCTTCGGGTCTTTACTCACCCAGATCCCCAAGTATTTGAAGGTTTCTGCCCATTTTAGGGTAAGTGGAGGGAGAGGAGAGTGGTTATCTCGCCCGGAGGCATAGCAGATAGAGGACTTGGCCTTATTGATGCTGAAGCCTGAATATTCACCGTATCTTTCAATAAGGTCCATGACCACTGGCAGAGAATGTTTATAGTCTGTTAAGTATATCAGCACATCATTTCTCTGGCTTTTTAATAACCTTACTCTTATGTAATCTTTAAAAGTTTTCTTTTCCAAGTTTAAAACTCAATTTCAGAATGGGTCTAATTTTAGAATGGAGTATTATCATTGGTTGCTCTTTCTATTTCATACCATAATGTTGTTTCAAAGCATTTTTTTTATGCTTCTTTAGTTTCTCTATATACCTTTCTTATATAGGGCTCCCATATCTCTACATTTTTTCCCCTCTTTTTCTTTATTTAGGGTACCTTCTGCCAAGTCTAGTTGGAATATATGTTGGAGTCTTGGGAACATTAACATTAATGGGGTATGTGTTTTTTCTATCCATCTTGTCAGTATCTTTTTTTTTTACACCGCCGCTATTTTATTTAATAATATAATGTGTGGCATAATGTCATACGGGCATTGAAGTGTGCATTAT
The DNA here is from genome assembly GCF_055691185.1 of Crinia signifera. Lineage (NCBI taxonomy): Eukaryota > Metazoa > Chordata > Amphibia > Anura > Myobatrachidae > Crinia > Crinia signifera. The sequence goes on along the minus strand of NC_139228.1, from coordinate 77,329,820 downwards.
ATTGTGCAAGGAGCATTATGGTGTGTGGCATAATGTGTAATGGGTATTACAGTGTGTGGCATAATGTGTAAGCACATCACAATGTGTGGCATGATGTGTAATAGACATTGCTGTGAGGCATAATGTGTAATAGGCATTACCGCATTTGCCATAATGTGTTATGAGCATTATGGTCGCCATGCCCCTTTCCCATGATGCCATGCCCAAATTTTTTGTGCACGCCTATGCCCCGCACTCTCCCTGTTCTCACTGTGGTATGGGGCAGTCACTAATTCACTTTCTGGCACAGTGCATCAAAATGTCTAATTATGGCACTGGTGCTGTATAATGTGAAAAAGATGCTGCTACTGTGCGGCGTAATATGAAATAGGAGTACTATTGTGTGGCCATGGCCCTTCCTTGAGAGGCCACATGTATTTTATTTGTGTGCGAGGTCCCTTTGTAAAGTATGAGAGAGCGAAAATTTTAAGTTTGCAGGAGGACGTTAAACACCCTAGCACCAGCCCTGGCTGTGGCGCAGCAGCAGTGTCACAAACCGTGGGTCTCAGCCCCGTCTGAGAGAGACCACGTCCCTTACCTTCCCGGTGGTCAGCGTTGAGAGTAAGGCCTCTGGTCGCTGTCAGTGTCTGGCGAGATGTCCCATGTTTGGCTGGTGCTGACCCGTGTAATCGACATGCCGGCACGCTGGACTCCGCGCGTCATGGGCGCCGCCATGACACATGCGCTCAGCTGACCAGAGGGTCCAATCCCGCTGCTCAGCCAGGGTAACCTCTGACCCACACACCTGCATACCTCTCAGGTATGCTCACTCTTTCCCTGTACTGATTGGTGCTGCTGCAGCTAGCCAATCAGTACTCAGCGAGGGGGATATATTCCGGCCTCTAACTCTCAGTCATCGCCTTGAATATGTGTTCATCTGACCTCAGTACCTCCTGTGTTCAGCTGTTTCCAAAGGCTCCTGGTTATCCGGTCTCCCCGTGTACCTCTCGCAGTATCTACAGTACTACCTGGTTTGTCATCTCCAGAAGACTCCTGCCATTCCACTCTGCAGTCGAGTAACTATTCCTGTTACCATTCTCACCTGGCATACCATCTCCAGAAACCTCCTGCAGTTACCATCGTGCAGTTGAGTGATCCCATCGACCCCGCTGTCGACATCAGTGTTGACACTTTCTCACTGTGCCTTCCAGAGACTGTTTCACCTACCCGTGTCTCCAGTGACATTACTACTCTCAGCCTACGTCCAGAGGGCCAGGGCAGAGGGCCGCGACCTGCCTGTCAGACGCAGCGAAGTCTATATCCCCTTGCGGGGGTCCCTGGTGAATACCGCTGGCAGGTTAGACTCCGCGCCTCTGTTTGTGGTCTCCGCCAACACTCTGGTACGCAAGGCCTTGCTTCCGTGCATGTCATTCATCAGGCCTCCAGCCTTCCGATACACAGCGCCCTCCACTGGTCCACCACGGTCAGGGTCGGGAACACAACAGACCCCAGACCTGACAGTATATTCAAGGCCGATGGACTCGGCTCAAGACCCAAGTGTGGGACCAGCGGTTCTTCAAAATGTTGCTGCCAGAATGGAGACCCAAGAAGCTACTCAGCAGCAGGTGATTAAATTCCTACAGGATGTGTCCAGTCGGTTGGACACCCTGCAACAGTCCCTGTCAACTTCTGTGTCAACCTCTCCCGTAGGTTCAGCAACACCAGCTCTACCTTCTCGTCTCCACCTGCCAGCACCCACCAAATACGATGGTGACCCCAAGACCTGCAGAGGGTTTATCAACCAGTGCCAAATTCAGTTCGAATTGATCCCTCATAACTTTCCTACGGCCAGAATCAAAATTGCATACATGGTGTCGTTATTGACTGGTTCTGCCCTGAAGTGGGTATCTCCCTTATGGGAAAGAGCAGATCCTCTGCTGGCAGACTATGACCAATTCATCCAGACCTTCCGCCGCATATTCGACTTGCCAGGTCGACCCGTGTCAGCAGCTACCGACATCCTCCAGATTAAGCAAGGGTCCCGCCCCATGGGGCAGTATGTAATCCACTTTCAAACTCTCGCGTCTGAATTACAGTGGAACAATGAAGCCCTGACAGCTGCCTTCTGGTTAGGAGTCTCTGACCGGATTAAAGATGAGTTGGCATCTCGCGATCTTCCTGACCAATTGGAAGATCTTATATCTCTCTGTGTCAAGATTGATCTACGTCTTCGCGAGAGAGGACTAGAAAAACACAAGAAGTTAATTCCCAAAGTTTCCCCCAAGATTCGTTCTGAGTCTCCTACACGTGAAGAACAAATGCAAGTGGGTAGATCACGACTGACTCCCGAAGAACGTACCCGCAGGCAGCGCAATCGTCTGTGCATATATTGTGCTGCTCCTAGCCATTTCATTAACAATTGTCCCGAGCGTTCGGGAAACGACCGAGCCTAACCTGTAAGGGAGGAGTCAGGTTGGGTCAAGTGGCGAAATCTCCTCCAGAATATGACCTTGTTTTGCCCGTATCTTTGGATACCCCTGCCGGTGCCCATTCCAGCACCGCCTTGGCAGATTCCGGTTCAGCCAGGAATTTCATTTCTCAAGACCTGGTTACTAAACTGAGGATTCCAATGGAACCATTAGTTCCACATCTGGCTGTTACAGCAGTTGACGGCAGCAGAATCCCAGGCAGTGAGGTTCGTTTCTGTACCAGCCTCCTCACCCTTAGAGTCGGCATGCTGCATCAGGAGCAGATCAAATTTCTCGTCATTCCCAAATCTTCTTATGAAATCGTCCTCGGTCTTCCCCTGTTTCGTCTTCATAATCCCAACATCAATTGGAAGACGCTACAGATCGAGCAATGGAGTTCTCATTGCCAACAGCAATGTATCAAGTCAGTGGTACCCACTCGTTCAGCCAATGTAAAAATTCTTCCTGGGCTCCCTGAAGTCTACAGTGAATTCACTGATGTATTCTGCGAGCAGTCTGCTGATACTCTTCCTCCTCATCGTAATTGGGACTGTAAAATTGATCTCCTCCCAGGGAAATTCCCTCCTAAAGGTCGAACTTATCCATTGTCCGTTCCTGAGACCCAAGCCATGTCTACATACATACAGGAGAATCTTCAGAAAGGCTTCATCCGGCGCTCAAGTTCCCCAGCAGGCGCAGGTTTCTTTTTCGTAAAGAAAAAAGATGGAGGCCTTCGCCCGTGCATCGATTACCGGGGGTTAAACAATATCACAGTCAAGAACAGTTACCCGCTTCCGTTAATTACCGAACTTTTTGACCGAGTGAGAGGTGCCCGAATCGTCACCAAATTGGATCTCCGTGGGGCATACAACTTGATAAGAATTCGTGAAGGTGACGAGTGGAAGACCGCATTTAACACCCGGGATGGTCATTACGAGTACCTGGTAATGCCTTTCGGCCTTTGTAATGCCCCAGCAGTATTCCAGCAATTTGTAAATGAGGTCTTCAGGGACATGCTCTACGTTTGTCTTGTGGTATACCTCGATGACATCCTCATTTTTTCAAAAGACTTATCCTCTCATCAAACTTAGGTCAAGGAAGTATTGTCTCGTCTTCACCGAAACAAACTGTATGGCAAGATTTCCAAATGTACCTTCAAAGTTCCTTCCGTGCCCTTCCTGGGTTACATCATTTCTGGTTTTGACTTACGTATGGATCCAGAGAAGTTGGAGGCTATTAATGGGTGGTCACAACCCACTTCCCTCAAAGCAGTCCAACGCTTTATAGGGTTTTCCAACTATTACAGGAAATTCATTCGAGGCTTCTCCACGCTGATTGCACCCATCACCGCACTCACCAAGAAGGGGGCTAATCCAGCCAGCTGGCCTTCAGAAGCCGTCGCAGCCTTCCAGTTTTTAAAGCAAGCCTTTGTCACTGCTCCTATCCTGTCCCAGCCTGATGTCGACAAACCCTTTTTTCTTGAGGTAGATGCCTCTCACATAGGAGTCGGTGCTGTACTATCCTTAAAGAACAGTGATGAAAAACTCCACCCCTGTGGGTTCTTCTCTCGCAAGTTTCTTCCAGCAGAAAGAAATTACTCCATTGGAGACCAAGAATTACTGGCCATCAAATTGTCCCTCGAAGAATGGAGATATCTTTTAGAAGGTGCCAAGTTCCCCGTGACGATCTTCACAGATCATAAAAACCTGTTATACCTCCAGTCTGCCCAGTGTATGAATCCTCGACAGGCTCGTTGGTCCTTGTTTTTCTCTCATTTCTCTTTCAAGTTATTATACCGCCCAGGCACTCAGAATGTGAAAGCTGATGCTTTATCTCGTTCCATGCAAGACGATTCTGACCTGCAGGAGAATCGGCCCATTCTTGACCCCATCGCCTTTGCTCCCACGCAAGTGTCGCCTGTGCCTCCTCCTGGTAAAATCTTCGTCCCCACTGAACTGCGTCAGAAGCTTCTCTCCTGGGCACACAAGTCGTTATTCTCTGGGCATCCTGGCGCCCAGTGGACATTAAAAATTCTTCAGAGATCCTATTGGTGGCTGCAGATTGGCAAGGAAGTGAAGGAGTTTGTGGGCTCATGTCCAGAGTGTGCACAGCACAAAGTGTCCCGACAAGCTCCAGCCGGCCAGCTTCATCCTCTGTCCATCCCATCTCGTCCCTGGACTCACATTTCAATGGACTTTATCTGCGACTTACCCAAATCTCAAGAGTATAACACCATATGGGTAATAGTTGACAGATTTTCCAAGATGGCCCGATTCATCCCATTACCCGGGCTACCATCCGCTCCCACTCTGGCTCAGCTGTTTGTACAACATATCTTCAAAAGTCATGGCTTGCCTAATGAAATTGTGTCCGGTTGTGGGGTACAATTTGTAGCACGATTTTGGAGAGCCCTGTCTGATGCATTCCAAATTAAATTAAAGTTTTCCTCAGGCTATCATCCCCAGTCCAACGGTCAGACAGAAAGAGTGAACCAGGATCTGGAGACCTTCCTACGTCTTTATATATCATCCTCTCAAGATGACTGGTCGAGACTCCTCCCGTGGGCAGAATTTGCTCATAACTTCAGGTACCACACTACCACTGGTCATTCCCCTTTCTTTATAGTCTACGGACAAAATCCCCGGGCCCCCAATTTTGAAGCTTTGCCTGCAATAGATGTACCTGCAGCCGCAGCAGCCGTTAACCATTTCTCTCAAATCTGGCGAGAGGTTCATTCCAACATCAAGAAAGCTTCAACAAGGTACAAATTCTTTGCAGATCGCAAGAGAAGAGCTGTCCCTGAGTTGCGTCCAGGGGATAGAGTTTGGCTTTCCACAAGAAATCTCAGACTATGGGCCTTATTTTGGTTCATTCTTTCTGACAAAATCCTTCTTAGATGGGCAAAACCATGTGCACTGCAGGGGGGGCAGATGTAACATGTGCAGAGAGAATTAGATTTGGGTGAGTAATTTTGTTTCTGTGCAGGGTAAATACTGGCTGCTTTATTTTTACACTGCAATATAGATCTCACTTTGAAGTAAAACCCCACCCAAATCTAATTCTCTCTGCACAAGTTACATCTGCCCCACCTGCAGTGCACATGGTTTTGCCCATCTAAGAAGGATTTTGTCAGAAAGAATGAACCAAAATAAGGCCCTAAGAGTCCCCTCTATGAAATTTGCTCCCAGATTTATCGGTCCTTACACTGTTCTACAAAGGATCAACCCTGTGGCATATAAATTGAAGTTACCCAAATCTTTACGCATTCCCAACTCATTCCACATCTCTTTGTTACGTCCTCTCATCCTGAATCGCTTCCATACTTCCTCACCATCATTACCCAAAGTTCGAACCAGCAGGGGAGTAGAATTCGAGATAAACAAAATTGTTGATTCTCGTCGGAGGTATGGGCGTCTCCAGTACCTCATTGATTGGAGAGGATATGGTCCTGAGGAGAGGAGTTGGGCAGATGCAGAAGATGTGCATGCCCCCCGTTTACTCAAAGTGTTCCATGAAGAGAACCCGTCCAAGCCTAAAGGGTGTTCGGTGCCCACCCTAAAAGGGGGGGGTACTGTCACAAACCGTGGGTCTCAGCCCCGTCTGAGACCACGTCCATTACCTTCCCGGTGGTCAGCGTTGAGAGTAAGGCCTCTGGTCGCTGTCAGTGTCTGGCGAGATGTCCATGTTTGGCTGGTGCTGACCCGTGTAATCGACATGCCGGCACGCTGGACTCCGCGCGTCATGGGCGCCGCCATGACACATGCGCTCAGCTGACCAGAGGGTCCAATCCCGCTGCTCAGCCAGGGTAACCTCTGACCCACACACCTGCATACCTCTCAGGTATGCTCACTCTTTCCCTGTACTGATTGGTGCTGCTGCAGCTAGCCAATCAGTACTCAGCGAGGGGGATATATTCCGGCCTCTAACTCTCAGTCATCGCCTTGAATATGTGTTCATCTGACCTCAGTACCTCCTGTGTTCAGCTGTTTCCAAAGGCTCCTGGTTATCCGGTCTCCCCGTGTACCTCTCGCAGTATCTACAGTACTACCTGGTTTGTCATCTCCAGAAGACTCCTGCCATTCCACTCTGCAGTCGAGTAACTATTCCTGTTACCATTCTCACCTGGCATACCATCTCCAGAAACCTCCTGCAGTTACCATCGTGCAGTTGAGTGATCCCATCGACCCCGCTGTCGACATCAGTGTTGACACTTTCTCACTGTGCCTTCCAGAGACTGTTTCACCTACCCGTGTCTCCAGTGACATTACTACTCTCAGCCTACGTCCAGAGGGCCAGGGCAGAGGGCCGCGACCTGCCTGTCAGACGCAGCGAAGTCTATATCCCCTTGCGGGGGTCCCTGGTGAATACCGCTGGCAGGTTAGACTCCGCGCCTCTGTTTGTGGTCTCCGCCAACACTCTGGTACGCAAGGCCTTGCTTCCGTGCATGTCATTCATCAGGCCTCCAGCCTTCCGATACACAGCGCCCTCCACTGGTCCACCACGGTCAGGGTCGGGAACACAACAGACCCCAGACCTGACAAGCAGGACTGCACTGCGGATGGATATCTGTACTGTCACTGTTTTACTTGTTACTTATATGGCCATTGCTATGACCAAGTGGCACCGCTGATGGCTGCCTGGGTGCTGTGCTCTGCCAAAATGTGTTCCCTGTGTCTCCCCTGTCCTTGTCCACACCCCCCTCCCCCCCCTCCCCCCGGGTGCATCTAGTGTATATCTATATGCCTGTTATGTATCTGTACTGCCACTCTTTACTTGTTGAGAGAACGGGGGGTTGAGAGCCGCACTAGGTATTGCCCACTGAGTGTGAATTGGGTCAAGAGAGACCCCTTTCGCCACTCCGGTGGGGGTTCGGCCTGAGTTGCCTAATACCAACTTTTGTTAGACGTGGTGTCCCTATGCGGGGTAAGTGGTCTATGTGTGTTGGTGGTGCTCCCCTGAGTCCGATTGTATGCAATGAGGGGGAGAAGGGAAAGTGGACTCTTTTAGTGGGGCACTCTTTGTTTTCTGATTCTGAATTAAAATGTAACTTTTATTTAAGATTATTTAAGATAAGGCGAACATACATGTCAAACAAACAAACATCAAACAAAAAAGGACAAATAACATAAATTCTGCAGTGAGCTTTTAATAATATGCTATGCAGAGTGAGTTCTGTATCAGAACGTACAATAAAGAGATGTGCCTAGCAGAGCTAATTGCTATATCGGCTAGGAATCGTCTGAAGGGTTATTGTGGGTTATTTATGGGGAAAAGATTTCCCTATCTAGACTGTGCTTGCACACTTAATTCAAAAAAAGTTCAAGATATCAAATTTTCACACACAATATATAATGATATTATTATACAGTAGTTGAGAGGATGTACAATCGGATTTTGAGCATTACTGCAATTGTTGGTAAGCTGGCTGCAGGTTGATAAGTTTATAATACCAGGTGTTTTTGGTATACACTCGGATTTTCTTATCACACAGCAATCTTTTAGCCCACAGTTCTACGTAGAAAAAAGGGGATTGCTGGTTTGCTATGTCACACAGAGTATAAATAGGCTAATATCTCACAGTTGTGTTGATAGAGGTCTTGCAATAAGTTACATCCAAATTGTTCACACTCTGATCTATGTACTAAGCCTTTACCACAGATTGTTGCATTACGTTCAATCTACACTCCGCTTTGTGCAATAAATTGTTACAATAAATTGTATCCAACAAGTTGTGCAGATTTCTGGTTGTTATCACAAATGCATCTAATCAGTTCACACTCTGCTTAGTGCAGTGAGCCGTTACCACATATTGTTGAAAAACATCCTCTCCATACTCTGTTCTGTGCAATGTAATGAATTGTATCAAAAATTAGGTTTGTGCAGATTTCTGGTTATTGTCACAGTGCAACCTTCTTGCCCACAATCCTATATCATAGAACGGGGATCGGTTGTTTGCAGTGTCACAGTAGAGAGCTTGCAATAGAACTACATTCAGTCTGAGCTCTACAAATTTACCAGTTGTTGCAAAAAGACCCATCCACACTCAGCTCTATGCATTTAATTGTTACAATAGATTGTATCCAAGTAAGTATGTGCAGATTGCTATGTCACAAAGAGGAATAAGCAGGGCAGTATTTCACGGTTGTATTGGTAGGAGTCAATAGATTATTGCAACAAACCTATCCACACTATACACTGTACAATAAATTGTTGCAATCGTTTGTGCCCAAAATGTATGTGCAGATTCCTGATCACACAATATTGACCTTCTGGCGAGTCAGATTGGATCTCTGTTTTCACTGAGTCTTGCAAACGTGCATTGGGCTCAGGATGAGAAAGTCCTTCTCTGTGCCATAAGGTCAGAGAGAGATAGATTAATAGCACTTCTGCTGTTGGGTGAACTGTGGGAAAATTGCCTTGTTGTCAGATTAACATTGCAATGCAGCAGACCACACAGTTTTGCCAATGAGAGAGTGTTGGAGATGAGGAAGTATAGATTCTTTTATAATAATATTGGTGTGAGAAAAGATATTTAAAGTAGCCCACACGGAAAACAGGTGCCACCTTCTGCTTTTAAGAAAGTCTTGCTCCTGCAGCGGACTTTAGTAATGAGAGAGGAGAAGCGCAGGTTCTCCGTGTGGTGTGGAATAAGTAAAGTACACCGCTTCTGCTATTGCTGTTAGGTAACAACTGCTGCCATGTTGTTTAAACAACAGAGCATGGCAGTTTGTGTCAATCAGCCAGGAGAGAGCGGTGGAGTACCTGTCTGAAGGAGAGTGCCTGGTGTGGAGAGAGAGGGGAGAAGAATTCCCTTTCCCAATGCTGGGTCTCTATTCACGGGTTCCTGTGGGCTCAATAGAGCATGGCTCCTTCGTTCGTAGGCAGGGTCCTCTGGTGTGCAGCTGAATTGCCTGACAGTCTAGTTTACACTGTCCCGTCGGCGCCGACGAGCAGTGTGGAGGATGACGCGCGTTTCGCCTTCAACGGCTTGATCACATCAAGTACCGTGAGGCAAGTAACGTCTTCTCATATACCCCTTGGGAGTTAACTCCCCTGTGGGGTGTGAAACGGTGACTGGCTGATCGTCATTCATGACGTCAGCCTCGGTGGTGTGGAGTTCCACTATCTCCGTAGTGGGAGGTCTTGGGTAGCGGGGCTTCCCCCGTGACGTGTGGGACGGTAATTGGCTAATCGTCACTGATGACGATTAGCCATGATGATGCCGGGTTCCTACTGTCATTATAGTGGGAGGTCCCGGGTAGCAGGGCTTCCCTCAGGAGGAGATTTGTCCGAAAGACTGTGGAGACAGAGTTCAAGTTTATCTGTCTCTAGGGGTCACGTATCATGGGCTGTGTCTGGGGGATAATTGTTAGCGGTGTGGTAAGTTGATTGTATACTGCTAAGAGCTTGGATAACTATTTTTATTATGCTTATTATCGTGCCGGCACCCAAGGTTTGAGGGGCTGTGGACACGGTTGTGACCTGCATGGTTGTTATGGGTAACATAAATTATATATAATCTTAAATTTCGCCGTAGGGGTCTCGTATCTTGGTCTGTGTCCGGGGGATAGTTGTTGGCGGTGTGGTTGATTATTGTATCCATACTACTGAGGGCTTGAATAACCTTTATTATGTTTGTTATCGTGCCGGCACCCAGAAGTAATGGGAATGCTGAAGGGTTTGAGGGGCTGTGGACACAGTTGTGACCTGCTTGGTTGTTAAGGGTAACATATATTATGTATAATCTTAAGTTCTGCTGTAGATTAACGTGTTTTGAATTATAATGAAATTAATAAAATTCTAAGCAGAGATGTTTAAATAAGGTTTTTGAGTTGGTCCCTGCCTGTTGCCATATATAGTTAATCTGTGCTAAAAAAGATCTAGATAATTCAATTTGGGGTGGTGATGTTGGGGTAATATACGGGTTGGTCTATGCCTGTTGCCTGTTTGCCCTGTGTGGGGGATGATGTTTTGAAGTGTTGTAGTGATAATTATGATTGAGAAATCATAAGTGTTTACAGTATGTGATGGTGAGAAAAATTTTTTATATATAGGAGTGTGTCCTGTGATAAGGTGATGTAAAACCAAATCATATAAACATGACGTGTGTTGATTGCTTCCTGGGGGGTGTGGTATGGGTGTTATTGGCTGGGAATGGGTGTTGTATAGTGCATGTCTAGCATGGTTGTGGGCGAGATATTTAAAATAGATTGGCTGTGTAAGTGAGGTTACTGAAAGATTAACTGATGGTGGTCAGGGTTGTTATTGGGGTAGCTGTAGATAAAAAATTTTTTTGTGTTGTAGAGATTGGGTTGTAGGAGAGTCATTTTAAATGAAGACACTATAATTGATGTGTTCATTAAGTCCTCCTGGTGCCAAGGTTCCAAGTTCGAATGTCCAGAGGCTTTCTCGTTTTAATAGTTCTTGTGTGAGGTCCCCCCCTCTTATTCCGAGATGTATTTTCTCCAGGCCAAATGCTTTAAAAGTGCTGGTGTTGCCCTTATGTTTAAAGTGGAAATGTTTTGCTACAGTCGTGAGTTGTTTCATTTTCTTACGATCCTGTTCAGCGTTCCTTATTGTTCCCAAATGCTCCAGTATGCGTTGTTTAAGCATCCTTGATGTCATCCCTACGTATCTTGCCCCACAGTCGCAGGAGATACAGTATATGACTCCTTGGCTTCTACAATTAATGTAGTCCCTGATTTTTGTTTTGTTGCCATACCTGTCCTCCACTTCTTTGGTTTTCGGCATGTATTCACATGCTTTGCATGTCCCGCATGGGAATGATCCAGTGATGGTTGGGGGTCTGGGTTTGGTCCGTGTGAAATGACTGCTGACTAGGTGATCCCTAAGATTGGGAGATCTCCTCCAACTCATTGACACTTTGTCATCTAGATGTTCAGATAGGTCAGGGTCAGATTTCAAAATGTGCCAGTGTGTTTGTATGATTTTCTTTATATCTCTCCAATTTTCATTGAAGTTCCCGACAAATCTGATCTGTGCGTCCCCTGCTATTTTCGCTGTTTTGGGTGGTTGGAAGATGAGAGTTTCTCTTTTCATAGTCTGTATGAACCTCTGTGCTTTTTTAGTTGAGTTGTGGCTATATCCCCTCTCTCTCAGTCTTATCGTGAGTTCTTGACTTTTGAGTTTGTAGATCTTGTCATCTGAACAATTACGTCTCAGGCGGAGGAATTCCCCTTTTGGTATATTTTCGATGGTGGGCGGGAAATGAGAGCTTGTCTGGTGGAGTAAGCTATTTGTCGAAGTGCTCTTTCTGTAGAGCTCTGTTTCTATATTGTTATCATTCCCTCTGTAGATTCTGAGATCAAGGAAAGCAATGGAGTCCGTACGTATTGGTGGCTGCAGATTGGCAAGGAAGTGAAGGAGTTTGTGGGCTCATGTCCAGAGTGTGCACAGCACAAAGTGTCCCGACAAGCTCCAGCCGGCCAGCTTCATCCTCTGTCCATCCCATCTCGTCCCTGGACTCACATTTCAATGGACTTTATCTGCGACTTACCCAAATCTCAAGAGTATAACACCATATGGGTAATAGTTGACAGATTTTCCAAGATGGCCCGATTCATCCCATTACCCGGGCTACCATCCGCTCCCACTCTGGCTCAGCTGTTTGTACAACATATCTTCAAAAGTCATGGCTTGCCTAATGAAATTGTGTCCGGTTGTGGGGTACAATTTGTAGCACGATTTTGGAGAGCCCTGTCTGATGCATTCCAAATTAAATTAAAGTTTTCCTCAGGCTATCATCCCCAGTCCAACGGTCAGACAGAAAGAGTGAACCAGGATCTGGAGACCTTCCTACGTCTTTATATATCATCCTCTCAAGATGACTGGTCGAGACTCCTCCCGTGGGCAGAATTTGCTCATAACTTCAGGTACCACACTACCACTGGTCATTCCCCTTTCTTTATAGTCTACGGACAAAATCCCCGGGCCCCCAATTTTGAAGCTTTGCCTGCAATAGATGTACCTGCAGCCGCAGCAGCCGTTAACCATTTCTCTCAAATCTGGCGAGAGGTTCATTCCAACATCAAGAAAGCTTCAACAAGGTACAAATTCTTTGCAGATCGCAAGAGAAGAGCTGTCCCTGAGTTGCGTCCAGGGGATAGAGTTTGGCTTTCCACAAGAAATCTCAGACTATGGGCCTTATTTTGGTTCATTCTTTCTGACAAAATCCTTCTTAGATGGGCAAAACCATGTGCACTGCAGGGGGGGCAGATGTAACATGTGCAGAGAGAATTAGATTTGGGTGAGTAATTTTGTTTCTGTGCAGGGTAAATACTGGCTGCTTTATTTTTACACTGCAATATAGATCTCACTTTGAAGTAAAACCCCACCCAAATCTAATTCTCTCTGCACAAGTTACATCTGCCCCACCTGCAGTGCACATGGTTTTGCCCATCTAAGAAGGATTTTGTCAGAAAGAATGAACCAAAATAAGGCCCTAAGAGTCCCCTCTATGAAATTTGCTCCCAGATTTATCGGTCCTTACACTGTTCTACAAAGGATCAACCCTGTGGCATATAAATTGAAGTTACCCAAATCTTTACGCATTCCCAACTCATTCCACATCTCTTTGTTACGTCCTCTCATCCTGAATCGCTTCCATACTTCCTCACCATCATTACCCAAAGTTCGAACCAGCAGGGGAGTAGAATTCGAGATAAACAAAATTGTTGATTCTCGTCGGAGGTATGGGCGTCTCCAGTACCTCATTGATTGGAGAGGATATGGTCCTGAGGAGAGGAGTTGGGCAGATGCAGAAGATGTGCATGCCCCCCGTTTACTCAAAGTGTTCCATGAAGAGAACCCGTCCAAGCCTAAAGGGTGTTCGGTGCCCACCCTAAAAGGGGGGGGTACTGTCACAAACCGTGGGTCTCAGCCCCGTCTGAGACCACGTCCATTACCTTCCCGGTGGTCAGCGTTGAGAGTAAGGCCTCTGGTCGCTGTCAGTGTCTGGCGAGATGTCCATGTTTGGCTGGTGCTGACCCGTGTAATCGACATGCCGGCACGCTGGACTCCGCGCGTCATGGGCGCCGCCATGACACATGCGCTCAGCTGACCAGAGGGTCCAATCCCGCTGCTCAGCCAGGGTAACCTCTGACCCACACACCTGCATACCTCTCAGGTATGCTCACTCTTTCCCTGTACTGATTGGTGCTGCTGCAGCTAGCCAATCAGTACTCAGCGAGGGGGATATATTCCGGCCTCTAACTCTCAGTCATCGCCTTGAATATGTGTTCATCTGACCTCAGTACCTCCTGTGTTCAGCTGTTTCCAAAGGCTCCTGGTTATCCGGTCTCCCCGTGTACCTCTCGCAGTATCTACAGTACTACCTGGTTTGTCATCTCCAGAAGACTCCTGCCATTCCACTCTGCAGTCGAGTAACTATTCCTGTTACCATTCTCACCTGGCATACCATCTCCAGAAACCTCCTGCAGTTACCATCGTGCAGTTGAGTGATCCCATCGACCCCGCTGTCGACATCAGTGTTGACACTTTCTCACTGTGCCTTCCAGAGACTGTTTCACCTACCCGTGTCTCCAGTGACATTACTACTCTCAGCCTACGTCCAGAGGGCCAGGGCAGAGGGCCGCGACCTGCCTGTCAGACGCAGCGAAGTCTATATCCCCTTGCGGGGGTCCCTGGTGAATACCGCTGGCAGGTTAGACTCCGCGCCTCTGTTTGTGGTCTCCGCCAACACTCTGGTACGCAAGGCCTTGCTTCCGTGCATGTCATTCATCAGGCCTCCAGCCTTCCGATACACAGCGCCCTCCACTGGTCCACCACGGTCAGGGTCGGGAACACAACAGACCCCAGACCTGACAAGCAGGACTGCACTGCGGATGGATATCTGTACTGTCACTGTTTTACTTGTTACTTATATGGCCATTGCTATGACCAAGTGGCACCGCTGATGGCTGCCTGGGTGCTGTGCTCTGCCAAAATGTGTTCCCTGTGTCTCCCCTGTCCTTGTCCACACCCCCCTCCCCCCCCTCCCCCCGGGTGCATCTAGTGTATATCTATATGCCTGTTATGTATCTGTACTGCCACTCTTTACTTGTTACCTACCTGGCTGTTGCACAGCAATCCAAATATTATTCCTAGTATACGCAAGTGTTCCTGGCTGAAGCTGAATCTGCATCTCCACCTGCTGACATATATCCCCCACGCACCCCCCCACCCTCAGCTCACTCTGTTGACATAGGATCACCCCAGATTACCAACTTTCTTAACTGTCTCTGGCCCCAGTACCACATACCCTCACTGTCTGATAATACAGGGTCCCCCCTGTATGACAATCCCCTCTGCTGACATAATGTTGTAACCCCCCCAGTCTCCCAGACCCTCTGCTATATGTATTCCCCCCATCCCTATTCTACTAACAAGACATTAACATGCAATGCTGACATTGGGCCTCTCCCAGGCTATCACCTTTCTCTGTTGAAACTGGGGGGCAAATGTATTAAGGCTTACCAACAGACAGGGGCGGATCCAGGATAAAATGACAGGGGGGGCACCATGATAAAAGAGGGTTTAGGTGGGGGAGGGGCGGTGTTAGTGGTGCCAGTGTACATGCTAGGAGAGCGGCAGAGAGAGGGTGGGAATGGGATTAAAAATAGGCCTTGGCATTTAAAGTACGCAGGCCCACCATGGCGACAAAAGTGAAGGATGCAGTTGTGCGTGCGCCGAAGGCGTGCTCTGGAAAAGGGGGTGTGGCCACTCAACAAGGGGCATGTCCTTAAGTGTAGTCTACAACACTATATACAACTTCTACACATTATGCAACAAAATACTAGATCCCATTATACTTGCCCCTACACATGATGCCAAATTAATTGAGCCAAAATTCACATAATGCCACACGGATTGAGCCAAAAATCACATATTGCCACACGGATTGAGCTAAAATTCACATAATGCCACATGGATTGTGTCAAAATTCACATAATGCCACACAGATTGAGCTAAATTCAAAAAATGCCACACGGATTGAGCCAAAATTCACATAATGCCACATGCATTGAGCCAGAATTCACATAATGCCACACAGATTAAGACAAAATTCCCAATACGCTTCATAAACAAGGACATTGTCCATCAAAGGCGCGCATTAAACATTTACACCATAATGTCCATTACACGTTAAGTTACATGCTATTATGTCCATTATGTATTATGACAAACACCATAATGCCTATTAAAAATTATGCTACATAAGTGCAGCTTATCTACATGCTCATTGCCAAGGGTTCCATGCTCATTGCCAGAGGTTCCATGCTCGTTGCCATGTGGGATTACATGCTCATTGCCAAGGGAGAGTACATGCTCGCGGTAAATGGGGTCAGCCGCCGCCAGGCAGAAGTGATAGCCACTGATAGTGGCAGAGCATGGCTGTATTCAGAGCACTGCAGGTCCCGGCTATTTGAAATAATACCCCTTTCACACCAGAAAATGCATTCCCAGGTTCGCCCCCTTTACACCAGCCTAGTCCCTGCATTTTCTGGTGTGAGGGGGAGAGAAAACCACCCCTCCCCTCTTTAACCAGTTATCTAATTTAACCGGCTATATCTTCAGAACCAACTGACCCATTTACATGAGACGAGTACCATATTGAAGAACTTTTGAGTGGGCTTTGAATGATTTTGGTCCAGTGAAACTTGAACGTTTGGTTCCAGAGTAATTTGCCATCAAAGAACATGAACAGCCATGAAATTACATTTCAAAAATAAAAAAATCGGTTTACATGCAATATCTCTGGAACCAATTGACCGATATGGACCAGCCTGGTATCATATTGAAGGCTGGTCAAGAATTGAATGAGGTCAACCACAAGATTCTGTGATGCCAGGGAGGGAACTGGCAGCTGTCGGAACTAGGTGGGGGTCGGAATTGCCGGGTCCCATATTATCCTATGGGGAAAAAACGTTACAGCTTTGCCAGTCGATATCTTTGGTTCCCGGGGGGCTAGAGACACGGGACTGGGCTCGTTGGAAAGCCCTGGTCCTCAGCTACAAAAAAAATGACAGGGGGGGCACGTGCCCAGGTGCCCCCCTCTGAATACGCCACTGCCAACAGATAAAGTGCTGAGTGATACCGCACCAGCCAATCAGCCCCTAACTGTCATGTCACAGATGGTGATAAATGGCAGTTTATTTATTTATTATTTATTAACAGTTTCTTCTATAACGCATACATATTCTGCAGCACTTTACAGAGAATATTTGAACATTCACATCAGTCCCTGCCCCAGAAGAGCTTACAATCCATATTCCCTACCACATGTACAATTTTTGTTTTGTAGCCAATTAGCCTGCCAGTATATTTTTGGATTGTGGGAGGAAACCAGAGTACCCAGAGGAAACCCATGCAAGTACGGGGAGAATATACAAACTCTGCACAGTTAGAGCCATGATGGGAATAGAACCCATGACCTCAGTGCTGTGAGGCAGTAATGCTAACCCTTACACCATCCGTGCTGCACCGTATATATAACACATGGTGGGGATAGAACCCATAACCACAGCGCTGTGAGGCAGTAATGCTAACCATTACACCGCCTGTACTGCCCCGTATATATAACACATGGTGGGAATAGAACCCATGACCTCAGTGCTGTGAGGCAGTAATGCTAACCATTACACCATCCGTACTGCCCAGTTAAGAGACAATTGGCTGGTACTTTCTGTCTGTTACTCATGGAGTCCCTTAAAGGATAACTGGCTCTGGTGCCATCAAGTAGGCAGGTAGTATCTTGATAGAAAATGTCATGCAGCAAGCGGGACTCAAAGACCACTATTCTTCACCATTTAAAAAGTCTCTGAGTGTTGCTTGCTGCATAACGTTTACATATATATATATATATATATATATATATATATATATATTTATATATATATATACATATATATATATATATATATATATATATATATATATATACACACACACACACACACGTGTTCTCCCCACGCCTAAATTGTTGGCTGTCCCATCAGCAAAATAACCCTATTGTCTGGCACTTTGATGTGGGCTCTAGTGCGGCATTAGCTATACCCACTCTGGTAAAGACTGGGTTTGGCGGGCCCTTTAAAAATGTTTGCTATGGGGCCCACAAAGTTCTAGTTATGATTTTATCCAGAATCCATGTAGGGGTGAAGAACACCACCCTTTCAACCTTGAACATGTAAATATTTGCAAATACAAGTGCGACACATGAGCCCATGGCACAACCCATGAGATGAAGAACAACTTGGCCGTAAAACATACAATTATTATACATAAGAGTCATCTCAGCAGATGTATGAATATTGGGACAGAGGGTCCCTCAAGCAGTTTGCTGTCCATAATGAACCTACGGACCACATCAAAAGGTCAATTCAGACCTGATTGCAGGGCTGCAACTTTTGAGAGGAGGGCCGCCCCTATGCACATTTGTGAATGGCTTTTCAGCCATATGAAGAGGGAGAAATCCACTGAAATGGATCCTCCCCACCCCCATGTGCAGCGTCGCATAACACAGTACTTACTCGGTGCTGTGATGTGACCATGAGGAGATCGGGGCCAATGATGAGGTCAGCGGCCCTCCCTCCCCTCCCTCCTGCATTTTTGTATGGCACTCTCAGAAAATGCTGGGATGCCGTCCACAAACACAAGATGGCTGTCAATCAGGTAGGATCTCAGAAATGACCATTGTAGTGGGTGGGGGTTCGCGATCACATTAGGGGCATCAGCTCGTGAGCGGGTCTTACGTTCCTATGACGACCCGCTCATGAACACCATCGTCCTGGTGATTACCAGGCATTATCATGGCTATAGAGCCAATATCAGCTTACAGTATATCATATAAACACTCATAGATTTTCTATCACGTATATTCTGTTGATGTGATCTTCAGCAACACTTGGCACATTTATAGAAGTACAGCAAGTGCCTGATTTTTCATTTCCAACATGGTATCTGGTTGCAGACAAACATATTTTGCATCGCAGTCGCTCTAAAGCAAATCTCTTTCATATATCAAGTTTTGTGTGCACAAGTTCCATGAAATACAAGCTTGATGTTAGGCAAATAAGATAAGAAACTGCGAAGGGCTCTTGCTTCTGTATCTAGTAATATATGCGCCGCCGTATGTTCCATCAAGATGATATTTGCCTTGGAAATTGTTTTTAGATAATGTTAATTTCTTTAAAAAACTCAAACTGCTGTAATATGAAAACATGCACACCATTAACCCCTTCAGTGCTATGCTTCAGTGTCCAGGCCGGGCAGCTGCTGACATAATGCTCAATGGTGCTGCCCGGCTCCAGGAGACAGTGTGGTGGGGGGTTTTAGGGAGCGCTAAAAAACTCGCCCAGTGGGGAGCACTCCCTATAAAAAAAAACTACCACTGAAGGGGTTAAAAAATAATGGCAGTCTTCAGAACACCTAGCATGAATGTTATTGCGTTATTCTGAATTTCTGTGTGTATATTTCTGCTGTCATATGACATTAAAGTGGAATTTAGAAGAACAGTATTCTGATCATACACGACTCATTTATATACTAGACAGTGCTGACAGTATCTGTGTGTTATGATAGATGCCACTAAAATAGGATTATACAATTACTGTTACACTTGCAAATTAAAGTATATATTATTTAAAGTAAACAAAATAAAAAAATACCCTTAAAGCATCAGCTGATTGCAGCAACGTAGCTTTGTTTGGGGCGCCCCCCCGCCGTTAATGGGGTGGCGCCCCCCCTCCCCGCCCGTCCGCCCGCCCGCCCCCCCTTGGCCTGCCCCACGTTCCCCCTCCCCCCATTGCCGCATGCTTACCTGTCCGCGCATCCCGGGTCCCCTCCTGGCTTCAATAAATTCTATGCAGACGGACCACGATAAAATGGCCGCCCCGATACCGCAGACAGTTTCAGAGAACAGTCTGCTTTATGGGGTGGCCATTTTATCATGGTCCGTCTCCATAGCATTGATTGAAGCCAGGAGGGGAGCCGGGACGCGCGGACAGGTAAGCATACGGGGGATGGGGGGCGAGGGGATTACTATAGCACCGCAGCCCCCCCGGCGCCCCCATATGCACAACGCCCCCCCCCCCCCCACGCGACCACGGGGGCTGCGGTGCTATATTTACGCCACTGGCTGATTGTTGTGTGTTATGCTTTTATAGAATTTTCTGTCAGTATACCAGTCCAATCTGAAATTAAAATGACTAATTTACAATCTTTAATAATGTCTTCTGTAGATTCAGTCTACTGGGTGGTCCAAAAACGATTATACTGTACATAGTTGGAATTCCATACAAAAAGACAATCAACACAGTTTAACATTCAATAGTTAGGTGTAAAATGGAAATCCATTTCTAGGTCAGTCTGTACCACTTCCAATAGAGAAATGGCTAGTCTCTGCGCTAAACCTTAACCGCTAAATGTATAGGTGTCTGTACCACTTCCAATAGAGAAATGGCAAGTCTCTGCGCTAAACCTTAACCGCTAAATGTATAGGTGTCTGTACCACTTCCAATAGAGAAATGGCAAGTCTCTGCGCTAAACCTTAACCGCTAAATGTATAGGTGTCTGTACCACTTCAATAGAGAAATGGCAAGTCTCTGCGCTAAACCTTAACCGCTAAATGTATAGGTGTCTGTACCACTTCAATAGAGAAATGGCAAGTCTCTGCGCTAAACCTTAACCGCTAAATGTATAGGTGTCTGTACCACTTCCAATAGAGAAATGGCAAGCCTCTGCGCTAAACCTTAACCGCTAAATGTATAGGTGTCTGTACCACTTCCAATAGAGAAATGGCAAGCCTCTGCGCTAAACCTTAACCGCTAAATGTATAGGTGTCTGTACCACTTCCAATAGAGAAATGGCAAGCCTCTGCGCTAAACCTTAACCGCTAAATGTAAAGGTGCCTGTACCACTTCCAATAGAGAAATGGCAAGCCTGTGCGCTAAACCTTAACCGCTAAATGTATAGGTGTCTGTACCACTTCCAATAGAGAAATGGCAAGCCTCTGCGCTAAACCTTAACCGCTAAATGTATAGGTGTCTGTACCACTTCCAATAGAGAAATGACTAGTCTCTGCGCTAAACCTTAAACGCTAAATGTATAGGTGTCTGTACCACTTCAATAGAGAAATGGCTAGTCTCTGCGCTAAACCTTAACCGCTAAATGTATAGGTGTTTGTACCACTTCAATAGAGAAATGGCAAGTCTCTGCACTAAACCTTAACTGCTAAATGTATAGGTGTCTGTATCAATTCCAATAAAGAAATGGCAAGTCTCTGCACTAAACCTAAATGTATAGGTATCTGTACCACTTCCAGCCTTCTTAAACTTTTCCGTAAATTTGTCAACAGTGTCATGTGTGATATTCTTGGCATTAAAGACCATTGGAAATTTGCAACCTTGTGACCCAGCCCTTAACATAAGTTCAATGTGTTCTTCTGGTAAAGGGCCAGATGTATCAAGCTTCAAAAAGTGATAAATGGAGAGTGATAAACAGCCAGCCAATCAGCTCCTAACTGCCCTGTTACAGGCTGGATTTGAAAAATGATATGTAGGTGCTGATTGGATGGTTGTTTATCACTCTCTACTTTATGACTTTCTGAAGCTTGATACACCTGGCCCAAAATATCTGTTGTTTCAAGTTAAGGCCAAGTTCCAATCATACTAAAAGTGCTCTTTGATCTCCAAAAGTACCTTTAACCCATTCAAGCCCAACGCCGTCAGACTTAACAGCCCTAGAGCTAGTAGGAGATCCAATGGTGATCCACTTTACAATAAAAACATGAACATCGTTCAACATTCAGTGTAAATAATTTTTTTTATAATAATTTTTTTTTAAACCAGACTGTTTGAATTGCAAAAAAATATATATATATATTATTATTATCAGTGTTCTTCATTTTCAACTTGTGCAATTTGTTCCTAGCCTAAAATTTGCATAATATGTTCTTGGTTTAATTGTAAATGCATGCTGACTGCGGTGTGAAACAAATGAGATTATAGAATGACTGTACAGTACATTGATGATTATGAATCAAAATTGTCCATTGTGCACTCTCTAGTCATATAATTCAATTACATTTAAAAGATCAATGCCAGGGTCAATTGTATGATACTAAAGGTGCGCGTTCCCGTCACACATCTCATCACACAGCTCAAAAAGTATGTTAAAGAAACCTACTTTCATGTTCAGTGCTTAAAGTAGTTTGAGAGTCGTGGTGGAACTCTTTCCCCCGCCACCGCCCTCCCACACTTCTCCGATTAGGTGGATCCTGGACCTGTGCTGTGGTGTTTAGCTTACCCCTGCAAATGATAAATATGTGCCCTACCTGCTATACTGTCTAAAGAACAATGAATGGGTGTGGCCTCACAAGGAAGTTGCACGGTCACACAATAGTACACCCCGATTCAAACTACACCACACAGGAGCACAATTGTGCTCTCATTATTGTGCATATAGTGCCCCATATTCATATTATACCACATAGTAGTGACCCATATTCACATTACATCACACAGTAGTGTCCCTTATACACATTACGCCACACAGTAGCAGTGCTGCTTATACACATAATAACCACAGTAGCAGTGCCGCTTATATACATAATGCCCAAAATAACAGTGCCACTTATACACATAATGCCCACAGTAGCAGTGACACTTACACACATAATTCCCACAGTAGCAATGCTTCTTATACAAATAATGCACAAAGTAGTAGTGCCACTTAAACACATAATGCCCACAGCAGAAGTGTCGCTTAAACATCATTCATGCAGTAATAGCATGTGTACACATTTTGCCCGCAATAGTAGTGTTGCTTACACATTATGCCCACAGTAGTAGCACCACTTATACACATAATGCCAACAGTAGTAATGCTACTTATGTAAAACTTTCTGCTCTTTGTACCTTTCATTCAAATCCACAATTTCAAATCCACTTGAATTAAGTGGGTAAGAGCACCAAGGAATATCGGTATTATGTTTGGATTAATCCATTAGACTGGGGAATTGATATAAAATTTGTGTGGTTTAATGTTGGACACTATTATTTTTTTATTTTATTAATAGCGTATTATATTATTCATGTAAATGTTTTAATTGTTTTTCTGGTACTTGTGTATTATCACGGCGCCCATCGCATCGCAGACCATAAGGCATGCGATGGTATGCGATGCAATGCGATGTTCCGCGATGTCCCTCGATGTCATACAATGTTAAAATTGTATGGCATTGTATATGGCATACAATGCCATACAATGCAATGCGATGTGATTATAAATTGTATAAGCACCCCAATGGGGGCTTACAATTTTAAATGGACCCCCACGCCACCACCACTATGAACGTGAACCGGAAGCGTGGCGAGCGCAGCGAACCCGCGAGGGGCGGCGGTACGGTGGTAAGGCGGTACGTGTCCTACGACCTTTTCATACCCCCACTATCGGTGTGGAGTTGATTTTATATAGTGTGGCAAGCGCAGCGAGCCACCGAGCCCGAAGCGTGGCGAGCGCAGCGAGCACAGCGTGCCCGCGAGGGGACGCACATTACTTCACAGGTATACGCGTCCCCTCGCGGGGCTCGCTGCGCTTGTCAACTCTACACCGACGTGGATAGTGGGGGTATGAAAAGGTCGGAGGACGCGTACCGCCGCCCCTCGCGGGCTCGCTGCGCTCGCCACGCTTCGGGTTCATGTTCATACTGGAGGGTGGAGTGGGGGTGCATTTAACATTGTAAGCACCCATTAGGGTGCTTATACAATTTAACATCGTATAGGGGGCTTACATCGCATCGCATCGCAGTGCTTCGGGTGTATGGCATGCGACGGCATGTGATGCGATAAAAAAATCTTGCGACTTAATATCGGGGGCGCCATGATAATACACAAGTACCGTTTTTCTTAATCAATGCCTTTAAATTGATCTTTACACTTATAAATAATTTACAGATCAATACAGTGCATTCTCTCATTCTAGCATTATACAGTCAGTTCTTGATGGATATAAATTAGAAAACTAACGCGTTTTGTGATATTGACTTCATCATGGGTGCAAATTCAGGGAGGTAAGAATAGGGATTGCCTTTCAAAAAGCCCTCTGATAGAGCGAAACGCATTAGAGGTTCACCCAGCTTACAGCCTTCAATTTTGAAAAAATTATTTGCCTGGATTCTGCTAAGTCTCCCGTGTCTACTACCACCAGCACAACTTGATTGGGAGAAATACAGACCAAGCTGCACGTCATCACGCTCTCCAAGCTGCCAGGAGAACTCCGGTGAGAGTCAGGTGATACAGCGGCGCAGGTGAGAGCAGCGCCAGCTGTCCGGTTCAAACTACATGGGTGAGTGAGACGCCAGCCAACAACATCTACGCGGTGTCCTCCCCTACCACCCCGCTCACCGGAGGGACACTCCATCACCAGCGCAGACATCTAAGCACAGTGTGTGCAGAGAGACACTCCACTACCAACGCAGATATCCACGCACAGTCTGTGCAGGTGAGAGACGCACCACTGTGCAATTCACTTCCCCAAAGTTATATACCCCCAAACCAACTAAAGGCACAAGGCTGTGCACACATTTATTCACGTGTACTACACCTTTAATTGAAAGGACTGTATCTGCAAATAAAGACTATTAGGGTCCGTACAAAAATAAGACCCATTCAGTTCAGTCTTTTTCCAAAAAATCTATTCTCTGTCCAGAATTCTAGATACATGGACTGAGTTTACAGCATTCTCTATCCCAAGGCTCTAAAATACAAAGTATAACATTGTATATATTTTTATCTTTATATATATATATATTTTCGATATATTTTTATACATTTTTTATATGTATTTGTGTATTCATTTTTTCTGCTTGCATACTGATTGCATGGTATATAAAATAGTTATGCAGTTGTTATAATACTAATATTATTCTGTGTAGTTGTAGGTGGCCGCCTATAAAATTGTATTGTATTTTATATGATTAACTTTTTTTATATGAAAATAAATATATGAAAACCAATATTCAGAAACTGACAAAAATTGTGTGTGTGAAGTGACTTCATCCATGGTGCAAATAGATATATAAAAACAGCGCAGATACTCCGTCTTTGTTCTTATATTGTCTTTACTCTGATCTGTCTAGAACCTGTACCCTAATAGGTCGGGCAATAGACAGATTAAGTGTATCCACACTGATACACGTGGGCGAACTGCAAGCTAAAATATAGATTGAATAGATTTGAAATTACTATATTCTAAATAATTTTTATTTTGTTTTTTTAATACTAACTATCGCCCAATCTTCCACTAATTTAGTGGTCTTTTTTTGAAAATATTCTGCCAGGTTTTCGCAATAAGGGTTTCTCAAATAACTTATCTGGATTGTTGCTTTTCTTTCTGTGTTTTTGTTGGATATCTATTGGGAATTTTTAATCTGGCTCCTAAACTCTTTATGCAAAATTAACATTTGCATTTCCTTTTGGCCAATATGCAGTATAATTGAATTCAAATATTCAAAATGTTAATAATAATTTCACGCAAATGCTATTTGCATTTGAAATATAATGTAACTTGTGCATTTATTGAAAAAAAAAAAAAACGGCTGCATCTGAGGCCAACAGTTATGTTATCTGGTATCTGTTTGGTGTGAGCCAAGGAAGATGGTGATGTTTGATATATTTCTTATAGTTGTCGATACTGTCCACTTGTTTTTCTTGTTTCCAAGTAATATATTTATTCTTATTGTAAATATTCTGGATTGGATGAAGACTAAACAAATTCAATTAAGTGATCATCTTATTACTGGTATCAGTGTGTGTAACCTTTTGCAAGGAATGGTGAAGGTTACGAGATGTTTCATCAAAATATATCAAATTACTGATATTCTAAATATCAACAAAAGTATAAATTGTACAGTCATTTCCTGTAATGTTTGGTTCTCCACCTGGCTCTGTGTGCACTACTGTCTGAGGATTGTCCGTGCCAATCACAGATACTACATTTACGTTCAGAGGAGATTCTACAAGGTGTTACCATGGCTTCTTATGACATCAGTTGCGGGGTCTGTGCTGGTGGGTCTACCTATTTCAATGATGTCATCGAAGGAAGCACCAGCAAATGGAAGTCTCAATAGCTCATTAGAAGATACGCAATACAGTATGCTGCTGTATAAAACATTAGCTTTTATTATTCTATTATTGCTGGCAATTCTCATATACTCCAGCGCCGCTGTGACCATCGTCATCTCTCTTTACGGACACGTAAAACAGATACAGCAAAGTTCTGAATATTTTAGACGCACAAGTGTGGAAGCTCATATTCAAGCAGCCAAGACTGTGATGTCTCTGTACATTCTTAATCTGCTTAGATTCACTAATATGGTTTTATTATGCGCTAGTACACCTGATCCGATGTGGACGAACCTTATAAATCCTTTAGATGCGGTTTGTGGAGTCTTTTGCTACTGGAGATTGATCAAAGGAAATCGCAAACTTGATAAGACTTTAAGTGATATGTTGAGCAGTTTCCATTGCGGTAACATATTGGGTGAAGATACATAAAAATAACTGATAAAAAATGTGTTACTCCCTGGGCTATATGAAATATACTGTATGCAAACAATCTGGCAGGACGTTAGCGGCTAAAATCTGCGGACCCAAATGAAAAACAATTTGACTTCATCTACACTGGAGTCAGGGGCGTAACTATAGCACCGCAGTCCCCGCGACCGCGGGGAGGGCGCTATGCATGTGCGGGCGCCGCACCAACCCCCGCAAACCCCCCATCCCCAGTCTTTACCTGTGTTCAGTATGCGCTGGTTCGGTCCCAGCTCCCTTCTTCTGCTGAGGACCACCACAAAATGGCCGCCCCCATATAGCACACAGTTCTCTGGGAGCCGGGACCAGTGCGTACTGAACCTAGGTAAGACTGCGGGGGTTGGTGCGGCGGGCGAGGGGCGGGTGAGTGGCTGGGTGCCCTCCCTTTAACGGCGGGGGGGCGCCCAAAATGTAGTTACGCCACTGACTGGAGTTATATGTTATATAACTGCATTTATACGAATATAACTTTAACTTTCTCTTATAAGTATATCTAATTAAGAGTGACTAAGTATTGTTCTATTGAGTTAATATATATATATATATATATATATTAACATTTTAATTACATGCACAGGTTTGCTGTGGTTTTCTTCTAAATATATTAAATAAAAGGACCCGTGTGATCTACCTTTTATACAATACCTGTTTCTGAGTAGTTAATTCTAAAGGTGCCCCCACACGTGCTTCTATTTCAAATCGCATGCAATACGCTAAAACAGCGTGGGATTTGAACTAGATTCGATGCGATCTAGTATAGAAAGTATTGCCGGTATATACTTTTTGAACTTTGCGTTATGCGATGCGCGGGAGCCATATAGAAACACGGTGCGATTTAATCTTGATATTATGCGTTTTGAACTAAAAAGCTCAAACGCACACGACCATCGCAATGTGTATAAGCACCATAAGGGGTTTATATAATAATAAATAATATAATAATAAATAATATATAATAGCCTGCGGGCTATGTGGAAATTCCAGAAAGTCTGCCCATATTATTTATAGCGGCAATCATTTACAAGATAAAATCAACCTGGTTTGCAGAAAGACTGAAGTCCGCAGGCTATTACATAGTAACATAGTAACATAGTAATTAAGGCTAAAAAAAGACGTTAGTCCATCGAGTTCAACCTATCTGACTTGTAACTACTGACGTGAGTAAGTCATATCTATAGGATTCCCTTAGTGGCCAAAAATGCATCTAGTTTTGATGTCAATTCATTAACAGCAGTTGTTGTAATCACCCCCGCCGGCAATGAGTTCCACAATTTTACTGCTCTTCTTGATTCAGTATGGAATTTATTTTCCTCGAGCCTTAGTACATGCCCGTGTGTCCTATGTATAGGCCTGTTAGTGCACAAATCATCTCCCAGTTCCATATGATTCCCAATCCTGTATGTAAACATACTAATTATATCACCTCTCACCCTCCATGTCTCCAGTGATAAAATATTCAGCCTGGTTAACCTATCTTTGTATTCTAGTGATTCGAGACCTTTTACTAGCTTAGTCGCCCTTCTCTGTACCTGTTCTAATTCATTTATGTCCTTTTTAAGGTGCGGTGCCCAGAACTGAATACAATAATCCAAGTGTGGTCTCACCAATGCCTTGTACAGAGGCACTATCACATTGGCATCCCTTGAATCCATTCCCCTTTTAATGCCAGTGTCCTGTTTGCTTTTGCTGCTGCACTTGAGCAGTGGGCACTATTACCCAATATTTCATCTATGATGACCCCCAAGTCCTTCTCTACAGCAGAATTCCCTATAATAACTCAATTTAGCCTATAAGAAGCTTGTTCATTTTTGTTTCCATAATGAATTACTTTACATTTATCAATGTTAAACTGCATTTTCCACCACATTGCTGTCTGCATTTTTTTAGGTGAACTCAACTTACTTATGTATTCAATAAATGATTTTATTGTTTTTTTGGTGTTTTCAAGTCTATTTTTTTTGTTATTTGAAGGATCTATATTATTTTTTTCTTTAAAAGCGCCACATTAATATATTTTTATTTATTTATGGTACTTTTTTCCCCATGATGCAGTCCCCTGTTTTCCCCATGAACAGGAGGTATGGCGATGGGTAGAAAAACTGGAGAATGGACAGTGAAGGAAAAACGGAGAACACAGTGCCATGCAGAGCATTGAATACCCCCCATAGTGTTCATACAGAGAACGCCAACAAAGCTATTGGCTCAATGCCCAGAGTCAGTACAATAGGTTTGTTCTGTGAAGAAGAATACACATCTTAGTATATTTCCCCCATAGAATTTTCATTTAATCAGTGGACCTCATTCCACCTGAATAATCCCTCGCACCACACCAATATAAATGACTGTGATGTCAGACAGGAGCCACTCCTTTTGAAAAAGTTTCGTCACTGTGACAAAACGCGTTCAGGGCTTCTGAATTTGTCCTCACTTGTTTGATGAACAAGTTTGAAGTGGTTTACAATCCTCACCCTCAAACTAACCCTTAGTACATTGGGGTGCTTGGTGGCTGACATGCTGCTGCCAGGAGAGGGAGGAGTGGGTAATAATTACCTGGTCAAAGGCTTGCTGGAGGGGCCCCACAGGGGCCCTGGTTTGACCCTCCCCCCCTTCCTTCCTCCCAGGTAGCAGAAGAATGAGCTCTCA
Source organism: Crinia signifera (assembly GCF_055691185.1). Lineage (NCBI taxonomy): Eukaryota > Metazoa > Chordata > Amphibia > Anura > Myobatrachidae > Crinia > Crinia signifera. Next base: position 77,301,121 of record NC_139228.1, on the reverse strand, counting down.
CGCTGTCAGTGTATTACAGCGTATGAGAGCACAGCACATTCAGCACAGCACATGTGCACAGAGCATGGGTAGGGTGATAACATGTCGCTCTCAACTGTTTTAAAGGCTTTATAATGTCTTCCCACTAAGGGGGTGTGGCCATGCCTCCCGTGATCAGGCCACGCCCCAAAATACCTCTTGGGGGGCCCTAGCTGCTGCAGTCTAATAGATAACAGGTCTGCGCCTGGCTTCGTATTTAAGCTGCACAGCAAGGGACTACTCTTATAGTGTGAGCACTTGCACAACAGCGCTGTAGTTATTTACAGGCTCCGGCCTCAGCTCCATTCATATTGCCACTTACTGCCCTAGCAGTGCTGGCAACGGTGGCAGTGGCATCAATTACATCCTCTGCGGTGGAGCCAGCTGCGGCTCTCACTAGATCATCTCTTCCCGGCTTCCCAGTGACACTGGCAGTCCCAGCAGTCACTGCTGCTCCCACAGCACTAAGGACCGAACTAGGCCCCAACTTCAGCACACCAAGAAGCACTCCCATCTCAGCGCAATCTATTGTGCCAGAACTGTGCACCCCCCAAGGACACTGCACCACAAGCTGCAGCCTAATCAGCCTATTCGTTAATCATGGTCTGTCCAGCAGAGTGAATGCTTTAACATTTTCAAGTACCTTTATCATGTTCTCATCCCATCACAGCACCGTAATTAAAATGGTTACATCAGAGCCAGATTTAGACCTCGAGGGCCCCTAGGCAATATACCAATTTGCCCCTCCCCCATTTTTTTTGTTGTTGTTGTAAATACACCATAAGAATTTTTGTGGTAGGAGACAAATTGATACGATGGTTCATGGACAGGCCAGAATTTGTGTGGCCTGGTCACAGGCCCCTTGTAGTTTATGGGCCCTTGTCAGGTGCCTGCCTAGGTTGTCTTGTGGAAAATCTGGCCCTTGGTTGCATAGTAGCTCCCTAGATCATTTAAGTCCAACATTTGTGCCCTACTTCATTTTATGTCACATAGTAGTGTTCTAGTTTATCTTAAATTCTGCAGTAATGCCGGTATTATGTATGCACTACAATAAGCCCCATTGCAGTGCCCCAGTGTATATTACCCTTCCCCACATTATTGACTTCACTTATGAACTTCATCGAATGGGAGAGTAGAGAGAAACACACAGAGAAGCCACTGGCAGACAAGATCTTAAGCTGAGAGGTGATCAACCCACACATGTGGAACTTACATTCTGTGACTTGGATAACTTCCCCACAGCGCAGATGAGATAAGATTAATCTGATATCTTTCTCTTAGTTTGGGGTGTCCATATTGATTTTTTTCCGTGCAATATATTAAGAGCCGCTGGGTCAAAAGAAAAAGAGACATTCAACATATAAGAAGTATATAGCAAAACCTTATGCTAACATTTCTTAATCTTGTAACAGTCCCACATAGGGTGGGGAAAATCTGCTTTGGCCATGCCGCATTTCAGACAATGTTCTTGTTCATTAACTACCATATATCTTCTGCGGTACAAAGTAATATATGCTCTATGGACAGTCCGGGATATAAACTTCCTGATAGTATACTGATGTCAGGGATTTCCTTGTGATAGATCGTAGTCCTCTGACATCCTCTAAGTTTTTGATAGTAGGGATGTCCGTTTTCCACTTATTTACAAGTATGTCCCACTGAGGATGATTTGTGCTAGTTTTCTTTACCAGGAGTTTATATACAGTAGGTATTGTAATTTATATGGATGTGAAAGCAGATAAACCAACACTAGATATATTGTAATTACTATATAAAAATATAGGTATGGTAGTGGGCAAAGGACCCAGCATTTTTGTTTCTGTAAGAAATGTCTGCGTTGGAAGTACATAAATCTGTTATTATATGGTATTATATTGTAAAGCTAAATCCTGGAACGAGGGAACAGTCCCACCCGGATCAAAGACTTTGTAAGAGGTATCTAGACCTCTAGCTCTCCATAAATGAAACCAGGAGTTTTCTAGTGAAGGGGTGATGGAGGGGTTACCCCATAGCGGAATAAAATAAGAGGCAAGTATGTCTCTCCAAAAAATTTTATTAGTGCTAATCCAAACCGCATATGTGTCCTTAAATAATATATGTGACTTTATGTTATTTGGAATATATTTTTTCAGATTGAACCAAAGCTGCCGGTGCATAAGACGAGCAAACAGCTCTAAGATTAAGGTCAGTATAAATCGATTTATTCAGCAGCCAGTCGCTGACATATCTAAGTATTACTGAAGTATAGGCAGAAATATCAGGGTAGCCTAACCCTCCATCCGTTTTAGGGGACTTTAATTACATTTTGGCAATCCTAGGGCGTTTATTGCACCATATAAATTTTGAAAAGGCAGATTCCATTGTTAATATATCACCTTTTTTCAGAGCTAAAGGAAGCATTTGTATGCAGTAAAGAAGCTTTGGGAAGACTATTGATTGTATGACTGCTAATCTTCCTAAAAGTGATAGTGGCATTTCACTCCAAGAATCTAGGTTTGTCGAGATATCTGAGATGATGTGGGAGTAGTTTAATTCATACAGTCGGTTTAAATCAGCAGTTATCTTAATACCAAGATATTTAAAATTAGAGATGTGCAGGCTCTGATTTACTCTGATTTGAAAGCAGGATCTTATTGGCTATCAACTGTCAACAACTGTCATGTGATTAGGGATAGCCAATAAGATCCTGCTTTCAAATCAGAGTAAATCAGAACCTGCACATCTCTATTTAAAATGTGAGGAGGTTAAAGCGAACGGGGTATTTAATGAACCCAAGACATTCAAATCATATCTTCCCAACGGTAGCAATTCAGACTTGGACAGATTTATTTTATATCTAGAGATTCTACCAAACGAATCAACTAGACTCAGAATAGTTCGTAGGGTAGAAAGGGGGTTAGAAATAAAGATCAACGTATCATCGGTGAAGAGAGCTATTTTCAAGTGCTCCTCACTGTTCTTTATCCCTTGAATGAGGAGAGAGGATCTAATTGCTATCACTAACCAGTGGTGTAGCTAGGTGCCACGGCGCCCAGAGCAAGGGCATGTTTCGCGCCCCCCCAATTTGTAGTAGGTGAGGCTCCTGCGCAGTGAAAAGTGGGCACGGCCCAACATTATACCACACACCGTAATGCCCATTGCACATTTTAACAAACTGTGTAATACCAATTACACATAAAGCCACATGCCATAATGCCAATTACATATAATGCCACACATGATGCCCATTGCATAATATATAACACACCATAATGCCCATCACATACTATTTAACAAACCATAATGAACATTACAGATTTAACACATAAGTGCCCCTTACCTACATGCTCCATGACAGGGGCTTCATGCTCGATGCCAAGGGGGACTGAAATTGCTCGTTGCCAAGGGGGACTGAAATTGCTCACAGGAAGGGAAGGTGGGAATAATAGTGCAGATCAGGGAGGGTGGGAGTGATAGTGCAGAGCAGGGAGGGAGGGTGGGAGTAGAAGTGTGGAGCAGGGAGGGAGGGTGGGATTAGTAGTGTGGAGCAGGGAGGGAGGGTGGGAGTAGTAGAGTGGAGCAGGGAGGGAGGGTGGGAGTAGTAGTGTGGAGTGAGGGTGTGAGGAAGTAGTGTGGAACAGGGAGGGAGAGTGGGAGGGAGTAGTGTGGAGCCCCCCCAGCTGTCAGTGGAAGTGTGCGGTCAGCACGGCAGTGGTGCTTGCAGTCACATGGCCACCAGTGGGGGACCTCTTTTCTGGTGTGTGTGCAATCCGCGCACCCCCTCCCCCCCTGTCGCCGGGCCTGCCCGCTCCCGGATTCCGGATGTACCCGGGAGACGTGGACTGTGCTGATAATTAAAATTCACATCTCCCACTGGACCGCGCTAGCCAATAGGCGCTCGCGGTCCAGCAGACACCAGTTGATTGGTTGCTGGTCCGCAAGCGCCTATTGGCTAGCGGTCCAGCGGGAGACGTGAATTTTAAATAGCACATCTCCCGGACATAGCGGGGAGCCGGGAGATAGCGGGGGAGACGGAGTAGGCACTAGGCAGACGAAGTTGGAGGGGAGCAGGTGAGCTGGCAGTGCCAACACGGCTCCGGCGCCCTGATAGTTTCTAGCGTTCGGAGCTTGTGCTACGCCTCTGCCGCTAACGGTTCTATCGCTGTATCAAACAAAAGTGGGGATAGAGGACAGCCTTGGCGTGTTCCTCTACCCATCTGAAAGGGATGAGAATACAGGCCATTACATGTTACCATTGATTTGGGCGAGGAGTAAAGGGTATGAATAATTTTGATAAAAGAAGGGGGGAAAGCCAAATTTCTCTAGTGTGCAAAAAAGATGAGGCCATAGTACCAAGTCAAAGGCCTTCTCTACATCCAATGCGAGCACCATATTCGGTGTCCCATCAGATGCAGAGGAGGCCTCCGACTGCTGCACAGCTGCCAGTACCCGGCGAACATTTACCACAGCATGCCGTCCTGCAACAAAATCTGTCTGATCTTTGTGGATGATCAGTGGCAATATTGGCTTCAATCTATCTGCCAATATCTTAGTAAAGATTTTATAATAGCTATTGAGCAGAGAGATTGGACGATATGAGGCTGGTAAGCCTAAATCTCGGCCTGGCTTAGCGAGAACCCTTATAATGGCATCTGAGAAGTGTTCAGGCATTTTTCCATTATAAAATTAAAACAATCGGTCAAAGGCTGGTAAATTTTTTGTCCCATTATATTATAAAACTTATTTGAACAGCCGTCGGGGCCTAGGGCCTTTGCTAATTTTAATTTACCTATTGCCCATTCAACTTTGTCTACTTCTATTGGTTCTCTCAATTTTTGAGTAGCTAAGCTCGGGATTTCTGGTAGGTCTTAAGAGTCCCAGTACATAGGGGGGTAGGGAGATGTACCAAGGTTTGACTGGGATGGATTAGTCGTTGATTCATCTGGAAGTAAACTCGGAGGTGTATATAATGCCTCATAGAAACTGCATTTCCGTCAAAATCTGATTGAGTCCGTCATGGTCCCATCACCCTTTTTTAATGGGTGAATAATGTTAGACAATCTCGGTCCCCTCAGTAAATTTGTTAAAAGCATACCAACTTGGTATAATCATGGTAGATAAATTGTCACCCTGTATAAGTATATTACGTAGTATCGATAAACACATTTATTATGTATTCCACCTTGCACTGTTATTAGCACTGTTAGCTCTTTGTAAATATTTTGTATACTTATTTTAATACACTTTTTTAGATGATGTAGGTCCACTATATGTAAAGATACTAGTGAATATGTTCAGACTATGGCCCTTATTCTGGTCGGTGTGGATATATCCGCGTGCGTTCGGCCCGCCGATGTTTTGTGTCTGCGCATGTGCAAAGGCGTCTCTGCGCATGTGCGAGCGGGGCGTACGGCCAAATCCCGCATGATATGTGAACACTCCGAACAGGGGGTGGAGAGGGGCGTGAAGGGCTATTTGGGCTCATTACCATATGCATACGCCCCGCGTTTCATGGGCGTTCCCATGCAAACGCTGGGCGTGCGTATGGTAATGCGGCCGTGACGCACGTGAAGGGGGCGGACATATGACATCGCCGGATGTCAGCTGCCCGTCCAGATCCCTGCTTTTGCATGGAAAAATGTCCGTGTGGTCTGAGGATGCGGGAGCTGGTGGAGCACTCGGTCCTGCATTCGATGGCCTGCGACCATCGAATGATGGGGGAGGTTCCCTAAGATGGAGGAGGCGTATTCCGTGAAAAATACACGGCCAGCTTCTTACCGCGTATGGACGGAGTTGGCGATCCGTATGGAAGGCGGGGTTTCGCACGCACGGTCCTGGCCGCATAATCGGACTAGGCCGCACCGATCAGAATAAGGGCCAATATTTGGTAAACATATCTATAAAGAACGGGCTAAACATCCGTCACATCCCGACATCCCGAGATGCCTTGCCATCCACTCAAGTTACTTGAACCAGGCTATACCCAGTGATTTATAATTAACACGGACTAACTTGGTTTAAGAGCATTAAATAACAGCAAGCCTGGGTCACGACCTGTAAAAACCTATGTCGGTCCTCTCTTATACGCCATTCAACAATGTAGTTCCAATGCCGGTATTTGGAATGGGACATTGAATTAAGAGCCCGCTCTTTTCTACCGGGCAATTGACAAGCGCAGTATTTTCAATATGTTTAATTCGTTTGTAATGATTTTCATTTTTTGTAATGTCTTTGTGTGTTTTGGTATATGGAAAATAAAAGAATTAAAGTTAAAAAAAAAAAAGCATACCAACTTTATTCCCAAACTTGTAAAATTTGGAATCTACATTAAAAAGATAGTTATCCCCATAGATTTGCAAATATTCATCAAAATGCAACTTAGCTAAAAGGTAATTATCTTTATTACGTTGAGATGGATTAAATTTTAATAATTGGAAAGTAGTGGTTAGTTTTGATTGCAGTACTATATAAGATGAGTTTTGTTGCTTTTTAAGACGTGCCATATACGCTATAAGTTCTTTTAGTAGCACCATTATCAATGCAATAATTATTCCAAGCATTAAAAAGTTTAGTTTTGAGCTCCTGAGATTGGATTAAATGAGAAGGAGATCGCCATAGTGGTTTACTGGCGGCTTTGTGTTCTATATTTAATGATATTGAAATAAGGCCATGTTAAAAAAGGACAGTGGGGAATATCTGAGTCGAGATAAGTTTTGATAACATACTGTAGGTTCGGTATGAGTTAAAGACATACACGTGAAGTCTTTTTCGGTTGGGTTTAAAGCCCACCATGTATCCACAAAATTCAGCGACTGAATAAAATACGAAACACCTACTGTATCTTCGGAAATGAAGGCAGGTTTTTTGGTATTGGAGTCCTATCTAACAGATAGGATACTACTAAGTTAAAATCTCCACAAACAATCATCATGGACAGATCACGCACATCCAGCTTGGAGAGCAGATCTACAAAGAATGATTTCTTATATGGTGTAGGGGCATACAGGTTACATATAGTAAATATTTTACCATTTATGTTAATACGAAGAATTACGTATCTGCCTTTAGGGTCAGACAATACTGACTCAGTCTGTTTAGTAAACTTTTTCTCGCTAGGGTGACAACTCCGCATGATTTCGTATTAAACGATGCTGAACCCAGAACTACTAATTTAACATGTGTCATTTTCTAACTTCCTTTGGCATAAGATGTGTCTCTTGGAGACATGTTATGTCCACTTTTTATTTACTGAGATACATCAACAATTTACGGCGTTTTGTTAGTGTGTGTATAGAGTACCTCTGACGTTCAAAGAACTTATAGTTAAAGACATGTCATGTTACATATATAATAGACTTCAGACCTCTGATCAAACCAAGAGCTAGCTTCAGGGATAGAACACGAAGGAGGGGGGAGAGAAGACAATACATAATAAAGAAAACTTAGCAAAAAGCAACTACACATTAAATCTACATAGACTTCCGTGAAATAAGACCATTACCATTACCTCAACTAAAATTGCCAATGGCGACTATAAGCTAATAGCAAGTGAACAAACCGGCAAAGCTCCGTTGAGCCCACAGCTCAATATTCAGTAATGATTAGGATATATAAGCAGCATGTCAACCAACCGCAGCGTCAGAAAGTTACAGACAGCAGCACACGCATATGGACGCACTTTGCTACTTATAACTTGGATAGAGGGGCAGAGTCGGATATGTCCTCAGGGATATGTTGGGAGCAGGGGTTAAAGTGAGGGGGAACTGGGGGGAACTGAGTTCCACCACCTCTAATGGTAGGGGGAACTGAGTTCCACCACCTCTAATGGTAGGGGCAACTACTACTGTGCAGCGTAACATGAAAAGTGAGTAAGGGGCATTGCATGTGGTGTAATGTGTATGCGATTGTGCTACTGTGTGAAATCATTTAAATTGGGGGTACAATTGTATGACCACTTTTCCTTCATAAAGAAGGGGAGGTAGGACATAAACTTATAGTTGCAGGTGGAGCCAAAAACCCTGGCACTGGCTCAAGTTTGCCTAAATTGGGAGGGGGGGTGATTGATGTCAGGGGAAAGGAGTTCCACCACCTCTCACTGACCACTTTAAGCCCTGGTTGGGAGGAAGATTTAGTTTTGAAATCTTCAGCTTCTTTGGCGTTTTTAAAATCCTTGAAGCCATTAGCTGTAAATACACAAAGCCGGGCTGGATACATCACATAAAATATGCGTTTATCCTTCGCTAAAGCAGTGCACACAGCTGTGATGGAGCGCCTAGCTTTAGAGACCTCTAACGAAAAGTCCTGGAACACCCAGATAGTATGCTTCTCCCAAATAGCGGGTTCATTTTGCAGGATGCATTCCATATGGCCTGTTTGTGCAGGTAATTTAAGACCTTCAGAAAGACAACTCTGGGCCTTTCCTGTGTTCGATGTTGATATTGTCCCAATCTGTGTATACGCTCTATGACAATGTCTGAGCAGACTTTATATGCAGCAATTTGGGTAATGTATTACGACCAAAATGCTCCAAAGCTGGACCTTTTAAAGATTTAGGTATTCCAGTGATCCTGAGATTATTACGTCTCAATCTGTTTTCAACGTTATCGAGGGCTTCATTAAGCTTTTTGTTATCTTGCTGTAATGTATGCACAGAGGTTTGTAAGGTAGCAATACTGTCAGCATTATTGCTTATGTGAGATTCAGCTTCAACCATTCTGACTGAAAGGGAAGATATTGGTTCAGAGATATCTGTTACTGCTTTCTGTGGCAGTGGAGAGACTACTGCATGTCAAGTCTGCATAGGTGAGCTTAGCGAGATTGGTATTTTCAAAGGTACCTGAAAAGTCCTGTGTGTTATCAGGGATCAGCTTCTTCGACGCTGGGGTGCCTGCTGCGTCCGCGCCCGTCGGCACCATATTGTGGTCACCACGCCTCTTCTCCTGCCTTTGCTGCTGCGGCTGGGGAGCAGATTTAGAAGCTAGCGTGGTGCCTAAAAAATTGTCCATCATCTTGGGGAGCTAGGGGGGGGGGGGGATCTTGAATGGTCTCTGCTGTGAGCCGACAGCTTGAAATTGTGGTGAGCTGGAGCTGACAATAGAGCGGCAAGGAGACGCTGCTCACTCCTTCATGCCGGAAGCGGAAGTCCCTATTAATATTAATTTTCATTTTTTAAATGTGTTTAACACTAGATTAAGCAAACAAGACTGCAGAGTTCATTTACTAAGAGGTGTATTCTACTTCACATGTGATGTTACCATGGGCAACCAATCAGAAGCTACTTCTTATTTATTTAGCACCCTCTAGAAGATAGTAGACAGAATCTGATTGGTTGCCCATAGCAACATCACATGTACCGTAATTGTGACAACAAATAACCTTGACTTTGACGTGGCAGGCCACAGGTTGATCAGTTTCTATGCCCATACATGCCAACCGAATGGCTACAAACTACAAGTTGTCTTGCCTACATAGGACAAACCACAGGGTCATTTAATCATGTAAATTATATATTTGCTTTGGCAACTTAATATATGTTTTATAGCAACTTTTGCACCTGAATGAGGATGGGTGATGTAAGGACCAGTTTCAAGATGACTGCACGTTGTGCATCCTGTACATTTGTATGATCCAGGTAATCTTGAGAGAAAATGGCTCTGCCCATCCGTTTTTTTCATGCTCACCAAGATGTCCTTTAAGTTTCGACCGCATTTTTGGCAATTGAGTAATTTAGTGTTTTTTAATGATGATAAGTTAGAGTCCATTTGAATTATGGGCCATAGCTGTTAGCGGTCTTAGTAATGGCACTCTCTGCTGTGGAATGATGTCTTAAGTGTCAAGTGTTCCCTGAAAAACTCACTTCAAGCAAGCCTATCATATTTAAGTTCTACACGCATAACCCTCTGAGGCACTTATGTATTATATAGCTTCCCTTTTGGACCTATAAGCTTTGCTATTACTGATGCCTGTCCTTGTGTTTCCCTTCTATATCCCTATAGATTGTAAGCTTGGCAGGCAGAGCCAGATTAAGGTCTAAATGGGCCTGGAGCTGAAAATTATCCAGGGCCTATTATGCTCAATAATAGGGGTGTGGCCAGCACCTAATAATGTGGGGGGTGTGACCAGTGTTCTGGTTGGGTGTTCTGCTTATGGGTGTGTCTATTTGTGTAAATGTATTTATTTATTTACAGTTTCTTATATAGCGCAGCAGATTCTGTTGCGCTTTACAATAGTAGACAAACTGGGTAACAACAGACAGACTTGGAGGTAGGAGGGCCCTGCTGCAAGCTTACAATCTATAGATATATAGGAAGGAAGCACAAGGATAGGCATCAGTAATAGCATAGCAGTCCTACCAAGCTAAAAGTCCAGAAGGGAAGCTATATAATACATAAGTGCCTCAGAGGGTTATGCGTGTAGAACTTAAATATGATAGGCTTGACTGAAGAGGTGAGTTTTCAGAATACTTTCAACTAACTATATATTAGGAAGAAGAGGAAAAGGATTCCCAATTCGGGGCACTCATTCAACTGATCTATGATATAGTGTTTCTGTTTGAGAGTGTCCACCGACAAAATAGAATAAGAATTAAAATATACCTTTTATTTGGTTAATTTAAAATTGCTGCAAGCCAGCGAAGTATAAACAAACAAGTATCGTGTGCAAAATCAGAAAAGAACAAAGTGATTAAAAATATATTGCACTGTGTAAGTGTTGATTATTCTGTTCTTTAATAATTATCAATGTAGATAGCCACCTAATTGTATTTTCCAATGTTATTTGGTATTTTGCAAATATATTGCTGACAATTGGAACAATGTTGCTGAGAGACTTTAATAATAGTACTGTATTACAATGTGTCCACAGTTGAGAGAGCAAACAACATCAAAATATAGGAGTTGGCAAATGCCGGAGCCTAGTTACTTCCCATGGCACAACCATGAAAATGACGAATATTAAGCCCACTCCCTTATCCAACCCTACCCTGCGTATATAACACCCCCTACCTCCCTGGAAGTCATTTACAAGGGACCCTTCATTCAGCTTAGTGCCCCCTTCCACATGTTAGTGTTCTCCCTCCCACCACCTGTGCAGTAAAGAAGTTACAGCTCCAGGTCCTACATGTTGAATGGAAGATAGAGCACCCCCTGCCACCCGTGGGACATCAAAGCTGCTGCTGATAGCACCCTACCACCCCTAGAAGGGGAGAATGGATAAGGGCCCCAGTGCATTGCTTTGCCCAGGGGCCCACACTGCTGTTAAGATGGCCCTGGGTACAGCAACCCTGCCTACAGGGTTAGGGGTTCTGTAGCACCTTTTCAAAACCCCACTATTCATGGCAGCCCAAAGCATGACGAGCGCAGCGAGCCCCACGAGGGGACATGTTTTACGCGTCCTCCCAACCTTTTCATACTCCCACTATTCATGTCAGCGTGGAGTTGATTTTATATAGTGTGGTGAGCATAGCGAGCCCCGTGAGGAGACTCGGATTACCTTACATGTAATGCACGTCTGCTCACCACACTTTAGGCTCGGTGGCTCGCTGCGCTCGCCACACTATAATGCGCACTATTGGAACCCTAATATGCATGTACAGTAGCCACATTATATGTAAAAAATTAAGGTAATGGTACTTATGTATTATCTGGGCTCCCATGTTAAATGCACCCCATTTTTTCATACCCCTACTATCCAACTACGCATTGGAGTTGATTTTATATAGTGTGGCTCGCGCAGCGAGCCACCATGCCTGAAGCGTGGCGAGCGGACGCGGTCCCATAAGAAAAACGGGAGCCCAGATATTACATAAGTTCCAAGGTAATTTACATATGTATACGTTATTAAAAATAAGTCCTGACAGTCACTGAATTGTCGATTTTTAGGACCCCTTGTGCATTTAATTGCCTAAATGCATTTGGAATGTTCAATTAATCTTCAGTGGAGATTTGATACATCTATTATTTAATTTACTAATCTTCCTTTCTGATTATTTTAATCTCATTATGTATATACAATTGCCATATTATGCATAGAATCAAGAAAATCTTTGTTCTATATATACAATTAAAAAATCACTGAAGTCAGTAAATTGTCCAGTTATAGGACCCCAGGTGTATAGAATTACCTAACTAATAATTATTCTAATAATTCTCAGTGGAGGTAGGATCTGGGGATAATATCCTCTATCAGTCCTCCACCTTAATCATTACTTTCTTTTAAATAAAAATTCCTATCTCGTTTTTTCACCCATTTTCCTCACCCCCTATTTTAATAATGTTTAACATCCTACCTTATGGAAGGAGGATGTCTATTAGTTTTTAAATTGTATGAACATGAGTCTGTGTGATTATTTTATATTTATATTTTTGTTTTTATATATATATATATATATATATATATATATATATATATATATATATATATATATATATATACAGTGGTCGAAGTGGGGCGGTATGGGACGGTCATACCGTCACTTTTCCTTCCCCGACCCGGAAATGCTTTTTTTTTTTAGATGTGGCTGCAGGTAAAGTGTGAGGGGAGCAGGAGAAGGCAGCCGCCTCACCCAAGATGGCGGCCGCCTGAGATAAAGTCCCTGGGCGTCTGCAGGATCGCGGGCTGGAGCCCTCGTTACACCCGGCGGTCAGTGGCAGGGATGGCGCCTTTGTCCGTGCTCCACCAGCGGCACACGGACTGGACAGACGAAGGCGGTCAAGGCAGGAGAGCGCACCCGCCCGAACCCAAGATGGCGGCGGGTACCTGCGGAGGCACTGAGGTGTGTGCCTGGATTCCGGGGAAAGGGTGGTGGGGAGCCGGGGACAGAACCTCCTTACCCGCCTCTATCTCCCATACCCCTGGGTGAGCGTGAATGCTTTTTTTTAATATACTAATTTGCTTTCTGACGATTTGTGCTGCAGGAAGTCAGGGGTCCCCTCCCTACCTGGAGTTGACCGTGGAACCGCACAACACTCCTCCTGGACTGCACTGGAGGAGTGTTGTGCAGTGCCACGGTCAACTCCAGGGAGGGAGGGAGGGAAGGTCAGAAGCCCGTTTGATGGACCACGCAATATGTCTTCCATGATCAGCTTTTCATAGGTCAATATTTGGGAAAGTGAATAAAGTGTCATAAGCTGTGAGCAGTGGTCGAAGTGGGGCGGTATGGGACGGTATGCCATACCGCCACTTTCATATGGGGGTAAAAAAAAAAAAAGGAAGCCTAGCAGCCGCATATCTTTCCTGAGCGGCCCGGCCAATGACTGATCGGAGAAAGCAGGCGCCGGGGGTGGGGTGGATGTGCAGTTAGGTTACTGCCCGCCACTAGCTAGAAACAATTTCTCTGAATACCTGCTGCTCCCTCCCTCCTTCTTCAGCACAGCCGCGCAGCTCACCCGCAGTGACAGCGGAGTGAGCCAGGTCCCCAGCGTGGAGGTCAGCAGGGTGACCCAGATGACCTCCGTGCCGGGGACCCGGCTCACTCCGCTGTCACTGCGGCTGAGCTGCGCGGCTGTGCTGAAGAAGGAGGGAGGGAGCAGCAGGTATTCAGAGAAATTGTTTCTGCTGGCCGAAGGGTGACCCGGATGACCTCCGTGCCGGGGACCCGGTTCACTCCGCTGTCACTGTGGGTGAGCTGTGTGACTGTGCTGAAGAAGGAGGGAGCAGGTATTAAGTGAAATTGTTTCTTCTGGCCGAAGGCTTAGGGTGGGGGGCATAGGCGGAGACATCTCTGAAGCAGAGGAAGGAGAGCGGAGAGTGTGCGTCGGCGGGCTGATATGTTCTACACGCCGGGGGAGAGGTGAGCCGGCGGTGATGGAGACAGGGACCAGAGAAACCCTCCCAGCCAGCGGCAGCCAAGTGACCGGAGGGGCAACTGAGTGCGGTGGTGCCTGCACTAGTTTGCCCTCTCTGGCGGACATCAGAGAACCGGAGTAGACCGCCCACGTATGTGCCCAGCTACTGAGGCAGCAGACGGCGAGGTGGGGAACGGCAGCATGACCCGGAGCGGGAGTTTGTGACGGGCAGGAGCCTGCAACTTGATGCAGCATCCAGGTATACCCCACCACGCAGTGCCCACTCGCCCACTCTCACCCCTGAACAGTGCCAGCAAGCCGCACACCCAGTAAGGCCACAGCAGTGCATTCCCCACACACTGGTGGTTATCAGTGTCAGCAGGACTCTGGTGAATCCCTCTTGTAGTTAGGGGCCCCATAACCCCCACCAGGAGTTCCAGGGAAGCCGGTAGTGTATCTGGACAAGAGGACACCCCATACGGGGAAGAGTAAAGCTGCCAGACACAAAGGCATTGCGGTGTGCGGCATATGTATAATGGAAATCACGTGTGTGGCATATGGATAATGGGCATCACGGTGTGACCTATGTATAATGGGCTCATTATACATATGCCACACACCGTGATGCCCAATATACATATGTCGCTCTCTTCTTGTCCCCGCTGTCACTCTCTCTGTGTTCCCGCTGTCACTCTCCCTGGGCCTTATTCTAGTTCACTCAGAGGCAAATTCCTTCTTAGCTGGACAAAGCCATGTGCACTGCAGGTGGGGCAGATGTAACATGTGCAGAGAGAATTACATTTGGGTGGGGTTTTTCTTCAAAGTGAGATCTATATTGCAGTGTAAAAATAAAGCAGTCAGTATTTTCCCTGCACAGAAACAAAATAACTCACCCAAAGCTAAATCTCTCTGCACATGTTACATCTGCCCCCCTGCAGTGCACATGGTTTTGCTAAGCTAAGAAGGAATTTGCCTCAAAGAGTGAACTAGAATAAGGCCCCCTGTCCGTTTGTCCTTGCTGTCCTTGAATTTTGGCTCATACCACGTGGCACAATGTGTAAGGGGCACTAGTATTAGCTAGTATAAGGGGTCCTACTAGTGTGGTGTATAAGGGGTATGTGGTGTGGTACGCTACACTTAAAGACATGCCCCCTTTTCAGTGGCCACACCCCCTTTTTCCTGGAGCCTTCGGCGCGCGTATAACTAAATTTTTTATTTTTCCATACCCCCACTTTCAAATTTCCACTTCGAGCACTGTATATATATATATATATATATATATATATATATATATATATATATATATATATATGGCACTCTGAAGGTAAATGTGAAGATTATAGGCCCCAAAAATAAAAATAAAAATAAATGAGACAGAAATCATTAAGTCCTCTGGGTTCTGCCACCACCCCGCCCCCCCCCCCCCCCCTCTCTCTCTCTCTCTCTCTCTCTCTCTCTCGCTATCTATCTTCTTATATTATAAAAATTTAAATAAATAAAAATAAATATGCAGCTATATTATTAAGTGTCGAAATATTTTATTAGAAAAAATAAGAATTAATACAATATATATTTTGGTTGCAGTAAATACTTTGCACAATCTCCAATAAGGATATCCATATCTGCTTAGCTTCCAAGATCGTATGAGTTTGGGCATCACAAGTGTGGGATGGCTGTAGAGGAGTTCCTTTTGTCATTGTCCATTTCTGAACAAATTTTTTAATCTTTTAATACATTTTAATAAGAGATGAGAAGTAGGAATAAGGATAAAAGTTGTAAATACAGTGGTGAACCTTCATAAGAATGGGGCAATCTCGTAGTTGTCGTTGAAGCCATTGGGGTTGCAATGACTGGAGTTGGAAAATCCAGAACATTTCACACTGGCAAGGTCCCCACCTCTTTCTCCAAATTTCACCAGTTCAATAGCTTTAAAGGTTAGACCTTCTGGGTCTGCATCATTATGAGCGGTGAAGTGTTTGTAGACTGCATGGTTGTCAACTTTATTCCTGATATTTCAAATGGGTGCCGAATGGCTGACAGGCAGTTGGGATCCCGACAGTCATTAGCCCGATGTCAGGATCCCCACTGTTAAAACCCTGACACTTGGTGTAAATTGCTCCAGCCATTCCGGAGTTATGCTGTCTCCTGATATACTCTGTGCTGCTGTCCAACCCCTAGGCATGTTAGGGGTGTGTTACCCCCCCCCCCCCAATATTTGTTCACAGATTGTAATTGATATGTGTACCAAGTTTGGTGTAAATTTCTGCAGACATTCCAGAGTTATGCCGTCTGCTGAAATACTTTGTGCTGCTGCCCCAGCCCTAGGTGTGTCATTTTTTATTTTGAATTGTTTTAGCTGCCTCCACCATGTATTAATGTGCTCGTATGTACATTTCACGATCTTCATTTTTAAACTGTGGGTTTGTATAGAAAGAGAGAATGACAAATGTTCTGTTTTATATAGTAGATTAGAATTGTGCTTGAAAAGACTGACACATCAATTCCTAGTCAGATTTACCATGCAAATGTTCAAACACTGGCAGGCTTTCTCATGTGTCTCAAATAACTTCTCTGCATTGTTCCTTTCCTTTTTTGTAGTCCTGTTGGATGAGTGATCTCGCTCCTTAAGATTTTATGCAAAATTTGCTTTTGCATTTCCATTTGGCCAATAAACAATTTAATTTATATTTGCAAAAAACTCCAACAAATATTTAATTTCAAACAAATGTTATTTGCATTTGAAACTTAACATGTTCATTTATTTTATTAAAAGGCTGCATCTGAAGCTAAAGTTGTCTTGGTGGTATCTCTTTGGTGTGATCCAAGGAAGATGACGTTGGATATATTTCGTACAATTATTGATACTGTCCACTTGTTTTTCTTATTGCCAAGTAATATGTTTATACTGTCTGTAAATGTTCTGGATTGGATGAAGACTAAAGACATTCACATAAGTGATCATCTTATCACAGGTATCAGTGTGTGTAACCTTTTAGAAGGGATGGTGAAGGTTACAAAATTGCTGAAGCCAATATATATGTCTGGTAACATTGTATACATCAATCAAAGTATCAATTTCACAGTCCTTTCCTGCAATGTTTGGTTCTCCACCTGGCTCTGTGTGCACTGCTGTATGAAGATTGTCCGTGCCAATCACAGATACTATGTGTATCTTCAGAGGAGATTCTACAAGATGTTACCATGGCTTCTTATTACATCTGTGGTCTTGTCTGTGCTGGTGGGTCTGCATTATGCATTCATTTCATTGAAAGAAAAATCATTTAATGGAGGTCTCAATCGCTCACTAGAAAGCAGCATGCAAGAAAGCATTAAGGTTCATCTTGGTCAAAATGTATCTTTTTTTGTTGTATCAATACTTGCAATTCTCATATACTCCAGTGCAGCTGTGACCATCGTCACCTCTCTTTATAGACACGTGAAACAGATACAACAAAGTTCCGAAAATTTTAGAGGTTCAAGTGTGGAAGCTCATATTCAAGCATCCAAGACTGTGATGTCTCTGTACATTCTTAATCTGCTTAGATTCACTAATATTAGTTTATTAAATTTTAGTACATTTAATCCGATGTGGCATTACATTATATTCCCTTTAAATGTTGTTTGTGGAGTATTTTGCTACTGGAGATTAATAAAAGGAAGTCGTAAACTGGATAAGACTCTGACTGATTTGCTGATTTATTTCCATTGCTATGACATATGCTGATTGTACTACGCAAGACTAACAGCTAAAATGGTTGCTACGTGGTCTACAGTATATCAGGTACTTGCAAACTACTAAATCTGGCAATAATTTAGCTACATTACAATACAATCTGGTTTTAGGATCACTTTACTGTCAGCAACACTGAACACTTTATTGGAAATCATCTATGTTTGAAGGACTGTAATTATGGAACATTGAGTAGATTTAGCAGATTTTTTTTTGTTTACTGTAGTTACTTTAATGACAGTTTGAATGTTTGTTTAATCTATTTTAATTAGTTAAAACAACTAACCTTTTTATTATACGGTATTTATGAGTTTGTTGTTGATTTTTCTTATCTTTGTTACTTATGCCAAACCTGTTTCTGACTAATTTAATTTATAAATGAAAGTTTTTAGTAAAACATTAAAAATGAGGACACTTAGGGGGGTATTCAATCGCCAGCGACTATCTCCCCACAGGCCCTATTCAATGCTGTCTTCCTCGACAGCATTGAGCAGGGTATCTTCACAAGCAGTCGGGCTTGTTCTGCCGAGAACGGCCTGGCCACAACCCACGGCCACGCCCCCTTCTCGCTCCCCGGCAGGCGGGACATTGAATCCCGCCTGCATGTTCTTGGTCGAACTGACCGAGAACGGGACAGGGTCACAGCGGTCGAGTAAGCTCGACCGCCATGACCTAAACATTGAATACCCCCCTTAGTTTGCACTTATAAGTAATTTATTAAACATTATTTATTGTTCACTAGTAGTGAATATTATATGCTTGTTTACTTCTTGTACACTAGAAGTATAAGCAAACTTAAATCTTACTAATATCGAGCCTAATGTTCAAGATCATTGATGATGTTTAAATTATTTCAGAGATGCATTTGGCAAACTGAACTATATACTGAATAAAGAAAATATCTCTAAACAGCTGAAATTAGGTCGTATGGGCCTGTTTTATTCCAGCATTTGCATTAACAATATATTCCATCTATGAGACATTGTAGCACAGCAGTGGCAGACAGGATTGCAATTTCATAAACTATTTAACCCCACAGAAAGAATGTTTTCTAAAGAAGAAGCTCCAGGGCAGTACAGGAAAATGCAGATGTAACATCACATCTGATTACAATTGACTGTATAACTGTAATTGATTACAATTGACTGTATAACTGTATAATAATGAATTCATTTATAAAAAATCAAATTGGTATTTTTTGTAGGAACTTAGAAGAGAAAGGGCCATAAAAGAAAACAATATAAATATCGTCCTGACAAGGGTTAAACAAGAAGCCTAAAAAATGAATATCTGCGCTGTAAATTTCATATCATCCTATCTTTGCACTAACAAACATTAGGGTCCACATGTCACAGGGTGTGAGAATCAGAAAGTCAATGATTTTGGGAGTTTGCACAAATGTATTTTTTTAAATCGGCAATCATTTACACTGAATTACAGGTTTATTTAGCCATTTAAAAAAATGGGAAAACTCTCCCAATATCTCACAATTACTGATTCTCTGGCCCTAGGCGTCTGACCTGCTGGCCATACTACCCCTCCCTGTCACCTCCACCTCTCCTTCCTAATTATGTAACACACTACTGAAGTACATGTTGTGCACATGAAGAATAATAACTTTTTTTTTTACCTTAATCTTTTTTGAACTCACAAATGGAACTGATTCTTTCACAAATGTTGTCAGGATTTCGGTAAAAATAATTCCATACTCATGATGTGTTTTTTTTAGTGTTATACCGTGAAATAACAATAGCCTTTCTGGTACTTGTTTCCTAGCAAGGCGCCCACGATTTTCATGTTATGCCATAGTTTTGATCCCATCGCATGCGACCCGATCGCATTGTAATGGCATGCGATGCGACGCGATATTAAAATTGTACAGTTCGGGTTCTTAGGACCCGAAAATCGTGTCCCATCGCATCCCATCGCATACCTTAATTAGTGGTATGCGATGGCATACGATGGGCGCCGTGCTAGGAAACAAGTACCACCTTTTCTTCATCATGGGCAAAAAAATGCTACGGCTGGTGGCTGCCATGTTTTTGACACAAACAAGTTTCACATTATCAACATCCTCATTAACATCCGCTGCAAAAATATTTGCCCCTGTTACACTTCCACACTCACATCATCAATTCTCACGTCATCGTCTTTACTTGTATTGCTCATCCCCACATTTGGAGAAGGGGCAGAAATGGGGGCAGGAGACTTCTCACACATAACTAAAGGTGCATACACGCGGGGGTGATATATTGCTCAGCCATATATTGCTTGCAATATATGGCTGAGCAATATATTGCCCAGTGTCTCCTTTGCATCAGCGACCAGAGATGGTCGCTGATGTAAGGGAACCTCTGCCGGGGGAGCCGCAGAGGTAATTAGCTGGTCGCAGGAGCAAGCTCCTGCGACCAGCGATTACAATGGGGCAGAAAACGGGAGCGCGCACCCGGCGATTTATCGCTGGTGCGCACTCCAATCACTGGCAATATGGTCGCCTGCGACCATATTCCCAGCGATTATAGCCCATATCGCCCCCGTGTGTACACAGCATTACTCTCCTCAGGAAGGGATATGTTCATTAGCTTGACTCACATTAGGTCGACATGCATTGGGTTGACCACTGAAGGTCGACATGGCTTAGGTCAACACGTGAAATAGGTCAAGATGGCTAAGGATGACACGGTTGGGAGGTCAACACAAGCATTAGGCCGACAATAGGAAGGTCGACAGTTAAAAGTGAGTTTTTCAAAAATTTTGAGCAAACAGGCCAACAGGTGGTATTTCATGCCCTATCATCCACTAGAGCACCGTGCCCAAAGCTTGGCGAGCGCAGAAAACTATGTGAGGGGAAGTGGCACACTTAGACTGTGTCCATGGAAACTATGTTGACATCCGGCTCAGAGGGAACCATGCCCTGAAGCTGGCCGCAGATATTCTCCCAGACAGTAGGAATGTCCGCGGCTCAAAATGCTTGGTGGATAAGGAAGTTACAGCCTGCGCAGATGGCTGCTAATACGCGGCACTCTGATCTTATGAAGGTGAAAAAGAAAAAACTCAGCTTCGCTGTCCAGAATGTCTTAGAGCTGAATTAACAGCTGTGGGCTGGCCATAAATACATGTCTTGCTGAGGCTATTCAAAAAGTTGCGGGTGTTCTTCTCGCCGGCGTGGCAGAGTTTTCCATCTCGGCACACCGTTTGCTAAGACAACTGGAAAGGTCACTTGAGCAGTCTGATGGGCATTTACTGCTGTTAAATAGAGATGCATAACTAAGGGTGCCTCAGGAATGTAACATTTTTTTGACAAGGTCTAGGGTGATGAATCCCCAGCTGCCCCAGAGTCTGCATAGGTTCTTTTGTATTAGGTGACGTAGAGTGGGGCAGAGACTGAGGTGAGACTCTGGGGAATTCTCTCTTCTGTCTTTCTAGACTCTATCTTGATACACAATGAAAGAGACGAGGATTAACCCATAAGGCAGGATCCTTGTTTGATCTGCAATATCTCAGTGGTTGCAGAAGCAGAATGACCTGGCTCATCAAATATGCGGTGGAAGGTGGACACAAACTTTTCATAATCTGAAAGCAGGGGGTCAGACCTCTACCATAGAGGTGACACCCAGTAGAACACCTACAAGCCTCCTACATCTTAATGCAGGAAGTTATTTCATGAAAAGCCACTGTGACACCGTGGTCCTGGTCTGAGTCCATCAGACTTGAACAAACTGTCAGAACCAGTGCCAATGGGACAGTGGAGGGTGCTAGAAACTGGAAGCTACAGTAGGAGATTTAATGACACCTGAGTACATGCAGTGAGAAGAGACTGATAAAAACACAAGCAGCAGGAGGAGGCCTATGTGCAGCCTCCTCTGGTCAGGTGTCCTGCTGCCCATCACAATAGATTCTGAACCCTAAAGCACTCAGACTCTATTGCGCATGCACAAACCTCTGGAAAAATGGCATGGCGGATATTTATCTGGAGATGCCAGCAACTCCTTCATCACAGGACTTTGGAGGGTAAGATCTCCTTGTGCCAGACTGTGTGTGTATCTCTGATGTACTGGATACACTGGGATACTGAAAAGGGAGATGACGGATCCGGTCTGTGAACCAACAGTGAGGATAAACAGTCTGGGAACCATGGGTCAGTCAGTAAACTGATGGCCGGGCCTGGAATCTTTTCGATGATTATTAACCTGGTGGCCAATGGTTGGTCTGAAAACTATGGTAATGATTAATGGCCTGAAAGTTGAAGGTGATGGTAATCAGGCTAGAAGCCGATGGTGATGGTAAATGACCTGGGAGGCGAAGGTGATGGTCCTATGCTGGGAAATACTGGGCTGAACAGCAGAAACTTCAGAAAGAATGATGGAGGTGGTAAACAACAAAAGTTAATTTGGTAGCAGGTGAATAACCAGGTAGCAAATGCAGCATCAGGACACAAGTGCACAGGAGGCAGGTAACAAGCCTAGAATGTAGTGTGAGGATAGTTTCTTAGGAAAGAGACATTTGTTTAAGGCACTGTGGACTTGTGGGATCACTCCCTATATCCCCCCAGTGGCTGCTGATTGGATGCTTGTGCACATGACCATAGCAGGACCTTGGATTGGACAGAGAGGTTTACAATGCTGGGAATACAGTACACGTGGATCAGGTGACTGTTGCTGAAAGCTGTGGATAGGTGTAAAGGAGCCAACTGACACTGGGGAGAAATTTACTAAGAAGGCGATGGCGGCCGATCCCGTGTATGAATGGGTACAACTGGGATTGGCGGTAATCGGGCAAAAATACAAATACAGCAAATTTACAAAGCTGCCATATTCTCCGGATCTGTATTTTCCGATCGTGGAGTTATTCGTATATGGGTGCCAATTTACTTATGACCCGCCAGCATGGCCCGAATCTGCTTCTCTGTGTAAAAAAATAGGTAAAATTTTTTAATTAATAAAACAGCGTGCGCTATGTGGTCCCCTCGCCCGGCTATAAGGTCCCGTGGCCAAAAGATGATCACCCTGGCAAGCCAGTCTGGGCTGGGTCCCTGGGGTAGTGGGGATCTCCCAATTAAGCCACCCTCCAGGGGATCCTGGGCTGTCCCCACCACCCCTGGGTTGTGGGTAGTGGGCTGATGGCATAAATGTGTAAAAATAAGAAATAAAGTATTGGGTTATGTTGTGGAACTACAAGCACCAGCAAGCCTCTCCTGCATGCAGGGACTTGGAGAGACACAAGTCCCAGCATGCGGGGCATTAATGAGCCCATTGGTTTTTGTAGTTCCACAACACAACCAATTCCAACATAAAACACACAAATAAAGAATAACTTTGATACATATTACATAGACACATACTTACCTATAGGGTCTCCCATAGGCCTGTCCTCTTCTCCAATGGAATCCATAAGTGTCCAGTTGAAGTGCCTCTCAGCCAGCGCCGGGGATCACCAGAATGCCCCCGTTGGCTATTGCCGGCAGAGAGGCACTTCATCGGACTGGGATGCGTGAGTGTCTCACACGCATTCACGTCCCAGTTTTTGGGCGGTGAGGGTCGCAAACCCTGGCCATCTCCGGGCAGGGATGGGGGGGGGGGATGCGAGGAGCCGGCGGGGAACTCCATCAGAAGGGGAAGCGCGAGCATCACATGCATGTGTATCCCCTTCCGGCGGCTGGTGGGGGTTTGCGGTTGGCTAACGGAGTTGGTGAATACTTCTGCATGGATTCCAGTAAATTTGTACACTATAATCATCAGTGCTCAGGCAAGGAAATACGACTGTCACAGCACACAGGTCAGCCAGTAACAGATCTAAAAGATAAAGAGATCGTACAGTCCTCTACAACACACCTATAGCCTCTAGGAAGTCAGAAGATCATCCTGACTACCATGTATTATAAGGAGTATTATAAAGTCCTCACCTGACTTGTCTGATTCATACAGGCTGTGAGACTTTATATTTGCACCTTACAGTGATAAACTGCTAAAGGAGGAAAGCAGGGCAAGCACCCCAGCAAGCACACCAGCAAGCACACCAGATTAAAAAGCTTGATTCTATTTTAATAAATACCTATATCTGATTTTATTGTGATGGATTTTCATGTATAGTTTCTCTAGAACCACAACCTATATTTACATTTATATACCAACATTCTGAATAACTTAAATAATGTTGTGCTACAAAATATATCCTAATATTATTTTTCATGGACACTTGGAAAGGAATACCATACACCAGGGGTTCTCAAACTATTTTGATCTGGGACCCCATCAGACAATAAAAATAATGACAGGACCCCACCAAGTTATTGCAGAAGGTCATCACATCACATGTGTAGTCAGCAGACAGCACATACATGGCAGCATTGTGGAGGCACAGAGTAATGGGAGGAGTCTAATATACCATAACCCATCACATCACATGTGTAGTCAGCAGACAGCACATACATGGCAGCATTGTGGGGGCACAGAGTGATGGGAGGAGTCTAATATACCATAACCCATCACATCACATGTGTAGTCAGCAGACAGCACATACATGGCAGCATTGTGGAGGCACAGAGTGATGGGAGGAGTCTGATATACCATAACCCATCACATCACTTATGTAGTCAGCAGACAGCACATACATGGCAGCATTGTGGAGGCACAGAGAGATGGGAGGAGTCTAATATACCATAACCCATCACATCACATGTGTAGTCAGCAGACAGCACATACATGGCAGCATTGTGGGGGCACAGAGTAATGGGAGGAGTCTGATATACCATAACCCATCACATCACATGTATAGTCAGCAGACAGCACATACATGGCAGCATTGTGGAGGCACCGAGTAATGGGAGGAGTCTGATATAACCCATCACATCACACGTGTAGTCAGCAGACAGCACATACATGGACGCATTATGGAGGTACAGAGTGATGGGAGGAGTCTAATATACCATAACCCATCACATCACACGTGCAGTCAGCAGACGGCACATACATGGCAGCATTGTGGAGGAACAGAGTAATGGGAGGAGTCTGATATAACCCATCACATCACATGTGTAGTCAGCAGACAGCACATACATGGCAGCATTGTGGAGGCACAGAGTAATGGGAGGAGTCTGATATAACCCATCACATCACATGTGTAGTCAGCAGACAGCACATACATGGCAGCATTGTGGAGGTACAGAGTGATGTGAGGAGTCTAATATACCATAACCAATCACATCACAGGTGTAGTCAGCAGACAGCACATACATGGCAGCATTGTGGAGGCACAGAGTGATGGGAGGAGTCTGATATAACCCATCACATCACATGTGTAGTCAGCAGACAGCACATACATGGCAGCATTGTGGAGGCACAGAGTAATGGGAGGAGTCTAATATACCATAACCCATCACATCACAGGTGTAGTCAGCAGACAGCACATACATGGCAGCATTGTGGAGGCACAGAGTGATGGGAGGAGTCTGATATACCATAACCCATCACATCACACGTGTAGTCAGCAGACAGCACATATATGGCAGCATTGTGGAGGCACAGAGTAATGGGAGGAGTCTGATATAACCCATCACATCACATGTGTAGTCAGCAGACAGCACATACATGGCAGCATTGTGGAGGCACAGAGTAATGGGAGGAGTCTGATATAACCCATCACATCACATGTGTAGTCAGCAGACAGCACATACATGGCAGCATTGTGGAGGCACAAAATGATGGGAGGAGTCTAAAATAACAAACAATTCAACAGATTTTTCAGACTCCTTGAGTACTTGACTGAGTTTAGAAAAGTCATCATCCTGATGGTCAGTAACATGGAGTCGCGACCCCATGCTGAGAAGGTCGGGGCCCACTTTGGGGTCAGGACGAACAGTTTGAGAACCACTGCCATACACCATGCCAAAGAGTCGCCTCAAACCCCCAGATCCTCTCGTCTACAGAATATTGGTTACTAGTAATCTAAGGTTACCATAGTCGCAATCTCGGGAGCATTTATACTGTAGATGGATTTGACTTTTTGTATTACTACACAATTTCGTGTTTTCAGTGTTTATGACTCTGCTTTTTTGTATAATGAAAAGTTAAGTTTTTAAAACATATTGATTTGAGAGTGCAACCAAAATGGAGTTTTTCTTAGAGATTTGTGTCTTGCCTTTATCTGCTACTCTGTGAGTATTCTGTGAGTATACTGTGAGTATACTGTGAGTATACCGTGAGTAAACTGTGAGTATACTGTGAGTAAACTGTGAGTATACTGTGAGTAAACTGTGAGTATACTGTGAGTAAACTGTGAGTATACCGGGAGTATACTGTGAGTATACTGGGAGTATACTGAACTCCAGGAAGACATCTGTAGTATCTATAGTTATTGTTGCTTCAGTGGATACACAAATGAATGGGATGCGGTCATTTGGTCTACAGCATTATGGTCGACATTCACTAGGTCGACACCATTAGGTCGACATGGGAAAAGGTCGACATGGGATCTAGGTCGATGTGGGAAAAGGTCGACATGGTTCTAGGTCGAAAGGTCATTAGTTCAACAGGTCGTTAGTTTGACAGGTCATTAGTTAGACAATTGTCTAGGTCGACAGTCAAAAGGTCGACAGGGGGTTTTACACAGTTTTTGAGCCAACATGTGCCGACAGAAGTATTTCATGCCCTGACATCCACTAGGGCATGTGGGAGACTAAAGTAGTGTGCCGAGCGTAGCGAGACACCGTGCCCGATGCAAAGGGATGCTGTGCACTTTAGACTGTGTCCATGTCGACTGTGTTGACATTCAGGTAAAAAAAAACTGTAAAAAACACCATTTTGACCTTTTGATTGTCGACCTACACAATGTCGAATTAATGACCTGTCGAACAAACGACCTGTCGAACTAATGACCTCTCGACCTAATGACCTTTCAACCTAGAACCATGTCAACCGTTTTCCATGTCGACCTATACCTATGTCGACTTAACGGTGTCCACCTAATGACTGTCGACCATAATGCCGTAGACCAAATGATCCCAACCCAAATGAATTGTTTTCAGTTTAAAGTAAGATCTGGGGCCAATATAACAACAGGGTGTGAGAATCAGAAAGTGGGAGATTTTGGGAGACTTTTCCCATTTTTGTTTAAGCTGCATTAAATTATATGGCAAAATCCACCTGGTTTTTTTTCAGTGTAAATAACTGCCAAATACAACAGCTGTTGTTAAACATATTAATAAAATGTCTGACACCAAGTTAAACTATTCATATTTACATGGTGTCTTTGTTACTTAGACAATAGATTTGAAAAACAAATGAATCAATATGTAAATTTCATTTTAGTCACATTATTTGCAAACCATAATATATGAAGATATCTCTATTGTCCCTGTGGTATATAAATAGCACCAGCATTTAGGACATATCCGTATTTCCAGAGTTCCTTAGTGAAAGTCAAAGGGTTGAAGCAGGAAAGATGAATAATGTAGAGATTTTTGTTTTAGCGACGAGCTTCATGGCCTTAGCTGCTACATTCCCAGGGAACATTTTAATTATTACAGTCAATATTCTAGACTTGATGAGAAATGAACGGCTTTGTCTAAGCGATCAACTCATATTTGGAATTGGTTTCATCAATCTTTTACATGAATTGCAGAAAGGTTACAGATATTGTATTTTAATACTTTTTGGGAATGCATTAAGAAGTGACAAACGTGAACAAGTCAGCTTAGCTTTGCTGTTGAGTCTGGTTTCCTGCAACCTTTGGTTTTCTGCCTGGCTCAGTGTCCATTTCTGTCTAAAGATTGTGATGATCAACCACCGGTTCTACATTTATTTACAGAGGAGATTTTCCAAGTTATTACTCTGGATTGTTATCCCATTTCTGGTAGGATCCTTCTTTGTGGGTTTCCATGTCGCATGGGATATAAAGATCGATCGTCTTTTTAATGGAACACAATCTTTTTCAATTTCAAGTCAAATGTCAGCGAGGTATTTTTGGTCCTTGAAGTTCTACATGGCAATATCATCATTATGCTTTGCGTTGTGTTCAGCATCAGCGTTGGCCATTATCATGTCTCTGTTTCGGCACATTAAAAGGATGCAACGTAATGCGGAGGGTTCCAGCAAGCCCAATGTGGACTGTCACATCCGTGCAGTGAGGACTGTCACCTCCTTAATAGTCTTCAATGCTCTTTTATTCAGTTCCGTCATTAGTCTTATTCTGAAAGGGGATGACGTTATCTGGATATATATCCGTGGTACTTTGACTTCTGTTTGCCACATTTTCAGCTCTTACTTTGTAATTAAAGGAACTAAGAAACTGGATAATACACTTACTAAAATATTAATTTGGATCCCATGTTATAGGCTGCGTTGTAGAGAAATTGGTACTATTAATACATAGCAATAATTGTAGCATCGGTAATAAATCATTCGGGTTGTATTATTGAACAATGAATTGCATTGTGCTAATACAAATACCGTCATTTATAATCTGGTACTGTAATAAGAAACACTTTTCTTTATTACATGGTAAACACATACATGAACAAACACATACAGTAACAAACACATACAGTAACTGTATGCAAACATTGTGGCATGTTTTATTGCAACTAAATAATAACAACAAAAATAATAAAAAGATGTGTACGTGCCTTTAGAAGCTTTGGGATATACATTCCTGAAATAATCATATTCTGTTATGTTATTATAGATCCCGTCATTTTACTATTATTAATTATTTACTCAATATAATTACATTTAAGTCACTGTATTACAATATACTATGCATTTCACACAGCAGGTTTCAAGCTGATTGACATTGATTGACCATGAATATTGCTAGGGCTTCTCCTTTGCTGGAATATCGCTGGTGCTTCTCCTTTGCTGGAACATCAATGGGACTTCTCCCTTGCCGGAACATCAATGGGACTTCTCCTCTGCCGGAACATCGCTGGGGCTTCTCCTCTGACGATGTTTATAAATGACAAATGTTGGGTCTCTATATGATTTGAATGGATACCTGGTCAGACCTGAGTAGCTAATTGTGTTAAAAAGCGGATTATTTCTGATGTGTTATTTATCAAGTCACAATTCCCCATAAAACCGCTGTTTTTAAGTTTGAGTCAAAAGTCCCCCTTCTGTAAAATGGCGCTCTGGGCTCCACTCGGGATTTGTCAAATTTCAGAATGCACGCAATATTATTACGTATTACAAAAACTGTATATAATGTAATGTATACTTGGGCGCTTGCCAGGCATACAGTACGTCCCTGTACCTGGACTAAACTTGTACATTGTATACTGTAGTGCCATATCCATCCTCGGCTGTTTAGTGCTGGACTCTAGTTTTCATTAATGGAGCAATTGCCGCCCAGTGGTGAAGCAGAGTAATTACATGCTTTGGATAGTACTCATTAGTGTGCCTTAATGTGCCCAAAAAGGACATTTCTCATGGCACGACAAGGACACAAGGATGGCGATACAACAGCAATGATGAGCATGGCTACATCTGTATTTTCAGTGTGTTGAAGATAAATCACAGACGTAGCAGATGCTAAAATCACAAGTTGCTGCCAAATATGTTGCAGAAATGGACAATCCTATTGATGCAAAACATTGTAAAATAATTGAACACGAGGACTTCCGGTGGGCGGGACGCCATGGCGGCCGCATTTTAGAAAGGCTCCTCCAAGGCTGAAGGGAATCTACCTCCATCACAGCTCAAAAACTAAAATTAAGCTGTCTCCCTGCCTCAGCCTGCAGCCCGCACAGCGCTGGTCGCCGTGCATCCCTTTTCAGAACCGGAGGATCGCATTTACACCGGAGTCCAGCCTCTGAACCGAGAGGCCTACCCATCCCAGAGCGCCCCCCCCTTCCGCCACCACGTGGAGACTGACCCGGTACAAGGCGCTGGCGACCGAGACCGGGTTGAAGCCACTGAAAAAGACAGCCGAGAGCCCAGAAGGAGGAAACCACTTGTGACAGCCGGCTCTACACTAACCTCCGCAGCCCGCGAGCAGAAGACCGCGTGAAACCCCGACAGAATAATCACCGCTGGACGCGAGACACCGGCCTCCCTGCCACCTGATTGACACCTTGGCGTGCCCCCGGTGACCGGAGGAGAGAGGCTGAGACTCACCGCGGGAAGCTCCGGGTCCTCTGACGCGTGAGTGAACGGGAGAGCCCCCGTTCTGAGTTAATCGTCTGCCCCTGCTGAATCGGCGCTTTGAGGTACCGCCGACCCCTGACCTGACACCCCTGCTGGACCTGTGTAGCCCTGTGGAGGGGAGATTCCTAGCTGGATAAGGGAGAGGTGGCCGACTATAGTCGCTGGCACGGAGGACCCCTGTGACGTGGACTGGCACGGAATAACTGTATAGTGAGTAACCCTGCACCCGGCTACACCCAGATGCCCACAGCTCCCCTTGTTACACCCCTTACTTCTAAAGCACCTGATACCTTAAGAGCGAACACCAGACCCCCCTTCTCCCCCCCTCCTTTTCTTTCATAGTGAGGCAAAACAGTGGGATACAGACTGGCCCTACTGTGACACTGAACAATATCCCATTTGCTGGACTGCCTCCAGACAAAGGAGACTTTTCCTACAACACGGGGCTGCCTTGGGGTCCTACCCAGATCACCCACAAACACAGCATTAACCGCTGTCATACCTCTGAGACCCCTCTATATTGACCGCTGGATAACCTACAGGCTATAAACACACTCCGTGTGGATACAGACCCCTCCTGCTGACAAGGTTCCTTCTGTGCTATTGAATCTTTACTGGCTGGTGTAAAGCAACCATTGGATCACAATAACTGCTGAACAACATACCTGCAATAACAATAACCCATGTGACCATAGACTTTCTCTTGCTGTTAAGTCACTACTTCTGCAACTTATACATTGCCAATTGTGACCACAGGCATACAGGGAACATTGGTACACTAACTGCATAACAGTCGAATTACTGTGGACCCCACCTATTGCTCATACTTGTCTTATTAAGCCATATATCCATATACAGCGCAACACTGACACCTAGTGGTGCTGTCTCATGATTATTTTCAACCCTTCTTTAAAACTGATTAACATAGGTTAAAAGTATGTTTTTATGTTAATGTGACGCTCTAGACCGCAAACGCCTGGGCTGCTTGCCGTTCATGCGCACCTGAGTCAAGACAAAATCTAATACTCTTGCCTAAGTGATACCGCAAAAATCTACCCATATACACCCAGCCCTTAGGGTGTGGAAAGATTAATGACATAGGCCATTATACCCTCTGAATTCTTGTGTCGCCTCATTGGTCTCATTATAGGTGCTGTTTATATCACATAAACCACTAGCTTGAACAGGCTTGACAAGGGTTTAGGATTCTGTTAGCTGATAACTGCCACTTTACACTGTTATCTTAGAAAGTGTTATCAATGATGGTGCTATACTGACACCTAGTGGTGATACACCATATTACTAATATTTGAATTGACTGAACGTTTTCTTAGGAAATTCTTCTATTGATGATGTAACACTGACACCTAGTGGTGAAATATTACACTACCATTATTTGATTCTGGCTGAACACAGCTGATGTGTTTTAGTGGCACATAACTATGCTTCCTTGATTTTTCAACCAATATTTCACCTGGGGCATATATCGTGCTTGCTCCCCTAAATATCGTCGAGATATACTGCAGCTACTTGAACGATAACGACAAATTACCCACATAATTCCTGCCTTTAGGGTATGGACAAATTTATTGAAAAAAACATGCCTGCTAAACAAATCGCTAATGCTGGCAAGCCAGGGCGAAACAAGGGTATAAACCAAAAGTCTGGCCCTTCTTCCCCTAGTAGTGCTCATGAGGATTCCCCCGATCTCTCCGAAGGAAGACCTTCCACCCTTACAGCTAAAGAAATTTCTGATTTTATGATGCCACTCTTAGATCAAAGGTTTAATACTCTTCAAGCTAGTGTAGACGCGGGACTGGCACGTATTGAAGCTAATGCCACTCGCATCACCGCTCTAGAGTCCCGTATTAGCGATGTAGAGGATGATCTGCAGAAATATCGTGATGAAACGGCTCCTCAGGAGGGGTTCGTACAGCAACTGCAGGAGAAGATAGAAGATCTAGAAAACAGATCACGCAGAAATAACTTGCGCTTTATTGGTATCCCAGAATCCATCTCGGGTACGGCCCTTATATCTCTCCTAAGTGTGGACCTACCTAGGGCTCTAGGCATCACAGATACTACTGACATACCCCACATAGAGAGAGCACATAGACTGGGCCCAATAAGAGACGACACCACCAATCGCTCTAGACCGGTAATTGCTCGCTATCTAGACTATAGAAGGAAGGAGAATATTCTGGCGGCATACCGCAAAATCAAGGATTTTAGAATGGGTGAACAAAGAGTCTTGATATTTCAAGATTTCTCAGTGGCAGTTGCTCAAAAGCGTAAGGAATTTTCTGAAGTATGCACTTACCTATACAGACATAATGTGAGATTCGCCCTTCTATACCCCGCAAAATTGAGGGTAGTGGAAAATGGTACTCCACTATTCTTTAATGATCCAGAGGAGGCAAAATCTCACTTTATGCAAGACAGGTCGCCTAGGCGATCCCCCAACAGATGAAACTCATCTTAAAAACAAGCACTCATTACCCGATACACTAAACCCCCAGGACGAAATTAATGAAGTTTATGTACGCACATTTGCTTCAACTCCTTATTTACCTTAGTTCACAAGTTACAAGTGCGCACCCCTTAAACAGGATGGTGCCCACAGTTCTGTTTTGGATGTTATGGAAAAATTTAGAAAATGTTTTTGTGAGACATTGTATGTTTATTATTGAAATGTTCAGATTATTGAGACTATTATCCAACCGTCAAACTCTGATGCCTCTTCTTTTGCTTTCTTGGTATTGCTCTACAACCCCACTGTCCCTTTCTGCTCCGTACATGGAACGAGACCCATGCCTCCCTGAAATGATCGCAATTTGGAAGACTCTCAGCTGCGGTGCCTCTGGGACGGGTGAGTAGCCATGCCGTCACCTAATCTCACTAATACACTACCCCCTAAACCCTTGACCCTTATCTCATGGAATGTTGGAGGCTTACGCAGCCCCATCAAAAGAAAGCGGGTTACCACCCGCCTTAAACGTTTTAACCCCGACATAATCTTACTACAAGAAACACACTGGACACCTGAAGACCCAGCCACACTAAAAGCCCCATGGATTGGTTCATGCCTCTCTGCATCTTTTCATAGAAAGGCCAGAGGTGTAGCGATCCTTTTTAAAAAAGATTTACCCATATCCATTTTAGAGGAAACCACAGACCCCGAAGGACGATACATAATCCTAGACATTGAAGTTTACAATACCAAATATACCCTGGTCAACTTATATGCCCCTAATGTCAACACCCACACATACATCTAAGACTTTGAACACATCCTTCAAAACAAGGCCAAATACCCAATAATTTTGGGTGGCGATTTCAACATGGTAGAAGACCCAACAATGGATAGAACCCCATGCTTACCCAGGACCACAGACTTCCAAAGCCGGTTCTTGCTATCCCTAAACACAAAGTTAGGATTAACCGATCCTTGGAGACTACTGAACCCAACAGATAGAACACACACGCATCTATCACTAGCACATAACTCACTCTCCCGTATCGACAAGTTCCTAATAGCTAATGAATTAATAACCGATGTATGTAGAACTGATATTTATGACATAATAATCTCCGACCATGCTCCAATTATGGTTGCTCTTAACCATTCACATATGCACCCGACAGACCATATCTGGAAATTCCCCTCATATCTATCTAATTCAGATGATTTCAAATCGTACCTAACATATAACTGGACCAATTACGTGGATGACAATCTAGCCTATTGGGACCGCCCGGACATCTTCTGGGAGGCCTCAAAGGCAGTTATGCGAGGCCATATAATTGGCTATGTTGCCAAAAAGAAAAAAGAGGCTAAGATTAAACACGACACCCTTAATAGAGAAATGACAGCAGCCTTTCATGCTTATTCAAATAAGCCCTCCGACTCCACCTTTCTACCATATAAACAAGCTAGGCAACTATTTGAAACCTACTTAGCTACCCAAGCAAAACACTCAATAGATTATACTAAGAACAGATTCTACAGATGGGGAGACAAAGCCGGCAAATTACTAGCAATGGTAGCGAAACCACCCAAACGACGTAACATCATTACCTCACTAAAGCACCCAATAACCGGA
This sequence comes from Crinia signifera, assembly GCF_055691185.1. NCBI lineage: Eukaryota > Metazoa > Chordata > Amphibia > Anura > Myobatrachidae > Crinia > Crinia signifera. The sequence goes on along the minus strand of NC_139228.1, from coordinate 77,267,370 downwards.
AAAGTTATAACCAAAGCCTCTGAAATTGCCTCTCAATTTCAAACCTACTTTGAAAACTTATTTGCCTCATCACCTGTAGACCCTGTTGCTCAGGAAGCTATATTACCCACGGAGGTTCTCCCTCCCCTCACACCTGACCAACAATCGGCCCTTACTGGAAACATTACAATGGAGGAAATTAATCAAGCTATATCTAAACTACCTAATGGTAAATCCCCGGGACCAGATGGATTTTCGGGAGAATACTATCGCATGCTACAGACTCAAATTGCCCCTACTCTATTAGAATTATTCCAAAACATATATAAAGATAAAATTCAATCCCCCCTTTTCAATGAGGCCCACATAACACTCATACCTAAACCAGACAGAGACCCCACCTTACTACCTTCATATAGACCCATAAGCCTCTTGAATGTAGACTATAAACTATTAACAAAAATAATGGCCCTACGACTTCAATCTATTCTACCTGACATACTCACCCCCTCACAAATGGGGTTTGTACAAGGAAGACACTCAATTAAAGCCGTGCGCGCGGCACTAGCAGCAATTATTTCCTCCCATGACTCCCCTCGATCTCGAAATATGCTTTTGAGCTTAGATGCGAACAAAGCATTCGATATGGTATTATGGCAACATCTATACTTTGTCCTGGAAAAAAGGGGGTTTGACCCGGAATTTATAGCCTTCATCCATACTATCTATCAAAACCCATCAGCCTCACTACTGATCAACGGCTGCAAAGGACCCCGTTTCTATTTAGAAAAAGGGACCCGCCAGGGCTGCCCCCTATCGCCCCTGCTATTTAATATTGCATTGGACCCCATCCTGCGCACATTACATAACTGGCCAGACTTTAAAGGCATAAAAATAGGCACACAAGAGCTAAAACTATCGGCATTCGCCGATGACATCCTCCTCTACGTAACCAACCCAGAAACTACCTTGCCCTTAATTCTGGACAAACTAAGCGCTTTTGAACCTATAACTGGATTTAGCATTAATATTGACAAATCAAAAGCCATGCTCTTGTATGGACCCAATACCCCCCCCACATGGGCAAGCCAACTCACATTAAAATGGCAGACCTCACATATCCCATATTTAGGGGTCTCACTACCCCGCAACCCTGCAAACCTATACACACTAAATGTCACCAAAGCTATTACCACCCTAAACAACGATATCACCAGATGGGAACGTCTCTCACTTTCATACCTAGGAAAAGCCAACCTTTTAAAAATGGTAGCAATTCCTAGATTACTTTACCCCTTACAAATACTCCCTGTATTACTAACAAAAAAAGACACCCAACACATCACGATGCTCTTTCGCAAATTTATCTGGAAAAATGGACGTGCCCGTATAGCCATGAGAAAACTGATGCAACCAACATTTAACGGAGGAATAAACTTCCCTGATATCACTACATATAACTATGCAGCTCTATTTCGACATTTACGGGACTGGCTACATAACAGCTCTGTCTACACCAACACAACATTAGACCAAGGATCCTTAGGTAATACCAGTCTAATTGGCTTTCTACACCAGCACGATCAGGAAATACCCGAAAATGTGAAACTCAATCCCCTCCTATGGACCACTAGGAAAATATGGCACATACTGCGGCACGCAGCAGGTTTGAACCAATACCACTCCCTATATCTACCCCTCTTAAACAACCCAGCATTCTTAGACGGCATGGCTGCTCACCCCTTCACGGCTTGGAAGCTGGCGGGTATCACCTCTGTAGGGTCGCTGGTAATGAAAGAGGAGAGGCGCCCCCTACGTTTCTCCGAGCTATCAGCTCAACACACTATGGTCAGTCCATACCCGCTGGCATTTATACAGGCTAGGTTCTATGTATCGCATGTTATTAATCACTTTTCGAATGCTGACTGGACTAATACCTTAGATACCATGTTGTCCTACTCAGTTCCAACCTCTAAAGCTGTATCCATACATTACACCTATCTAAGAAAAATCATTGATCATTCAACAATAAAAGGGGGAATGTCCACTTGGCTGACACACTTTCCCTCACTAGACATAGCACAATTACAAAAGGGTCTTCTTTACTCCCGACAGACTCTCAAGGCCAGCATGTACATACAACTTTTTCTTAATATATACCATAACTCATACCTATCCCCTATTAGAAGATACCATATAGGAACTTCTAATGCTCATACCTGCCCGAAATGCCACATGGAAAAAGCAGACAACTTCCATTGTCTGTGGGCTTGCCCAATAATCCACTACTTTTGGCTTTTAGTAAAACGTTATGCAGAGGCAAAATTAGTTACATTTGTCCCTATGACCCCAGAATGGGCAATACTGGGCATATTTGACCCGAACCTTCGCATAACAAAAGTGAGCAAAAAACTCTTATTGGCCTTGAGTGCTGCGGGAAGAAAAACTATCCTCCAGAGTTGGACAGACAATACCCCCCCACAATTTCCCTTATTTTTAGCAAAACTCCACTTCTTATTCAGAATGGACTGGATAGAAGCTACTATCGATAGAAACAAATATGTAGAAAAATTCTTCCTCCTATGGGATTCCTACATACCCACCCTACCCCCCAATACAAGAAGGATGATACATGCTAGTTTAAAATCGACCACATGGTACCTCACTAGGATAGCTGCTCAAGACCCCCCTGTCCCTCTTGATTAATAATTGCCTAGGCCATTAACTAATTCGCTACCAGGAATGTTTACATAAAATGTAAGACGGTTGGATTAATTACATCAGACTTATGTACTTTGTTTAAATATCTTGTTATGTACCATATATTGTACAACACTTACTGTATACTATGTGTATGTATATGCAATGTCTCAATAAAAAAGTTTAAAGAAAAAAAAAAAAATAATTGAACACGACAAAAATTGGGCCAGTTCTATTCAGAAAAATAGCATATGGCACCTTTTGATACCCACATTCCAGGGGTACAGTACCTGGTAGTCCTCTATGCTATTAATGCAACACTAAAACATTCAACTGCAATACAGGCAGCTTGCTATTCTATTGTTACTTTATTTTGTCTGACACCAAGTAAAACTATTCATATTTACATGGTTTCTTTGTTACTTAGACAATAGATTTGAAAAACAAATGAATCAATATGTAAATTTCATTTTAGTCACATTATTTGCAAACCATAATATATGAAGATATCTCTATTGTCCCTGTGGTATATAACTAGCACCAGCATTTAGGACATATCCGTATTTCCAGAGTTCCTTCGTGAAAGTCAATGGGTTGAAGCAGGAAAGATGAATAATGTAGAGATTTTTGTTTTAGCGACGAGCTTCATGGCCTTAGCTGCTACATTCCCAGGGAACATTTTAATTCTTACAGTCAATATTCTAGACTTGATGAGAAATGAACGGCTTTGTCTAAGCGATCAACTCATATTTGGAATTGGTTTCATCAATCTTTTACATGAATTGCAGAAAGGTTACAGATATTGTATTTTAATACTTTTTGGGAATGCATTAAGAAGTGACAAACGTGAACAAGTCAGCTTAGCTTTGCTGTTGAGTCTGGTTTCCTGCAACCTTTGGTTTTCTGCCTGGCTCAGTATCCATTTCTGTCTAAAGATTGTGATGATCAACCACCGGTTCTACATTTATTTACAGAGGAGATTTTCCAAGTTATTACTCTGGATTGTTATCCCATTTCTGGTAGGATCCTTCTTTGTGGGTTTTCATGTCGCATGGGATATAAAGATCGATCGTCTTTTTAATAAAACACAATCTTTTTCAATTTCAAGTCAAATGTCAGCAAGGTCTTTTTGGTCCTTGAAGTTCTACATGGCAATATCATCATTATGCTTTGCGTTGTGTTCAGCATCAGTGTTGGCCATTATCATGTCTCTGTTTCGGCACATTAAAAGGATGCAACGTAATGCGGAGGGTTCCAGCAAGCCCAATGTGGACTGTCACATCCGTGCAGTGAGGACTGTCACCTCCTTAATAGTCTTCAATGCTCTTTTATTCAGTTCCGTCATTAGTCTTATTCTGAAAGGGGATGACGTTATCTGGATATATATCCGTGGTACTTTGACTTCTGTTTGCCACATTTTCAGCTCTTACTTTGTAATTAAAGGAACTAAGAAACTGGATAATACACTTACTAAAATATTAATTTGGATCCCATGTTATAGGCTGCGTTGTAGAGAAATTTAGCAGTAATTCGATGGTACTATTAATACATAGCAATAAATGTAGCATCTGTAATAAATCATTCGGGTTGTATTATTGAACAATGAATTGCATTGTGCTAATACAAATACCTTCATTTATAATCTGGTACTGTAATAAGAAACACTTTTCTTTATTACATGGTAAACACATACATGAACAAACACATACAGTAACAAACACATACAGTAACTGTATGCAAACATTGTGGCATGTTTTATTGCAACTAAATAATAACAATAAAAATATGTGTCCGTGCCTTTAGAAGCTTTGGGATATACATTTCTGAAATAATCATATTCTGTTATGTTATTATTGATCCCGTCATTTTACTATTAATAATTATTTACTCAATATAATTACATTTAAGTCACTGTATTACACTATACTATGCATTTCACACAGCAGGTTTCAAGCTGATTGACATTGATTGACCATGAATATTGCTAGGGCTTCTCCTTTGCTGGAATATCGCTGGTGCTTCTCCTTTGCCGGAACATCAATGGGACTTCTCCTCTGCCGGAACATCAATGGGACTTCTCCTCTGCCGGAACATCGCTGGGGCTTCTCCTCTGACGATGTTTATAAATGACAAATGTTGGGTCTCTATATGATTTGAATGGATACCTGGTCAGACCTGAGTAGCTACCCAGTTTGTATTCCCAGGTCACTGGACTTGTGGTAACTCTTTCACACTGAGCCATGTCCAAGAATAACTAGGCAATAATAAGAACCATGTGGGAATGTAGTAGTCTAAAATTGTGTTAAAAAGAGGATTATTTCTGATGTGTTATTTATCAAGTCACAATTCCCCATAAAACCGCTGTTTTTAAGTTTGAGTCAAAAGTCCCCCTTCTGTAAAATGGCGCTCTGGGCTCCACTCGGGATTTGTCAAATTTCAGAATTCACGCAATATTATTACGTATTACAAAAACTGTATATAATGTAATGTATACTTGGGCGCTTGCCAGGCATACAGTACGTCACTGTACCTGGACTAAACTTGTACATTGTATACTGTAGTGCCATATCCATCCTCGGCTGTTTAGTGCTGGACTCTAGTTTTCATTAATGGAGCAATTGCCGCCCAGTGGTGAAGCAGAGTAATTACATGCTTTGGATAGTACTCATTAGTTTGCCTTAATGTGCCCAAAAAGGACATTTCTCATGGCACGACAAGGACACAAGGATGGCGATACAACAGCAATGATGAGCATGGCTACATCTGTATTTTCAGTGTGTTGAAGATAAATCACAGACGTAGCAGATGCCAAAATCACAAGTTGCTGACAAATATGTTGCAGAAATGGACAATCCTATTGATGCAAAACATTGTAAAATAATTGAATACGACAAAAATTGTGCCAGTTCTATTCAGAAAAATAGCATATGGCACCTTTTGATACCCACATTCCAGGGGTACAGTACCTGATAGTGCTCTATGCTATTAATGCAACACTAAAACATTCAACTTCAATACAGACAGCTTGTTATTCTATTTATTTTGTAACACTTTGAATCTAATAAACTTTGATGTAAGTAGTTTTGAGTTCTGTTGTCACTCTGGGGGTTATTCTAGTTCACTCTTTCTGACAAATTCCTTCTTAGATGGACAAAACCATGTGCACTGCAGGTGGGGCAGATGTAACTTGTGCAGAGAGAATTAGATTTGGGTGGGGTTTTACTTCAAAGTGAGAGCTATATTGCAGTGTAAAAATAAAGCAGCCAGTATTTTCCCTGCACAGAAACAAAATAACTCACCCATATCTAATTATCTCTGCACAAGTTACATCTGCCCCCTGCAGTGCACATGGTTTTGGCCATCTAAGAAGGAATCTGTCAGAAAGAGTGAACTAGAATAACCCCCTCTGTTTTGTAATAATTATTAAGATACAATGTATATAACTGTGGAGAGTACTTTAATTTTCAGTGAGGTCTAGACAGATAGGGCAACTTCTTTGATGTCTCTGTTTTCTAGAGATCACTGATGATCAGGGATGTTTTTGCTTATTTGCAATAATATAGATGTTATATATTTTAGGTACTAATTATTGTGCAGCTGGGGATCCCATCTAGAAAATGTTTTTTTTCTGGGGTTACTGTGTATGGTATACTATATTCAGTTGGTGTACCAATCCCTATTGCTAGGGTATTGTTTAAGAAATATAGCAGGTGTATTTCAGGGGTTTCAGCAATTGATTTTAAATGCTGCTTCCCAGTATGCTGCTATAATTAAGAAAGTAGGTTCCTGTAAATCACCTTTAAAAAGCACTAGTGGGTGCTTTACAGAATAACATCAGTGCACAAATAGCCTCTTTTAGATTTTTATTGCAATCAATGTGCATTTTCCTACATTTAGCTATTGCACTATTGATAGACTGAGAGTCTATCCATGATTGGGGTACCACTCCCCTTAAAATTATTTCAAATAAGCTGACAGTTTGAACAATAATTTTTTTGTTATTGACACTGGTAAACAATGGCCTATCGTATTGCCTTTCGACACGTGTTTCACTGTAACACTTCTTCAGGACACAACTAAGTACCTATCATTGCTCATGGGAGTGATCTTGAACAAAAATTATTTTCTATTTCAGAACCGGTTCTATATTCAGCGACAAGGCACTGCAATGGGGTCCAATATGGCCCCTGCATATGCAAATCTCTATATGGTGGCGTATGAATAACAACACATATATGACAACACAACCTTCCACAAATATATAAAGTTCTATGTTCGCTACATAGATGATCTCTTTTTTGCTTGTGAGTGGCAGTAAAGCCCAACTACTAGAATTATTTGACTATCTCAACTCCCTTGTGGGCACCATAAAATTTACCATCAATTTCAGAAATCAGCTAATAAATTTCCTTGATGTGACCATCACCCTGGACAACCACAAGCTCTCAAAAATGTATACCAAATCAACAGACAAAAACACAGTTTTACATATAGGGAGCTTCCATCCAGCAGCCCTGAAAAGGGGCCTCCCGTATTCGCAAATGATACGTGTCTGTCGCATTAACTCGGATATAACCAATTTACCCACTGCCCTGGCACAAATGGGCCAATGGTTCTTAGACAGAGGCTACCATAAGGATGACATAGATGATGATGACTTTAAAATGGGTTGTTATATTTAATCCCGTACCATGCTACACCATGCCTCACGCACAGTACAGTTATGAACTATGATTTATATCTGGGCTAATGTTAGCACAGGTGACTTTACAGCACAAGCACTTACAATATCTTGATACATTATGCATAAACCTGATGCACTACTATATGAGTAAGCACAATGTGAATCTTACAAGGGTGCTGTACTTTACATACAGAGCCTGAGTGCACCTACTGTATTTCCATGCACCGCCATGTGCCTTTATTAGCAATTATGACACATATTATTAGTGGCATAGATTCTTGATCTGGTGAAATATGGAGAGTAATCACGCTAAGCATAAAAACTAGAGTAATATACTCCACGCACAGTGCCTGAGTGTACCTTTAAAGTGGTGTTTGAAAGCACCGCCGGGTGTTTTTACTGTATGTATGCCACACAAACAGACAAAGTCACGCTTAAGCGCCAAAAAGAGAGTCCTGCGGCTGCTTATCTCCAAATAATAGTACAACTCTATACTATAAGGCAAAAAATCAAAAAATCTAAATAATTTTTGAAAGTTTCTCACAGCGCTGGACGCTTTGGATTAGTATGAACTCGATATTCCTTATATATCAGATTCAAAGATAATGCAGTCCACTCCTCTTAAAAATTACCAAGAAATATTTATTTAAAAAAAAACATGAAAACTCCACAACTAAAATATGGCTTCCACATGCAATATACAGACAAAAATATAAAAATGCAAAAAATCGGGGGCGTGGCCTGGCAGCCGGTCGGAGCAGACGCATCTCCTCACAGCTCCTGCTACTACCCTCCAACCTACCACTTTTTCCCCTTCCAGCCTCATTCCTTCCACCCCACACCGCCTCCCCTTCATCCCCCCTGTGCTCCGGTCGTTGCTGGCCCCAGCCGCGGAGCCGGAAAGCGCTTGTAAGCGCTTTTGCAGGTTGCGGCCTGGTCACCCGGCCGGAGCCGGGACCTCAATTTTGCCCGGAAGCACCGCGGACGTGACCGGAGGTGATAGAAGGGACCCCCGCTGTCGCCGCTTACCCGCTGGAAGCCTCAGCCGAGGCACAGATCCCCCCTGCACAGCTCTACCGCTCTGCCCCCCTGCCGCAAATCGGCACTCCACGCTAGGCCAGAGCCGGCGCCGAAGAGGGAGGTCAGACCACCCGGCTTCTGACGGACTCCCCGGGGCCGGACTCAGGCGGCCTGGACACACGACACAATCGTGAGTTAACCTTAGGGAGCCCCCAAGAAGTCACCAGCCGCTACACTGAGCGGGGTGCAGCCGCCATTAAACATCCCCCGCCATCTTGGGAGAGGCATCCCAGGCAGAGAATAAACCCAGGGAGCTCACCTTCCCAGCCCCAGGCTGCGTTCCCTTCAACTCTGAGGGAACCATATCTCCCTACTGCCCCCTTGTATGTGTGCTCCCCCCTGCATCCTCCACGCCCTGCTGCAGGCCACCAGTTGAAAAAAAAACTGCTTGTTAAACCCACAGCCACCTCTGTGCCACACTAAAGCAGTACACTGACATCTCTCACTGAGCCCTATATCAGAATCTGCGGGACTTTTAGTGAGCTGTTGGGGTGATTCTCTAACCTCCCTGCAGTGTCTTTAGATGTGACAAACCTGCCCACCAGCTGCCACTCACTACTGCTGCTCAGCTAGAGGGTAACATGCCAGAGTGACCCTGCACAGCTTCCCCCCCAGTGCCAACCTCTCTGATTCTACTATATATACCACGAGTGCCACCACTATGCCATCTAAGAGGGTCAAAGATGTTGTCCTCGCCAAGATATCCCTCCCCTCCAAGAAATCTCCACAACTCGCTACTGCTCAAAATAGCCCCCTAAGCCACACCTCCCATACCCGGGAAGCGCCGAGTGAGACGGCATCTCCCTCCGGGCTAGTTGGAGTGGATGTTGACTCGGTTACACCGGTGACGGTGAAATCCCTGTGTCAAGTTTTCTCCGCATTTCAAGCGGAGATGTCCAAAGATTTAAAGTCAGCTATCCGCGAGGTCAAGACAGAGCTAGTCGCCATAGGGGACAGAACCGACCACTTGGAGCGTAAAATGGAGGAGATAGTCGCTTCACATAACGACCTGGTAACGTCCTATGATCATCAAGAACTGACCTGGAGGACAGGTCTAGACGCAATAATATTAAAATTAGAGGCATACCTGATTCAGTGGCTAATGCTGAACTGGAAGATTACACCATTTCCCTGTTCTGGAAACTACTCACTACAACCGACCCAAAAGATCTTTTGATAGACCGCATACACCGCTTCCCAAGACCCAAGACAGTCTCTGCCGATCTTCCGAAGGATACTCTCCTATGGGTGCATTTCTTTACAATAAAGGAACACATCCTCAAGGCGGCCCGTGAGTCAAAAAACACAGATGCACTAGGAGGTCTTCAAATCTTTCAAGATTTTTCCCCAGCTACTATAGCCAGCAGAAGAGCATTTGCCCCCATTACCGTGGCACTCCGATCCCATGATATCCTTTACTGGTGGGGTTTCCCGGTTAAAACTGATCGTTTACTACGAAGACTCCGTATCTTCCTTGGACGCGGGGGTTAAACTCCTGATGGACTGGGACATCTCGGTCACCAGGTCTCAGGAGCCGAGACGCCCGCACGCTCTGCAACAGGACTGGTCCACTACCTGAGAACCCCCCCTGGGTCCTGAAGATTGACTAACCCTGTTCCGTGAGCCCGATGTTCCTGTCCTGCGATCCCCTCCACTGGGATGGGATCTGTATGCTAAGTATTATATCTGTTTGTTTTCTATAATATGCAGGTTACGGGACGTTGGGTTCATTACGTTAGAGCTACTGTTCTTCCTGGTATTTAATAGCCCTAGGTTTCACTCTTAAAGTGTCAGACATGTTATATGACTTAAGCTCCTTTTTTAATGTTACTTACACGTTAATATGTGAGTGGCAGCTCAATTTTTGTGAGCCAAGCCACCCCCCACAACTTTGCACACACTACTGCAAGACCCTTTTTTCCCCTGCAGTAGTCATGCAGGTCCAAGTTACCGGACCTTTTTGTTTTGCTTTTCCCTACACTTTTCTTATTCCCCAAGCCCCTGACCCCTCCTCCCATCTTCCGCCCTCCCCTGTCCCAACCCTTTGGTCCTCAGTGGACAATGCAGATGTCAACCCCCGGAGCAGGATACACCCCCTATTTGGCCCTAGGCACCCTCTACTTTCCCCCATAACTGTACAATGCCTAACTTCTTATCTTTGAATGTAAAGGGGTTGAATTCCCCTAACAAGTGACGACTGGCCCTATCCTACTTCCACAAGCAAAAAGCAGACGTAGTAGCGGTTCAGGAGACGCACTTCCACTCCTCAAACCCCCCTCTGCTTAGGGACTCGAATTACCCCACAGCCTATTATGCTAACGGCCCATTTAAACGCAATGGTGTCGCTATCCTAATTAGTAAACACACCACTTTCGCACTACAGTCTCAAATCCAGGATAAGAATGGGAGATACTTGATTCTGACCGGCCTGCTAGAGGACAAGCTGACCACTATTATATGCGTGTATTCACCTAACTCCAATCAAATCTCCTTCCTGCACAAGCTATTCCTCTTAATGCGGAAATCCTCAAAGGGCTCCCTGATATTACTCGGCGACTTCAACCTAACCTTAGACCCTAAACTTGACAAATCACACGTACCCTCTCCCCATCTCGCGCATTCATCCGGCCCGTCTGCATCCTTTCGTAACCTCCTTCTAGAGTTTGATCTCTATGATGTTTGGAGGGCCACCTACCCCTCAGGCCGCGAATACACCTATTACTCCCCTGTACACAACTCATACTCTAGAATAGACTATATTTTCTGTGATAAGTGGACTTTACAACACACCAAAGATGTCGACATTTTACCTATTACCTGGTCTGACCATGCCCCGGTCACCTGGAAATGGAACATACACTCACCAAAAACTCCCTCAAGACCCTGGAGACTTTTCCCCCACCTACTTAAAGACACTACTTCTAAAACTACCATATTAAACTCTATCAACACCTACCTCTCGACCAATTCCCCTCAAGACACTTCCGTCACAAATCATTGGTGTGCCCTCAAAGCGGTCACGAGAGGAGCCGCTTTTCAGGCAGGAGCTAACCTCAAACGTAGATCTACTAAAGCCCAACAAGAATTAGAAGCCTAATTAACTGATCTTGAATCGCAAAATAAAACGGCCCCATCTAGAGAACTAAAAAAAGAAATCTCGGGAGTACGCAGCCAGCTCCAGAAACTCCTCCTTGCCCGTACCCAACTGGCATTAAACAGAATGCGCCACAGGTTTTATCTTTTCAGTACCAGATCAGGTAGAATGCTTGCCCGAAAATTGCGTGCCCAACAGGCTAGAAACAAAATCAAACATATAATCACTCCCACTAAGGCCAAAGTTATTAACCCCAAGGATATAGCGAACCAATTCGCCCAATACTACTCACAGCTATATAACTTAATCTCTGATACCTCCACACCCCAGCCCTCCATTGACTCGATATTGGCATTTCTAGATAGGATACAGTTTCCAACTCTTACCCCGGAACAATTAGCTGCCCTCAATGCCCCCTGGTCACAAATAGAAATCCAATCAGCTATTAAATCTCTACCTCAAAATAAAGCTCCGGGCCCAGACGGCTTCATTACAGACTTTTACGTCACATTCAGAGACATATTAGCCCCACTTCTGACGGACCTATTTAACGAACTATCTTTTCTAGGTTCTGCTCCCCCGGAACTATTAGAAGCTCGCATAGTCACCATCCCCAAACCAGGTAAAGACCCGGCCTTTTGCCAAAATTATCGCCCCATAGCGTTATTAAACTGCGACATTAAACTGTTCGCCAAATTAATGGCCCTACGTATTAACCAATTTCTGCCATTGCTGGTACACCCGGACCAGACAGGTTTTGTTCCGAGAAGGCAGGCCTCCGACAACACCAGGAGGGTGTTCAACCTGACCGATTCCCTCTCTGGTGAGCAGGACCTCCTCCTTCTATCTCTCGACGCAGAAAAAGCATTCGATAGGCTGAACTGACAATATATGCAGGAAGTGCTTTGTCGCTTCGGCTTTAGGGACCGTATCCTCACGTCTATACTGACACTCTATAGCTCCCCCACGGCCCGGGTGTTCAGCAATGGCTTCCTCTCTGACGCATTCAACAACACAAATGGCACCAGACAGGGATGCCCTTTGTCACCGCTGATCTTTGTCCTCTCAATCGAACCCTTTGCCATCACAATACGCAATGATAACAATATCTCTGGTTTGCAGATCGGCCCATGCCACCACAAGCTGAGCCTCTTTTCTGACGACGTCCTACTTTTTGTAACCAACCCCATTAGAACTCTCCCACCCCTTCACAACATACTAGACTCATATAGTGCAGCTTTCTACTATAAATTAAACACTACCAAAACAGACTCCCTCCCGATCAATCTCACTTCATCCATCTCCTGCTTACAATCAATATACAAATACAATTGGCAACAGGAATCGATAAAATATCTAGGTATTTTTATCCCCCCTACCACTGTTAACGTTTTTAATGTCAACCTCACTCCTCTGCTCACAACTCTGACTGCCTTATCCAAATCTTGGCTCGCATACGATGTCTCCTGGATGGGTCATATGGCAGCCTTCAAAATGTCCCTTTTACCTAAACTGATGTACTTATTCCGAACTATCCCTCCGACTCGGATCTAATCAGAATTCCAAAACACATTAGACCGACCCAACCCTCCCTACTCCCATCCACCAAAGCATCCCTACAAGCCTGGGACCAACTATTAACCATATTAGCCGCCATGACAAACTCCTTACCCAATATCGCCATAACAACCGTAGCTAGACTAATCCCGAACCTCAATTTAAATACCTGGAAGGCCCATGGTATTGCCACTTTAGGTGACATACTGGATGCTCATTCCCTACTCTCATTCGCTTCCTTACAGAGTAGTTTTCAGATTCCCGCTTCTGAATATCTTCACTATATACAAATAGCGCATTGGTGGAAAACCCACTTCTCGACGCCCCCCCCCCCCCTCACTTGCTCCCCCCAATCCATCCTCTCCAGACCTTTCCTGTCAAATACTAAAGGAGATATTTCCCTTTGGTACAAAACCCTGATAACCCCTCCCGCTTTTTCAAAATCTTCCTCCCATGTGAAGTGGGAAGCGGACCTGAGAAGAGTATTCACCCCTACACAATGGCGGCAGATCTTTCTAACCTCCTATGCAATGTCCCGCTGTTTAAACCATACAGAGATGCACATCAAACTCATCAACAGACTCTACTTGACCCCAGATCGCTTACACACCTTCTGGCCATCATGCTCCAATAAATGCTGGAGGTTATGTGGAAATATATTTATTTATTTATTTATTAACAGTTTCTTATATAGTGCAGCATATTCTGTTGCGCTTTACAAAGGAGACAGTGATACAACAAAACAGGGTATTTACAGACAGTCAAAATGTAGGAGGGCCCTGCTCGCAAGCTTACAATCTATAGGGAAATAGGCATTGATACATAAGGACAGATACTGTATTCTTTATTGCATCGATTCCACCAGAATGCAAGGTTCCGGGACTGGTTCTGGAATTTGATAAGCTTGCCTGAAGAGATGAGTTTTTAGGGAACGCTTATAGGTTTGGAGACTGGAGGAGAGTCTTATTGTGCTTGAGAGGGCATTCCACAGAGTGGGTGCAGCCCGAAGAAAGTCCTGTAATCGGGAATGGGAGCGAGTAATGAGTGTGGATGAGAGACGCAGATCTTGGGAGGAGCGTAGAGGTCGTGTTGGATGATATTTTGAGATAAGATATAGGGGACATATTCCATATCTTTTGGTCTTGTCCCATAATTCTCAAATACTGGTGTGCAGTATTTGAACTAATATCCTCAGTGCTCAAGACCGCTGTTCTCCCAGACCCCTCCCTTGCCTTGTTTCATGTCTACCCCGTGAGATACCCTTTGAGAAGAGACTAGTTATGGGCCACATACTCATTGCTGCCTGAGCCAACCTAGCTCAACAATGTAAACAACACACCCCCCCCATCCCTGTCACAGGTAATCTTGAAGACGAACCATCACTTTCTTATGGAATCAAGCTCAGCCCCATATACTCCGTCATCTACTTCCCTCCATCTACGCTGGCTCCCATGGCATACTTATGTGACGGAAGGTGAGTAAACCAAGTTCTTCCCCCACACATCCCCCTCAGACCCCCAACAGTTTAGCCTGAACGAACCCCCAGAGGTTCTATAGGGTTGCAGAATATACATTTAAACTTACCCACCCAGACCTCCCTTCCCAAACCTGGTAATAGGACTCGAATGATTCCTGCTCTGTCTGTTTGTCTGTCATATTGTGCTACTACTGCATTGTTCGCTCTGCGTAGCGAAATGTTTGATAATCTAATTGTCTGTTGCTCCCAATCCCCCCCCCCTTCCCCACCCCTGAAAGTACCCCCTTTTTTCTTTCTGTACCCCATTTAAAAAAAAACTGTTCCAATAAAAACCATTGATGTTAAAAAAAATGCAAAAAATCTTCTTCACATAACACAGTCACTGCATCATTGGGAAACGGGGGATTTCAGATGTAACAAACCAGACCTTTTCTGGGAAACTCCGTTATGTCAAAAATGATCTCATGGAAAAGATGTTATTCCTGGGTATCTCCTATGAGCATTTGGACACAGGAGGCCTGGAGCAAAAATAGAGGAATAAGAAGACACTATCACCCTTCCGCTGAAAACACTGGTAGGTACCTTTCCTTAGGTCTGGGGATGTCACGGGCCGACACACTGCCACTGTGGTTTTCCGTCTGCCCCTTTTCCTCTGGATAGCATCCTTTTTAGGAGAGCTGTTATACTCAGTGGCCACACTGCCACTGCAGCCACTGGTTTCTCCTACCTCCCAGCGTTACTGACTCTTCTGGCGTATAAATCCCGATGTCACAAAGGGAACGGTGCAGTATTCGGTGAGACTGCCGGCACATCTCTCACTGGGGTGCGCAGATCACAGGCAGCTGAAATCAGCTGTGCGCTATGCCATTCCTCCTGCTCTCACCGCATCTGGTTGTCAGATTACTTCAGCGGGTGGGTGGTGTGTTGCGGGACTGTCCATACGTTTGTCAGCCACAATGTTACAAGCGCCGCTCAGCTCACCGCATATAAGTGCTCCTTCTCTCCTCCTGCAATCTCCCTCAATCCTTATTTCTGAATACAGTGACCCGGGGAACTCCAAGCTGCTGCCGCCAACGCGTTTCTACCCTCTCAGGGTCTTTATCAAAATTCCTGTGGCTGACGGGTCTGGGATGGGCGGTGAGTGCAGTGCGCCGTGGGAGCGTTGGGGTTGTTGCCTAGCAACGCCCCGAGCTTCCGGCCTTTCAATTCCTCCTGCCGCACGTCAGGGAGTTGCTCAGCAACGTCCCCGAACTTCCGCCCAGTGAGCGTCCCCCAGTGCAGCTGACGTCAGCAGCCACCGGGGACGTGAGGTTTTGAATAAATAGCCGGCATCTGCTGGGCACAGATGCCAGTTATAGCCTCTATGATTCTGAACCCAGCAGCTTAGTGGTGTTCCTGGTCCTGCAATGCCTTGGCCTGTTTAGTTCCGGAGTTCCAGTTCCTGTCTCAGCTAAGTGCCTGTGTTTTTCCTGCCATCCTCTTGCCTCCAGTCACTCCTGTATCCTTGTGGGTATCTGCATTTGGGGCTTGCCCCGTGCAGCATAGGGATTTGGGGGAAGAGGTTGTGTTGTTCTTTAATACCATCATTTGTGCATTGTTGCCATTTGTCAGTTATCTATTACCACCGTCTTTGCATTGTTGCAACTATCTTTATCAATGTACCATCGTTTGTGCATTGTTGCCATTTGTCAGTTACTTATATACCACCGTCTCTGCATTGTTGCAGTTATCACCTTTACGCAACACCACCTCAGTGCGTCATCACTGATAGCGTCCCGTGAGGGGTCCCCAGGCCTGCCCATTCAGGGAGTAGTTAGACTTCCTCTTGCTCCCGGTCTGCTTCCACGAAGACGTTGTTCCATCATAAGAAGACCTGCCTGTAACGGAGTCTGGGTGGACCAAATTCGTCCTTACAGCCGGGACGGGTACAGGTGAAGCCTAGCACTGCACGTATTCGTGGACCCCAGGCCGGGGCAATAGAGTTAGGGGGCAGGTCTAGGGATACCCCTTCTAACAGTTACGTGTGGACTTTAGTACATTATTACTTGTCTGATACCAGGTCAATTCTATCTGACGGATATCCATATATTGTGACAGGACTTCTACATCCCCTTCAGTTCTGTTGTTTCAATGACAACATGACCATCCCTTGCTTGGTCTCCCCTGTTCTTCCATTTAATATATTTTTCCATTTAATATGTTTGGCACCCTTGTCAGCCCACAGGTAGTTTCTGATTTAGTTGGAATATCAACCCATTAGTGCGCCGGTCTAGCTATACTGACGCGGTCACTTACTGTGGTGATCTGTCATTTAGGTTTTTCCTACGTAAGTTCTACATACCAGTATGTTTGATACTACAGATGTCCTGTTATAGACTGTTAATATGCATATACATTACATTGTATTCACATCTGTCTCTTGTGAACCAACATCGATCGACCATCGATATTCGATCGATGTTTGTCTGATGCACAGATTTGCACCTTGGCTGTCATTTATTCACATATGTGTATTTGTTTACTATTTGCATATGCAATATTGAATAGGTCTAATACGACGGGATCCTGGCTTTACTTGACTATGTCATACGTATGTGGCATAACTTCAGGGTTGCCGACTTTCTTATTCTCCTCTCCAGGAGAAGCCCGGAGAGGAGCGATTCAGTAGCCGCTCAGGGGGCGGGGCTTAAGCGTGACATCACTAAGCCCCGCCCCCATGCTGTTAAACCAGCTAATTCAGTGATCTCCCTGGAGGGGGCGGGGCTAAAATGACGCGATTGTGTCATTTTAGCTCCGCCCCCTCCTCTGAGACCCGAGGATTGCGGCATTTTAATGCCGTGATCCGGGGGACAGCGGGGGTCCCCCCTGAATCCGGGAGGGTTGCCCACCCTTCCGGGTGGCCGGGAGGGAGCCCCGATTTTCGGGAGACTCCCGGAAATTTCGGGAGGGTCGGCAACCCTGCATAACTTGCTGTTTTATTTTCATTAATTTTCTTGCTCTTTAGAGCTTTGTACACGTGACTCACTTCTCATGTAACAACAGTGTTATCACGCAAGGCCACGCTGCCCCCCGCCCACTTGCGGTCCAAATGTGTGTCACCCAGCACCTCCAGACTTCCGGTCACATGCTGCGCTCCAATATTCGGCCCAGCACCCGGATATCCTGTACCGCATTAGGGTGTCGTACATTGATCCTCCCATTCGCGGCTCTCAATAGCCGTGACTTCCCATGACGCACTTCCGTAGCCAACAGGGCCGGGCCCGGGCAGTCTCAGTCATGGTTGCTGCTTCCTGCACCATGCTGATCTGTTCAACGCTGTTGCACATTCTAAACCCACTTGTTACCTTCTGAATGTAAAGGCCCCCATACACTAGGGCGACTTGTCCTTAGGACAAGTCGCCCCCGACTTCCCCCTGAGCTTCCCCGGCTGCTCCCCGGGGGAGCTTGATTAGATTGGCACTTGATGTGCCATTTTTTACATGTGATAAATCGTCTCGATTTATCACATATAAAAAACCCGGGGAGCAGGGGGGGGGGCTACAGAGCAGGGCTGCTGGTGGGAGCAGGGGGGGCTGGGGACGCTGCGGGGGACACACACAGGCGGCATAGAGCCGGGCAGAGGGAGTCGGGAGCTGTCAGTGCTAGAAAAAAAAGCCTATACAATGAATGGGCAGCCTGTGATTGGCTGAGCGCTCTCTCAGCCAATTGCTGACTGGCTGAGAGAGCGCTCAGCCAATCACAGGCCACCCATTCATTGTATGGACTTTTTTTTTTTATTCAGTACTGACAGCTCCCGGCTCCCCCTGCCCGGCTCTATGCCGCCTGTGTCCCTCGCAGCGTCCCCAGCCCCCCCTGCTCCCTCCACCGCCGCGCCGCCCCACTAGGTCCCAAGTCGGGTGGTCGGACGTGCAGCAGGTCCGACCACCCGACGCAGATCCGATGCGCACGGGACCGCACATCGGATCTGGGGGACATCAAAACTAGCCGATTTTGGTCCGATTTCGGCCAGATCCGACTGATCTGGCCGAAATCTGACCAAAATCGGCTAGTGTATGGGGGCCTTTAGTGTTACTCGAGTCTAGCTGTACATGTATTTACTGCACCTTTTGTACTGTCCAGTGCATATACTTTATTGTGATGTGCATGATGTTGTACAAATTGCAGGCTCCTTGATAAAGGTCTGGATAATGGACCAAAACATCGGGGCTACTTTGTTATGGTGACTTACCCTGATAAACATCGTTGGAAATAAAAGTCGTTTTGATTTTATCAAATTGAGTTCTCTTTGATAAATGTGGTGAGTGCATACATCTCTTAGGATATAAAACATCTGTCCACACAGCATAAGAATTCAGCTACCAATACTGCCCTCACCTGCATCAGCAGCATGAACGTCCTTTCCCGCCTGCACAGAACAACATAAGTTTGGTGCCGGCCAGCACCCCTATGGTCTGCAGCACAAGCCAGGAGCGGAGCGCAGCCGTCTGCGCCGATGCACATGTACAGCAAGCCGGCAAATGGGGAAAAGGGCAGATCATTCCCATTCGATCCTCCACCAATTAGCTGCTGCGGTATTGTCAGGCCAGTGCTTCCTCCCACGGACATCACAGCAGAGCGGACAGCACTGCTTCAGCTATTGTGAACTGCCTGAGTTCCGCAGGAGCAGCGTGATTTGTTGCAGGGGATCGGCGGGCCCCACAGACCTCTCGGCCCCATAGCAGCCGCACCTCCTGCACCTATGGTAGTTACGCCTCTGTTTGGAGCACAAATGCCTCGTAGTGTAAAGATACTAGATGTATCAGAGGAGGCGTCTGAGTTTCTGCTAAGCCATGTACAAAGATTTACCACTTAAATGTGCAATTACATCTGGTCTATTATTAGCTATTTTCATTAGTTTGCATAATTAACTCTGACCTTTAAATCCAAGGACATAATGAAGCCATATACATATATATGTGTGTGTTGCAATTTGTTCTTGAATTTAAAAACCTACAATTAAACTTTTTGTTCTGCGTTTCTAATTAAGATTCTTTGCTATTAGCTAGGACTGGCGCTGACTGAGACAGAACTGCATACTATAACACCAATGGATTATTACAGGTTCCCCAACAAGGAGATCTAGGATTTGCTCCCCTGTATGAACAGATTCATGGTGGACTAGACACAGAGAAACCCACAAGAGTGATCAGAATACCCAAGGTTTAGAATTAGATGAACATATGCAAAGTACAGTATTAATCCAAGTGACAAATGTGTGAGGTCATATGGGGCAGGATGCAGCAAGCAACATGCGATGCATCCATATTGATGCTGCATGCGTGAAGATTTTAGCAAAGGACAGCTTGTGCGGCTATATATATTGCCAACCTGGGCTTCCCAAACCTCAATTTCTGGAAGATTTCTCTGCCTCCCCCACTTCTTCCTCTGACATCTTCACCATCATCCTGACTTTTTTATTTATTATTTCTATTGACAGTCCACCATCTTTGCATGCTTCCAAACTCTCTCTTACCTCCTCTCGCGGCCTCTACCAGTGGTCTGACTCCTCTACTCATGAGGAAGGCCACTGCCTTGATCTTGTATTCACCAGGCTGTGCTCAGTCTCTGATTTTACTAACACTCCCTTCCCTCTCTCTGATCACAATCTCATCACTCTCTCGCCCTACTCCATTACCCCAAGCTCACTGACACTGAAATCATGCAAGCCTACTCTAACCCGCAGAAATATTAATGTTATTAATTTTCCACAACCTTCCACCTCTCTGCAACAACAGCTCTCACTAATTTACCTCTCCTGACACCGCTGTTTCCCGCCTGTACCAGACACTAGCTTCCCACTACACCCCACACAGGCTTAGATGCCTCCAAATTAACAAAACAACTATGAAATCAGTCATGTAAAGTAGAACATACATACAGCATAAGACTATCTACCACTCCTACCACAATGCTTTGGACACTACCAAACAAACATACTACCAATCTCTCATCTATTCTCATGCCACCAGCCCTAAATTACTTTTTAACACCTTTAAGTCTCTTCTGTATCCTCCCCCTCCTCCCCCACCGGCTACCATCAGTGCACAAGAACTTGCCTCCTACTTTTAATGACAAGATTGATAACATCCGAGATGAAATGGTATGCTCTTCCATGACCTCTAACTCATTTTATTACCCACCTGAACCCTCTGGTACTTTCTCTTCATTTGAGCCCACAAATGAAAAGGAAGTACAGATGTAACAGCACTTATTCAATGCCGACGCCCGCCATATCCTCTCCTCTGGCGATCGCCGGTGATAGGGACCGGAACTTGCATGTGCATGCCAGTATCATGGTGGCTGGGCAGCATTTCCCTGCCCGTCTCTGCTTCAGGGAGACAGGCAGGGTTCGGGGGGGGACGTGGCAGGGACCCGGGGCAAGCTCTGTTGCCACGGGGTGCGCGGGCATCTCGTGCGCGCACCCCTAGCGGGAGCCAGCCGCTGGTGGGGTCCGGCGATACTATCGCCAGCCCCTGCAAAAATGAGGCCGGCTCCATCTGTATCCACCTTCTTCTTATCCTCCTACTCTACTACCTCTCCTATACATGCACAAGTCATTAAAACTCTATCTCATGTGCTTATCCCAACCTTAACTAAAATCTGTAATCTCTAGAGTCTGACACTAGGTACTTTTCCTTCTCTATCAAACATGCAGTATTTACTCTTATTCTGAAAAAAGACAATTCTGACCCTAACTCTCTCTTTAACTACCATCCTATCTCTCAGCTCCCATGCATTTCCAAGTAACTGGAGAGACTTGCATAATCTCGCCACACACACTTTCTTAACTCTCACACCCTATTAGACCCACTTCTGTCTGGCTTTAGTTCCAAACACTCCATAGAGACAAAATATAGGGTGGTGACAATAAGTTGACACATTAGGAGGGGCAGCTTTACTCAAATAATAAACAATTGCAAAAATTTAAAACTGATTTTTGGTTTTAATAAAAAAGCAGAAATGTCATAATTACAGAAGTGCACTTCAGTCAAATAATAACATACAAGACATACAACATAGAACACAAAATAGAAGCAATGATTTTTGGTAATCCTATGTGAGGCTTATATGTTAAGTGTCTCTATTACTTGGTTTTATAATGAGTCAGTAGTGGTGATTATATTTACCAGTCCTGGTTGATGATAAATAAGTCTCCTATGGACATGTTTAGCTTGGACACAGTTCCTTTTTAAGAGCACAAAATATATCCCTTCTTATTAGGGTGCAGTCCTCCCTTGTTATGGGGGTGCACTACAGGTGTTGTGTGTCCGTGGTTATCTGTCCCAATAACACAGGGTCGGAGACTGTTTGCCGATGTAGTAACTGGCAGTGACTGGGCTGGATGGGGCTCCAACACGCGTTTCTCCACCTGTTGGATCAATCAGCGGCTTTCTCAGATGGGCCCCTCCTGCATCTGCCTCCGTTTATTAAGCCATCCCATTCGCGGGGATTCTCTTCAGCGCACTTCCGCATTTGCACTTCAAGCCTCGTTTTTGATGCTCATCTTATAAGCAGTGGTGGCCATCTTTAATGGTGCAATGAGCCTCTTTCTAATTGCACCAATCGGATACATACAGTATCCGTGGCCATTGTGCTTTTAATGTATTCAAAGCCAAGCCTCATTCTCATTTCCATTAGTTTGTAATCCATGCCTCATACATAACTCTGGTTGCCATGTTTCAAACTTCTGTCTCATTTTAACATTAAGCCATAATGCCTCTCTTATTTATACAGTTGCTTCTCACTATTGCTAGCAAATACTTTTATTATTTACTATATTGTCACATATATAGCAAACCCTATGCATAAAAAGGGAATCATACTAATAGTGTAAATGTTATCCGGAAAATAATATAATGTATATAATAAATGAGATTATAAATAAAAATAAGGATGGAGATAAAAATATATAAAAATATATAAGCCCGTGCTAGTAACAATGTATAAAAAACAAAAAATTGAACATATATTTCACTGGCCAGGGATACTAATCATTATATATAAAAAATATATATACAGTACATATATTAATAGCTATTCATTAATTGGTTAAAAAGTAGCCGATGGTTTGTTAATATATGGCCTCCATGAGTTGATTGTGTCCAGGTATTTTTTTAGATAAATAATGTCGACAGTGTGTCGACAGTTTTTTAAAACACTAATTAGTGTTCAAAAAGTTTGGATTGTCCACTGTCTGGCCAGACAACACAAAAACCAATAGTTGGTATCCATTTAAAAATGGTGTGATAAAAGTAAAGATTCCAATAGCTGCTGACTGTCTGGCTACTGTTGGCTGCAGTGCTGGATAAGGGTAAATCAGTACTTGCTTTTATGCAGGCAGGTGGGGGATCACGTTCTGGAGCTCCAGAGAGGCGGTGAAGGTAACATAAAGTCGTATGACGCATTTCTCTGGCTGCTGTAAGGTGTTAGCCGCTTCATCAGATAGTGACTATTTGATTAAGCCGCTGACATCCTGATATCTCCATAACTGTTGACAACTCGAAAATCTACCTTACCCCACAAGCTTGTTGCCTAGGGGTCATCCTCGACTCTGAACTGTCCTTTCTTCCCCACATTCAATCTGTCTCCAAATCATGTTACATGCATCTAAAAAACATATCCAAAATACGACCGTATCTCACACAAGACACTACTATATCTCTTATCCATGCACTCATTATATCCCGCATTGATTATTGCAATAGTCTCCTAACTGGTCTTCCCAAGAACAGACTCTCACCACTGCAATCAATTCTAAATGCTGCTGCTAGGCTGATCTTCCTTGCAAGACGCTCATCGTCTGCTGATCCGCTCTGCCAGTCCCTCCATTGGTTGCCTGTATCTTACCGTATTCAATATAAAATATTCTACTCGCATATAAAGCTATTAACCATACTGCACCAGCATATATCTCTCTACTTATCACAAAATATCTCCCATCTCTGCGACTGCACTAGATCTGCGTCTCTCTTCTGCATGGATCACTAGCTCCCATTCACTATTACAGGACTGTCATTGGGCTGCTCCCATCCTATGGAATGCCCTTCCACACACAATAAGATAGCCTCCAAACTTTCAAGCGTTCCCTGAAAACTCACCTCCTCAGGCAATCCTTTCATATATAAGTACCACACGCATAATCCTCTGTGGCAATTACAGTATGTATTATATACAGATAAAGCCGCCACCAGTTTGTTTTATCGCTGTCTACAATTTTAAAGCGCAACGGAATCTGCTGCGCTATATAAGAAACTGTAAATAAATAAATAAATATCATACAAAACAGTTGATGGCACAAACCAAAGGGTTTGTGCTATCAAATGCTTTGTACTGTATGATAGACGTTAACTAATTTGAAGATGAAATTATACAGTATATCAACAGCCAAGTGACTTTTTATTGGTTTTAATACATTATCAATGTAACATATTTATTTTGAGATTGTTATGATACTACCTAAGTGGGAAACATATTTGGTGGTCTATACCTTGTTTATGTATATATATATATATATATATATATATATATATAGAGAGAGAGAGAGAGAGAGAGAGAGAGAGAGAGAGAGAGAGAGAGAGAGAGAGAGAGAGAGAGAGAGAGAGAGAGAGAGAGAGAGAGAGAGAGAGAGAACATGAGAACATTGTGTGTCGACCTGGCATTCCCCCAACTGGTCAGGGACCCAGGTGCCTTCCAGAACAGATGTGTAGAAGTAAACGGAGAAGCAGACAGCGGAACTCTGGGAAATTTTCAAAAACGTATATTTTAGCAAAACAGCATACCAACGTTTAGGGGTATAAGTCACCCCTTTGTCAAGGTGAAATGTGCAATAACGTGCGTTATTGCACATTTCACCTTGACAAAGGGGTGACTTATACCCCGAAACGTTGGTATGCTGTTTTGCTAAAATATACGTTTTTGAAAATTTCCCAGAGTGCCGCTGTCTGCTTCTCCGTTTACACACATATATATATATATATATATATATATATATAGCTAAGTAGGTGCGGCACTCGGTCATGAACTAGTCAGAAGTCAGACTGCTGTGCAACGTTTCAGTTTTAATAACTGTTTTCAAGCCAAGTGAGAATAAACAATACAAACATTTAAATACCTGTATGCCTGCGGCTCTCACCGGGGGGGAACGCCAGCGTCAGCACAGGAACGCCTCTCTAGCGCGTACACACGCTGCTGGTGACGTCATGTCGTCAGCGGGTCCGTTTCCTCGGGAGAAGCGTCATTGTTGCTAAGCAACGCAGACGCCGTCAGGGAGATACTGCAATACAGAATTAAAAACATTGGAACCGTGCCATACAAAAGTAATATGCATGTTTAGATACAGGTAACAACAAGCTGCTAAATAAACATCTTTTCATTCAAGAAATTGCTGCAGTGACGTGTTTGATCCTCTTGAGGGTCCCTGCTTGATATATATATAACTTTATCTGGAGTATTTATTTAAACAATTGCAGTCAAGGTCATTTATCCCAGTCAAAATCATATACATACACCCCTTCCCCCTTTTTGTTTCTCAGTCTCTGTGTTTAAGTACAGTAGGTACAATTACGTTCCAGTCATGGTTTCCATTGGACCATGACTTATTACCAGCTGTGAAATGTTAACATGTGAAATCAATTCAATTAGGTTTGTACATAGGGCACGTAGAATGAGTTTGCTCCAGGCCTCTCATGGTGTGTTGACAGTTGTTATTCTGTTCATGCTGTAGGTTAACTAATGCAGAGATCCATCCAAATTCAGTTGATTCTCTTGTACCAAGTATAGGGGAATGGCATTGGCCGACATGCATTAGGTCTACAGTCAATAAGTCAACCACTATTAGTTGACATTCAGTATATAAAATCAACTCCATGCCGACATGGATAGTGGGGGTATGAGCGTACTTACTATAGTGGGCACCCAACTAACATATAAGTACCGATCATACTAAACAAACTATACTGTAATTTGACCCTCCTAACAGATGGTTTAATTAATGGCTCCATTAAGTTATTGAATTCACCCCACTACAAGCGTGTTTTTTATGTTGTTTCTGGATACAAAATTTGCAATAGGTCGTAATTTACATATCAGATTACATATCATATCAGTCACTTTATACCATTATAAGGTTGAGTTAGTAATATGTTTTGCCCTCATTACATTGTTGATTGGTTTCTATGCCTGGCTGTGGTATCTAGGATTAGTTTCTAATGTTGCGATTCTATCACGACTTAAGCTGCCCATACACGGTCCGTTTAACGGATCCGTTTTGGACTTAAACAGCACACATCGGATCGGATCGCATCCCTAGTGCATGCAGTGTGCGACACTTTAATTTGCCCCATCCCCCTCATCGCCCAACCCTTACCTCCCCTGCTGTATTACTGTACTTACCCAATTCTCTATACACTAGTAATTCTGATGGTCTTCTTCAGCTGGTCTTCCTGGACTTGTGCTGAAGTGGTAGCTGCTGTGGACCATGGCGAAGACAGGACAGCATGCGGAACTATATTATAGATTTACATGCACATTTAAGAATCATTTCTTGGATAAGATTTAATATTAGTCTTATCTTTAATATACAATTAGAGTAGGTGACTTCTGTGATGTAATTAAACGAGTCTATAGCTTTATATATTGTTCATACTGTATTCTAATCATTACTTTATTATATTGTTATAATATAAATTAATATAAACAAGAATGATTGCAATATCTTAGTCTCCATCCTGTATGTGTGAGTTGGAAGGAAGACATGTTACCTGATGGGATGAGTGTGGTATCACTGGTCAACATTTAGGATATTGTCATCATGCATTTAGATGCTAGAATTCCAACAGATTCTGAATTCTGACTCCAGAGTTTATGTTGACAACAATGTGTAAACATGTGAGTTAGTTGACATGACTAAACTCTTGACATATTCAAAATAATGACATTTAACATGCTGAGACCAGAATGTTTTTTGCTTATTTAGACTAACACAAACCCCTATCATTAAAGTTTATTAAACTTAACCACAAGGTTCCAATCATAGATCCCAATGTTATATTCATAACATTGAGTTCTTTTGGAAGCAGAGAGCCAATGGCCAGTGGCGCTCCTCTGTCGCTCTAAGGTGATTGGCTCAGGGGTTTCCCCATACACAAGAGTCAACCGAGTCACCATCATTGTGCGAAGGAGCGCCATGTGAAAACACAAGCTGCGCCTCAGTCAGGACAGGATCGTAAGTGTTTTTTTATTTTTCAACCCCCAGGGTTACATACATGGAATGAAGAGGACGTGATCTACACTAGAATTTGTGAGTGTTTCATTTTTTTTACAGGTGAAGTGGATTACTACTGGAGAAGAGGACAAGAAGGTAACATGGGATATAGGTACAGTAAATATGTGTAAGTGTGAGTGTATACTTGTGAGTGTGCAAGAATGTTTTATTAAAGTTGTACTGTCATGGTGCTTGTGTATTGTCTTTATTGTAATATTTCTTAATTGTTGAGCTACAGGTACCAGTAGGACCCTTTAATGTGGGGGACTTGTAGTTCCACCAGTATAAGAGCATTACCTTATTGGCTAGTCAAGCATTGTGTTGGTTTAAAAAATACAGGGGACACAAAAATCCTTTTTCCCAGTATTTTTGGAACCAGGTCCAGTCTACTAGCCCGGTGCTGGATGATAAAATACAGGGAACCTCATTCAGTTTTCCCCCTGTATATTTACAATAAGAGCCCATGGTTGGGTATGCTTAGGGTAGGGGACTCAATGTCTCTATCTATTGCTTTCTCTGGTGCTGATGTTAATACCATGTGTTGCTATTTCTGGCTTTGATAATCTATTACAGTGTGAAGTTCTCCTCCTTGTTGCACTTAAGATCTGCATGCAGCCTTGACATCTACATTGCCGCAGCCGGCAGGTATTAAATATCCTCTACGGGACCTACTGCACTATATGCAGGCAAGGCATGATCATTTGCACGGCCAGCGAAGACCACACATTAAACCTTGAGACCCACTCATCAGAAGTGGTGGTGCTACATATCCTCCACGGGGACCGCTGAATTACACACCATCTTTGCACCGCCAGTTGTATAGACAGTGGAGACTACACACGTATGTGCTGTGGCCACCCTACACTAGGTATCCTCAGCCTACCCACCAACTAACAGGATTCCACAGGCAATTTGAATGGTGATTCCTATTCGTATTCTGTCGATGGTGCATGCATTCGTATTTGTAAATACAAATACGAATGTGCTATGAATACTGGATACGAATGGACGTATTTTCAGGATAGTAGATCCTGAAAATACGTACACACCTAAAAAATGAATATTTTACTATATGAATAAAAGAATTGTGGAACTGGCACGTACTGATGCGTTTCGCTGCACCTGGCAGCTGTATAAAAAGCTGATAAAGCTGCCAGGTGCAGCGAAACACGTCAGCGGTGCCAGTTCCACTTTCCACCATCTGCATAAGGATCGAAGTCTGAACCAGCCTACAGGATACAGCCATCACCAGTGACCCTGCGTACCATCTCAGGGTCACTCTGATTTCTTTTTTCAAACCATCTACCCCCATTGGCCACCTGGGATCCCAACACCTACTACCTGCATTCCTTTCAATTGGACCGGTAATTTGTGCCATCTTTGGGACGACCACTTAGACAAATGGACTATACCACCCATCCATGGGACTGATACACCAGGAGTTGTAACTATTACATCATAATCAGTACTGTTTGGCAAAAATAGGAATGGACTCTCCTTGAAAGTGCTGCTAGTGTGGGAGCGGAACCACTTGCTATTACTTTATTATTGTTTTTATGCTCTCATTAATTAATTTTTTTTTATGCTCTAGTGGTTTAATGATTAATAAAATTATTGTAAAGATCATCCAATACTTATACGTTTTTCCAACGGTATAGCGCTGCTTTCTTTCTGTTTTTCTATGTACTTACCCTACAGGAGTAACTAACCTGTTTTTTAGCAGCTGCTAGGAGACCACTCATTTCAAGCGCCCTGTAGTTCCAAACTTTTAGGCTGGTTCTTGCCCACCCTTTTCTTTTCTTTGGGCTGCCCACTGCTGCCCATTTCCATGGGCAAGCCTTATTTTCACCCCCATACACTCCAACCCCGGCCCTCCCTCCCCGAAGTGACCTGCCGGCGAGTGTGTAACTCACCAAAGCCGTTCGCTGTCGGGTTTGCAAATTGCCAGTATTGCGCATGTGCAAAACACGACCATCGGGGCTGGGGCCGAATTGGGACCTCTACGAGCGATCATGACTCAGCCGCTGATTGCTGACTGATAAATGGAGTTGAGCGTTACCTAAGTTTCCAGTTTATCCCCTCTGATTACTTGCAGGAAGAAAATACATGTAGTTGCTTGAGCTGTCACTATACTAAATTGCAATAACCAATGATTATTCATGGATTCACTCAGGGCGGTGACATGGTGACATGGGTGTAAATGACAAGTTGTTCTCCTTGATTTTCTATACTACTCATGCACAAACCAGAACAAATGTTCCCTAATGTTTCCATTTGCAGCTTTATATTGCTCATTAGATCCATAAACTGACCACTTTCTGACTTCACAGCGCAATATATTTAACAATTATAC
The DNA here is from genome assembly GCF_055691185.1 of Crinia signifera. Taxonomy (NCBI): domain Eukaryota; kingdom Metazoa; phylum Chordata; class Amphibia; order Anura; family Myobatrachidae; genus Crinia; species Crinia signifera. The sequence goes on along the minus strand of NC_139228.1, from coordinate 77,238,145 downwards.
CAAAATAAATGTTGTCCAGTAGACAATCCTCTCAAAAAGAGCAGACACAAAAAACAGGTAGGGTTTATTAATACATCACAGTCAAATTAGATGCATTGTTAAAACACATTTCACCACAACTGTGGAAAAATCCCCAGAGCCTCAATCTGGTGCAACACAGTTACCTTCCTCAACATGTATAGTCAGCTTGGCCAAGTCCCGACACTAGGCGGTTTCTGAAGCTTGGGGTGAATGTGTGGTATGCCCCCCCCCCCCCCCCAGTCATTCCCCCAACCCTCCCATCACCTGTGCTCCGGCGATCGCACGCCGGAGCTCTTCTAACCCTGCTCCCCCAGCCGCCTGCCACCAGACTTTTAGTAGCAATGATGTAGGCGGCAGGCTCAGGGATGTTTGGAGTGGCTCGGGGGGACTTGGGAGCACTCAGGCACCCGAGTCCTCCCGAGCCGCCACGAATATCCCTCAGCCTGCCGCTGACGTCACTGCTGAATGTGACAGGCCGGCGGCTAAGGCAGCGGGGACAGCGGCGGCAGGGAAGCTCCAGCGTACAAACGCCGGAGCAGAGGTGAGGGAGGGGGGCTTCCAACTGTGGTGGGTTTTGCTGGGGCAGGACAAACCTGCCCTGGTAGGTTTGTCCTGCCCCAGTAAAACCTACCACTCAAGGAGTTAAAGCAGGGGTAAAAGGGGTCAGTACCCCTGGGCCCCCCTCTAGCTTGGGGACCCCTGTGGTTGAGATGTATTTTTTTTTAGCTAAAGGTTTTGTGCATGGGAGTGGGGTAGTGCTACAGCTTCACCTATCTGCCAATGTGACAATGATTAGTCCCATTACATGTTGCACAAGAGGTCAGAGGCTGAGAGGTTTGTGCTGAGCTCTAATTAGTTGAGCTCATTGCATGCTTCTCAGGCCCATGGAGGACAGCCGCAGCAGCCTAGTCATGGGAGGGTTTTTAATCAGAGGCAGCACTGGGACTGTGGGGTCTCCTACAGTTCTACAGAGTAAGGTGCAGAGGGACAAACACAGGCTTTTTATGTGGTATGTATGTATGTATGTATGTATGTATGTATGTTTAAATATTTGTATATATATATATATATATATATATATACGTGCCGATTCTGTGGGTGCTCAAGGGCCCGAGCACCCACGGAAATTGATCAGCACCCACAGGCCCGAGTCCTGCTACTGGGCCGCCATATTACCTTGCTAATTTGCGGCTGCAGCACCCACAGTGCCGGACCCGCCACCTGGGAAACAGTATGAAAGGATGAGTGTATTCTGTCTGCGGAGTACCTGCACTGTGGGGGCATTTATGTACCTGCACTGTGGGGACATTTATGTATGTGGAACTCTGTTACCGTTATTTGAATATTGGAGACAACTGTGAAGCCACTATATTTTTGGCTTGAGCACCCACCAGCAAAAACATAAATCGACACCTATGTATATATATGCAGTTACCCATTGACCAAGTTTATACTGCCTTTACTCTGTGTTTTGACAGTGTAATATTCTCCTATGCAGTTTGCGGCCAGTGATGACAAGTGCAAGGGGCCCCCCTGTCTAAAGTGCCCTGGGCCCCCCGAAGGTTTAATCTGGCACTGGTTGTAGGACGCCCTGATCATATCTGGCTGGGCCACTTCAGGGCATCACTACTTAACACATCTGTTCACATTTTATACCACTTTTCTTTGTATGTCTTTTATCTACAGTAAGAATTTTTTAAATTTGTTCCACCTTTAGCAGAGTAGTTGCTTACACACCCCTCACACTCTATAACATTCAATATTCATAATTCTTCATGGCTATATTTCATTTCTATGATATTCTGGGGATGTTTTTGGCTGGTTTGGTTGTGCCCTGCACCACAGCTTTGGTTGTGTCCTGTACCACAGACGTGAACCCCAGAGTGTTAGGGACCTACTAGACAGAAGTGACCTCAGTGTTGGTGGGCAGGTTCAAATCTTTGGTCAAACATGTGCTAACATCTTATACAATATAATAAAATATAATATATTATATATGAAGTAATTATTACATTGTGCACATGCACACCACCCTCTCTCATGGCCTACCCTTAGCATGTGATTGATTTGCTGTATAGAGTTTGCAATCACATCATGGGGGAGGGACCTGTCATGCTGGGGGGTGAACTTGTCCTGTGCTAGGTGGTCCCCACATGCTAGAGCAGGGCTGGGCAACACCTCCAGATGTTAATGAACTACACATCCCAGGATGCTTTGCATTAGTTTTTCTATGTGGCCGTGCTGAAACTGATGTAAGGCATGCTGGGATGTGTAGTTCATCAACATCTGGAGGGCCAGTGTTGTCCAGCCCTGTGCTAGTGGGATCAGTTGTAGTTTTTTAAATCTTTGCAAAACTACAAATGAGGCTGAATTAGGCCCAGTAAAAACAAAAAAAACAAAAACAAACAGGAGATTTTCTCTTGAGAGAAGGAAAACCACTCTCTCAAGAGCCCTGGCGCTAATGGATATAGATATAAAAATATATAAATAATATGTGATTTAAATAAAATTATACTCTTGGGTAACTGCTGCAGGTGTGAAGAGTTTGCTAGACTCTGAGAAGGTTTACTGGAGGCAAGTATTTTTGGGGGGTGCGCACCGCACTGTAACAAAGGTATTACATTTAATAAACAAGAAGAATGATAATCTCACGCTGAGCACAATAATATAGGACACGCTGTTTTTTGTAGCAAAATATTTGATATATTTAAAAACACAAAATAATAAAAACAGTATAGAAGTCAAAAATACAAAGAATATATATAAAAATTCTTATTTTTATAATTCTGTTCATTTTTATCGTCAAAACTCTGGAATAAAAAGTCTATGGCAGGTGAGGCAGTGCCTCACCTGGCTACCTTTTCTGCACATCTCTTATCAAAACTCAGCGAATCTCCAGCAGTATATACTACTGTACATGTGTATAATACCGGCATGTACCCCATGGCTCATCAATTGTGTGCATATCTGGCTCTGGTACTTGCCAGGGACTCTTGAGCCATTTACCTCACCGCACGTCCCTGGCAAGTAGTGAGCCTGGATTTGACAACTTGAAAAAGTCTAAAGTAGTTTACGTAACTAGCATAGTGGTGCATTGGTGTTCTCAATACACCACTACGCAAACTACGTAACGGGCACCCAACTAACATATAAATACCTTCAATTTAATACCTTGGTTACAGCGCAGTGTGCACCCCCAAAAAGAATTATGCCCAGTACCTGAGAAACAGTGGCGTAACTATAGCACCGCAGCCCCCGCGGTGGCAGGGGGGCGCTGTGCATGTGGGGGCGCCGGGGGGCTGCGGTGCTATAGTAATGCCCGCCCCCCCATCCCCCGCAGGCTTACCTGTCTGCGCGTCCCGGCTCCCCTCCTGGCTTCAATCAATTCTATGGAGACGGACCACGATAAAATGGCCGCCCCATAAAGCAGACTGTTCTCTGAAACTGTCTGCGGTATGGGGGCGGACATTTTATCGTGGTCCGTCTGCATAGAATTATTAATTGAAGCCAGGAGGGGAGCACAGACAGGTAAGCCTGCGGCGATGGGGGGGGGGGGCTGCAACGGCGGCTGGGGAGGGAGGCTGGCAGGGAGGGGGGCGCCCCAAACCAAGCTACGCCACTGCTGAGAAAAAGTCCATACATTACTGTATGTGCTGTGGCTACAGATTCTGAAGTTGAAATGAAAAATGAAAATTCCTAAATAATTTGAAGCATAATATATACACATCTTTGGCTTGGTATATATTAATTATATATTATATATACTGCTCTTTATCCATCCATGGAGGCAGGTGGCTATATTCTGCTCTTACTTTGTACATACAGTAGTAAGATGATGGTGCTATCCTACCGAAGGTACATATTTTACGGACATGACTGCTCCTGATGAAGACGTGCTCATACATCGAAACGCATTCAGCCCTACCACAGACCCTGATACTAACTGAGGCCTACTCCCCCACCTGGGCCCCAACAGAGAGCCCAATACCACCTTGCACCAGGCTCCAAAGCGGTGAACTTATTCCGGACCAGCCTCCACCATCTTGGGCCCCACAGGTCCACACCTCCTTTGGCAGTGATTCACGGTGGTGGTTATTCCATCATTCCACCCACCACTCCTGCTCCTTTCCATCTGAGGCAAACTGGACCGACATGCTGGGAATTTAACCGGAACCACCTCCAGGTCACCAGATAAGACCCTGATGGATTGACCATAAAAGGTGGTAACTATAACAAATTTATTGGCCCAATGAACTATCTTCATTTACTTTCCGGAGCCATGTGCATGCACTGACAATCTTCAAAAACCCCCCTTCACTTATGCATATTCGAATAGAAAGTATAATCTCTTGTCGTTGGGTTTTTAATTCTCCATATATCGTATATTCCTGAAGTATATAATATTCTATTAAATTCTTCTGCAATCTTAATTAGAGCCTTTCTGTTTTTAGATTTACTGATACCTGACCTGTCCAAATTAATATCTCTGACTAGGTTGAAATCTCCAAAGACCAATATCCTTCCTACTGCAACTCTCTTAAGCTCTTTCAACATTTTTTTAATAAATTTCCCCTGCTGTGTATTTGGGGCGTATACTGAGGCAATAGTAGTTTTCCCACCCTTCAAAGAGCCTATTAGAATAATATATCTCCCTTCTTTATCTGTATACTGTGCTTCTAGTTCAAATTCAACTTTTTTATTAAACATCACCGCCACACCCGCCTTCTTTTGGATTGCATTTGAATAATATACTTTAGTGTACCTGTTATCTAGTAAGGAGGGGTGTCCAACTCTAGAGAGGTGGGTTTCTTGTAATGCCGCTATATCTATCTCCTGATTGCGCAAAAATTTCCAAAGTTTTTTCCTCTTCTGAGGGGCATTTAAGCCCTTGACATTAATAGTTATTAAATTTAACATCTCCTCTATATTCACGTATTGATTATGCATTTACGGATAGAAACACTCTACAAAATATAAAAAAGGCTGAAATTCTACCAATAACTTGGACGGACCATGCTCCCATCTTGATAAAATGGGAAGTAAAGAACCTTCCCTCTATCGCTAGAATATGGAGATGTCCGAATTATGTTTTCTCATCTCCAGATACAAAAAACACAATAAAAGAGGCAATTGAAGAGTACTTAGAGTTTAATAATCCCGAACAAACGAACGCAATAAACTGTTGGTGCGCCCTGAAAGCCGTTCTAAGAGGTAAAATAATACAAAGTGTCGCTGTATTAAAGAAACAAGAGAGAAGAGCGACAGAGGAGCTGGAAAAAAATATTAAAAACTTAGAACAGGCACACAAAACACACCCCTCGAACGACCAGACCCTGAAAGAAATAGATAAATTAAGAGATGAATTAGAAACAATAATCATTAAACAAATTAATAGAGAGACAGATATCTCCAAACAAAAATATCACATAGAAGGGAATAAAGCAACACGCCTATTAGCCAAGAAGGTAAAAAATATAAAGTATAAAAATGTGGTTAAAAGCCTATATAATGAAAAAGGGATTAAGATAATGAACCCATTAGAAATCTCAAATGTATTTGCAGACTATCTAAAACAGCTATATAATCTCAAAGAGCAGAGCAACACCAAACAACCTTCCAGTGAAGATATAGACACCTTCTTAAGTAAAATAAAACTACCTAAGATCAATCAAACAACTCTAGACAAACTAAATGAGCCATGGAGCCTCCAAGAGGTTTTGGATGCAATTAAAACTCTTAAAAAAAATAAAGCCCCTGGTCCGGATGGCCATATAAATAATATGTATATAACCCAGCAAAGAGAAATTGCACCAATGCTGCTACAGGCTTTCCAGGAAGGAAGTCAGAAAGGGGAATTTCCAGGCGAAATGTTAGAGGCGCGGATAGTGCAGATAGCTAAACCAGGTAAAGATCCCGACATCCCACAAAATTACCGCCCCATCGCACTATTAAATAGTGATATAAAAATATATGCAAAGATGATAGCAAATAGATTAGCACCAAACTTAACAAAACTAGTTAAAGAAGAACAGGCAGGATTCATACCAGGTAGACAGGGCCCAAATAATGTCCGTAAAGCACTGGACATCATGAGGTTGATGTCCATGAGGGAGACTCCGCTAATGGTTCTATCGCTAGATGGAGAAAAGGCATTCGACCGGTTGCATTGGGTATATATGGAAAAAGTGCTCCAAAAGTTTGGCCTTAGGGATAACTGCTTAAGAGCCATAATGGCACTATACAGCAGACCCTCAGCACACGTCCTATGCAATGGATATCCTTCATATGGATTTAATATTACCAATGGGACAAGGCAGGGATGCCCCCTGTCCCCATTGATGTATGTACTGGCGATAGAACCATTAGCGGAGTATATTAGACAAAACACTAGAGTGACGGGCCCAGTAATTGACGGAAAACAGAACAAAATATTACTATATGCGGACGACGTTTTGCTCCTCTTAACCGATCCAGAAGACTCGGTGAAAGAGGTATTAAACATAGTAGATGAATTTTCAAGGGTCTCATATTATAAATTAAACAGAGCTAAAACGGAGGCATTAACAATAAATGTTACTAATTTAGATTTGATAAAAATGAAGTCCGATTTTAAATTTAGCTGGAAAACAACATCACTTAAGTACCTAGGAATTCAATTAGTAACTAGCGAAAAAAAATTAGTAGATTGTAATTATGGGCCCTTGCTACATCATCTAAATCAAAAGATTAATGAATGGATGAACACGGACCTATCATTGCTGGGACGAATAGCTCTAGTAAAAATGTTCCTATTACCAAAAATTCTCTATCTGTTTAGGGCAATCCCTAGATGGCTCCCGAAGTATTGGCTATATAGATTTAACTCAATATTTAACAAATTTGTTTGGAAAAATAAAAAAGCAAGAATTGCAAAGAAATACATGACTCTCCCTAAAAACAAAGGCGGGTTTTCTTTCCCTGATTTGGAAAAATATCAATTTGCTACGATGTTAAACCAAATAAATTATATAAGTGGATCTATAAACGAAGCGATGATGGGGGAGATATACCATTCGGAAATGGGGAACATCCCTTTGAAGGAACTAATATGGCTACCACCTAAATTCTTGGGACAGGGAAAACCTTTAGTAAAATCAGTAGATGAGGTCTTGAAAACATGGCATAAATTTCTGCACCAAATAGGTAAGCTGGGAGCTCCGTTTGGACACCTTTCTATAGATGTCATAGCTAAAAGCATACCAAATCTAAACTTAACTGGATGGAAGGTCAAAGGAATTAACACATTAGCCGACCTGTTTTATAATAACCATCTGATGTCTTTCACACAGCTTAAAGATCAATTTGATATTCCGAATATAGATTTTTATAAGTTTCTACAAGTAAGACACTGGCTACAGTCTAATATCTTTCAATCTAGTGAGTTGGAGTGTCTCCCAAAAGATATGGTGATGCAGCTATCTGGTAGGCAAAAGAAAGGAGGAACTACTTACTGGTATAAAATTTTAATGCAAGAGAAAGAGGATGAGAAATCAAGTCAGCAAATTAAATGGGAACAGGAATTAGATATCTCAATGGAGGTTAAACAATGGAATCAATTATTTAGTATGGTTCACCAAATGTCAAAAACAGCAATGTATACGGAAAGATATCTTAAAATTTTTTATCAGGCATATTATACCCCAGCTAAGCTATACAAAATAGCCTGGGAACAAACAGATCTATGCTGGAGATGTACAGCGGAAAGAGGAGACCTTATCCATATTTTTTGGTCTTGCAAAAAATTAGATGATTTTTGGAAAGAGATAGAAAATCTTATATTTGAAATAGGAGGGATAAGACTTCAATTAAATGCGCCAATGGTCTTGCTACACGTAGGGATCTCTAACCTAGATCAAATGAAAAGATATGTGACCAATCAGATTATCAGCGCAAGTATTACAGCAATAGCGCAGCTATGGAAACAGATGCCTCCCCCCTCTCTCCAGATGGTAATTAATAAAATAAAACATAACTATAAAATGGAAACACTTAACACCCCAGATAATGCCAAGATACGGAAACTCTGGAGAGACTGGGAACGTTCTGCAACTATGAATATACCATAATGACAAGAAGATCTCGCTACCTGGAATATTAGCACTGCTACTTGAATATCAAAATACTCCCTAGAAAAACTCTCCCCTGTTGAATAAAAGTTATACTGGAAAAAAAAAAAAAAAAAAAAAAGGAAAAATTAGATATAAAGAGAGGAATACAAAAATCAACTTAATCTGACTGTCAAAATTGATGTATAAGATGTATTATATATGTGTGATGTGATGTGATGTAAATTTGTGTAAAGGGAATGTATATCCCTATATATGTTTTAAAAATTTTGATATACTAATAAAAATTAAAGAAAAAAAAAAAAAAAAACCCCTTCCCTTTTTTTTATCCATTGCGCAATACATTTTTTAATTACATGTATTTATTTATTTTTTCATAGAGAGTACTCTCTTTATTGTTGTGTGTTGTAATAAATGCATTTGTATTTTACTATATAATTGTGTTTGGTCATCATTCAGAAAAACCCAGCGCTGTATACCCCCCCTTTTTTTGTCCATATATTTACGGGAGTCATACACACTCCCATATACAGCAGCTTTAACTGGTTTCGAGGTTCACCTTTTTCTATATTTTCCGGAAATATCCGGACTTACTGTCATCAATCTCCCATTGAATGTACAGGGGTACAATAGATTGTAGATTAATAACAGAAACTGATACAAACAGAGACACGCACAGGCCTACATAGATGGGCAATCTGATTACTGGTCAACGTGTCAGTGAGAAAATACAGGACAATAATTTCATGCCATTATAATGTGTACTTGACAGTGACTGTAAATCGGCAGAACCTCATAATGATAATCCCCATGTAGTCACACATTAAGGTGTTTACACATATATAACAGCCATGGACTGACCCCACGTACCTTCTAACGTCATTCTGACATCCATCATTCTGCCTTGTGATTGGTTACATGTTCTCCTGGACCAGTATATAAGCTGCACCAGAGACTGAGGTTACCATACAGCTAGGGGGATTCTACAATACACAGACAGACAGAACAACATAGAGAGCTATAGATGAACAAGATGGATGCAATGTTCTCCTTGTGTCTTCTTCTCTGTGTTATGGACACAGTGACCAGTCTACCTGTGGCTCCATCACTGCAGGTGAGTTACTATGAATAGTACAATGTTCTCCTTGTGTATTCTTCTCTGGGTTATGGACACAGTGACCAGTCTACCTGTGGCTCCACCACTACAGGTGAGTTACTATGAATAGTACAATGTTCTCCTTGTGTCTTCTTCTCTGTGTTATGGACACAGTGACCAGTCTACCTGTGGCTCCATCACTACAGGTGAGTTACTAGGAATAGTACAATGTTCTCCTTGTGTCTTCTTCTCTGTGTTATGGACTCAGTGACCAGTCTACCTGTGGCTCCATCACTACAGGTGAGTTACTATGAATAGTACAATGTTCTCCTTGTGTCTTCTTCTCTGTGTTATGGACACAGTGACCAGTCTACCTGTGGCTCCATCACTACAGGTGAGTTACTAGGAATAGTACAATGTTCTCCTTGTGTCTTCTTCTCTGTGGCCCTTATTCTGGTTGGTGCGGCCGGAGCCGCATATGCGGCTCCGACCGTGCAGGCGAATCCCCGCCTTCCATACGGATCGCCACGGCCGTCCGTACGCGGATATGTGGCGATCCGCATGAAATTGGACGGGGATACGCCTCCTCCATGGTGGGAGCAGCCCCTGCATTCGATGGTCGCCGAACATCGAATGCAGGGCCGCACGCTCCACCAGGTCCCGCAACACAAGACCACACGGACACTTGTCGGTGTGAAATCTTGTATGGGGGCGGGCAGCTGACATCCGGCGATGTCAGATGCCCGCCCCGTACCCACGCGTCACGGCCTCATTACCATGCATACGCCCCGCGTTTGCATGGGAACGCCCATGAAACGCGGGGCGTATGCATAGGGTAATGAGGATAAGTAGCCCCTCACGCCCCTCTACGCCCCCTGTGCGGCGTATAGAGAATCCTTGCGGCGAAATCGCCTGCACATGCGCAGAGTGACCTCTGCACATGCGCAGAAGATAAACATCGGCGGCCCGTACGCAAGCGGGAATATCCGCATCGATCAGAATAAGGGCCTGTGTTATGGACTCAGTGACCAGTCTACCTGTGGCTCCATCACTACAGGTGAGTTACTATGAATAGTACAATGTTCTCCTTGTGTCTTCTTCTCTGTGTTATGGACACAGTGACCAGTCTACCTGTGGCTCCATCACTACAGGTGAGTTACTAGGAATAGTACAATGTTCTCCTTGTGTCTTCTTCTCTGTGTTATGGACACAGTGACCAGTCTACCTGTGGCTCCACCACTACAGGTGAGTTACTAGGAATAGTACAATGTTCTCCTTGTGTCTTCTTCTCTGTGTTATGGACTCAGTGACCAGTCTACCTGTGGCTCCATCACTACAGGTGAGTTACTATGAATAGTACAATGTCTCCTTGCTGTATAGGGATCTAATATTCAGATCACAGTGACACGTGTATTACTGCACTTCCATATATAACTACTGGTTGGGGAGGTCAGTGACTGACTACATAGGGGTATTAGGATTATATGTGGCACTCTATAGAGGAGTGAGTACAAGTACCTGTCAGTCATCATGCTCAGTGACCAGTGACTGCAGGAGGCAGCTCACAGTGACACGTCTCACTGCACTTCCATATATAACTACTGGTTGGGGAGGTCAGTGACTGACTACATAGGGGTAGTGGGATTATATGTGGCACTCTATAGAGGAGTGAGTACAAGTACCTGTCAGTCACCATGCTCAGCGACCATTGTCTGCAGGAGGAAGCTCACAGTGACACGTCTCACTGCACTTCGATATATAACTACTGGTTGGGGAGGTCAGTGACTGACTACATAGCGGTAGTAGGATTATATGTGGCACTCTATAGAGGAGTGAGTACAAGTACCTGTCAGTCACCATGCTCAGTGACCAGTGACTGCAGGAGAAAGCTCACAGTGACACGTCTCACTGCACTTCCATATATTACTACTGGTTGGGGAGGTCAGTGACTGACTACATAGGGGTAGTGGGATTATATGTGGCACTGTATAGAGGAGTGAGTACAAGTACCTGTCAGTCACCATGCTCAGTGACCAGTGTCTGCAGGAGGAAGGTCACAGTGACACGTCTCACTGCACTTCCATATATAACTACAGGTTGGGGAAGTCAGTGACTGACTACATAGGGGAAGTGGGATTATATGTGACACTCTATAGAGGAGTGAGTACAAGTACCTGTCAGTCACCATGCTCAGTGACCAGTGACTGCAGGAGGAAGCTCACAGTGACACGTCTCACTGCACTTCCATATATAACTACTGGTTGGGGAGGTCAGTGACTGACTACATAGCGGTATTGGGATTATATGTGGCACTATAGAGGAGTGAGTACAAGTACCTGGCAGTCACCATGCTCAGTGACCAATGACTGCAGGAGGAAGCTCACAGTGACACGTCTCACTGTCCTTCCAATTATAACTACAGGTTGGGGAGGTCAGTGACTGACTACATAGGGGTAGTAGGATTATATGTGGCACTCTATAGAGGAGTGAGTACAAGTACCTGTCAGTCACCATGCTCAGCTACCAGTGACTGCAGGAGGAAGCTCACAGTGACACGTCTCACTGCACTTCCATATATAACTACTGGTTGGGGAGGTCAGTGACTGAGTACATAGGGGTAGTGGGATTATATGTGGCACTCTATAGAGGAGTGAGTACAAGTACCTGTCAGTCACCATGCTCAGTGACCAATGACTGCAGGAGGAAGCTCACAGTGACACGTCTCACTGCACTTCCATATATAACTACTGGTTAGGGAAGTCAGTGACTGACTACATAGAGGTAGTGGGATTATATGTGGCACTCTATAGAGGAGTGAGTACATGTACCTGTCAGTCACCATGCTCAGTGACCAGTGACTGCAGGAGGAAGCTCACAGTGACACGTCTCACTGCACTTCCATATATAACTACTGGTTGGGGAGGTCAGTGACTGACTACATAGGGGTAGTGGGATTATACAGTATGTGGCACTCTATAGAGGAGTGAGTACAAGTACCTGTCAGTCACCATGCTCAGTGACCAGTGACTGCAGGAGGAAGCTCACAGTGACACGTCTCACTGCACTTCCATATATAACTACTGGTTGGGGAGGTCAGTGACTGACTACATAGGGGTAGTGGGATTATATGTGGCACTGTATAGAGGAGTGAGTACAAGTACCGGTCAGTCACCATGCTCAGCGACCAGTGACTGCAGGAGGAAGCTCACAGTGACACGTCTCACTGCACTTCCATATATAACTACTGGTTGGGGAGGTCAGTGACTGACTACATAGTGGTATTGGGATTATATGTGGCACTCTATAGAGGAGTGAGTACAAGTACCTGTCAGTCACCATGCTCAGTGACCAGTGTCTGCAGAGGAAGCTCACAGTGACACATCTCACTGCACTTCCATATATAACTACTGGTTGGGGAGGTCAGTGACTGACTACATAGCGGTAGTAGGATTATATGTGGCACTCTAGAGAGGAGTGAGTACAAGTACCTGTCAGTCATCATACTCAGCGACCAGTGACTGCAGGAGGAAGCTCACAGTGACACGTCTCACTGCACTTCCATATATAACTTCTGGTTGGGGAGGTCAGTGACTGACTACATAGGGGTAGTGGGATTATATGTGGCACTCTATAGAGGAGTGAGTACAAGTACCTGTCAGTCACCATGCTCAGTGACCAGTGTCTGCAGGAGGAAGCTCACAGTGACACGTCTCACTGCACTTCCATCTATAACTACTGGTTGGGGAGGTCAGTGACTGACTACATAGGGGTAGTGTTATTATATGTGGCACTATAGAGGAGTGAGTACAAGTACCTGTCAGTCACCATGCTCAGTGACCAGTGACTGCAGGAGGAAGCTCACAGTGACACGTCTCACTGCACTTCCATATATAACTACTGGTTGGGGAGGTCAGTGACTGACTACATAGGGGTAGTGGGATTATATGTGGCACTGTATAGAGGAGTGAGTACAAGTACCTGTCAGTCACCATGCTCAGCGACCAGTGACTGCAGGAGGAAGCTCACAGTGACACGTCTCACTGCACTTCCATACATAACTACTGGTTGGGGAGGTCAGTGACTGACTACATAGGGGTAGTGGGATTAAATGTGGCACTGTATAGAGGATTGAGTACAAGTACCTGTCAGTCACCATACTCAGCGTCCAGTGACTGCAGGAGGAAGCTCACAGTGACACGTCTCACTGCACTTCCATATATATCTACTGGTTGGGGAGGTCAGTGACTGACTACATAGGGGTAGTGGGATCATATGTGGCACTCTATAGAGGAGTGAGTACAAGTACCTGTCAGTCACCATGCTCAGTGACCAGTGACTGCAGGAGGAAGCTCACAGTGACACGTCTCACTGCACTTCCATATATAACTACTTGTTGGGGAGGTCAGTGACTGACTACATAGTGGTAGTGGGATTATATGTGACACTCTATAGAGGAGTGAGTACAAGTACCTGTCAGTCACCATGCTCAGTAACAAGTGACTGCAGGAGGAAGCTCACAGTGACACGTCTCACTGCACTTCCATATATAACTACTGGTTGGGGAGGTCAGTGACTGACTACATAGGGGTAGTGGGATTATATGTGGCACTCTATAGAGGAGTGAATACAAGTACCTGTCAGTCACCATGCTCAGTGACCAGTGACTGCAGGAGGAAGCTCACAGTGACACGTCTCACTGCACTTCCATATATAACTACTTGTTGGGGAGGTCAGTGACTGACTACATAGTGGTAGTGGGATTATATGTGACACTCTATAGAGGAGTGAGTACAAGTACCTGTCAGTCACCATGCTCAGTGACCAGTGACTGCAGGAGGAAGCTCACAGTGACACGTCTCACTGCACTTCCATATATTACTACTGGTTGGGGAGGTCTGTGACTGACTACATAGGGGTAGTGGTTGAGAACGAGTCCAGTGGCCATTAGCTGGGAACTTCATCTCTTCTGCCTGTAGAATGATGGCACTTGGGGTGAGGTCGTGAAAGAATGTAAAACATCAGGTTCAGACCAGAGAGTAACACAAATGACAATGTGAGAATAACCCAACATGTATTTGTGTTTCAGATTTCCCGGCATGAGAATAATGGTTTTGGTAAGTCATTATTTATTTATACCTCACTCCTTGTGTATTTATCCTGGTTATTTTATTTAGATACCTGTAATCATCCTGGTTATTCTATTCAGATACCTGTAACCGTCCTTGGTAATCTATTCTATGTACATTTATATCTACAGTAGACAGAGATGCCGGGGAGCAGGAAGGCACCTTAACGAAGATTATTGAAGTCAACAAAGGTATCAATATTCTACTAAATGCTAATGGAATATAAAGGATTTAAGGATGCGCACCATCAGATCCCCATGGGGAAAAAACCCACACCCACTGGCCCCCACAGTGAAAAAAAAAAAAAAACACACACATTTAGATGGAGCCGCTCTCATTAGAGCGGCTCCTGGTGATTCTATCACCATCCGCTGTCCCCCATCAGCCGCCGGCCTCCAACAATGGGGCGCACACTCTTGAGATGATCACGCGCCCCATTCTCCCAGAAGATGTAGCAGCCTCCGCCTATTTTCCCGCTCCTGCCCGCTCTGCCCCAGCCTACTCCCACTCCCTACCCATCTCCCTGAAGCGGAGACAGGCAGGGAAGCCTTTGGTCCCCGATCCCCACTGCCTTACTGATGAGTGAGCCAGCCCTCACATCGCGGCCCTCCGCCAGCGCTGACCAGCTAGGGGGATCTGGTGAGAGCTCAGCAATGCTGAGGGCAGCTACATCTGTACAATGGCCACCACAGGAAAAGAAACACATTCATTGGCCTCCACAGAAGAAAACAACTCACAATGCTCCCCACATACTGTAAATCACATTGCACCACACTCTGGCTTCCCGGTACACCTTATAAATGGTCACGGCACACTATAGTTAACTATATTGATGTTGCTGCTAGTCCACTAGCTGGGTGTTCGTTTTTCTGTTCCCCGGTTTCTGCAGGGTCTTTCAGTATATACTGCCTGGATTCATTCAGCCGGCACCTAGGCTGCAATCATTGAACCTTAATCTGGCTGACTCACAAGGCTGCGTATTTGCAGCCTTGTGAGTCCACCAGATGCTGTCCTGTGAATGCTAGGTAGCCCCCCCCCCCCCCCTCGCACACCATGCTCGTTCGTCCAGCATACAGATGGATATTTTACATAAACATCCATTTGCAGACCAGAGGGAAACTCTCACATCTTTCGATGGTCACCGACCATCGAAAGATGTGGTGAGTGCACAAATTTTAAAAGTGATGCTCAGGTCACTCAGATATGCATGCACATTCGTGAGAAAGTGGGTGGGAAGCTGACATCCAGTGATGTCAGCTGCCCGCCCTCCCGAGGCTCACATTACTTGACGATTTCCATGGGAACGCCCAGCGAATATCCATAAAATGCTGTGCGTTCCCATGGGTGTGTCCTCTGGCCTGCCACCACCACGCGTAATCGTGGGTGCAAGACATGCACGCTGCATATGCATAAGTGCATAAATGTACCTGCGCATATGCCCACCATCGGACCCCTTGCGAACAATGGGGTCCGAGTGAATAGACCAGATTAAGGTCCATTGTGTGTGTGTGAAACTATGCTCAGTTCTGCCTGATTAGACACCTGAGGTACTTTAGCCCAGTGTTATGACAGCAGTAATCCCAAATTCCACTCCTGTGGGTCCTGTCCAGCCACAGTACCTGCTACCCACTCCACTGGGTCCAGCCCAGCCATGATACCATCCACCCACTTTACTGGGATCAGTTCAGCTACAGTAACTGCTCTATTGGGTTCAGCATAGCTACATTACCTGCTACTGGCTCCATTGTGTCCAGCTCAGCTACATTACCTGCTACTGGCTCCATTGTGTCCAGCTCAGCCACATTACCTGCTACTGGCTCCATTGTGTCCAGCTCAGCCACATTACCTGCTACTGGCTCCATTGTGTCCAGCTCAGCCACATTACCTGCTACTGGCTCCATTGTGTCCAGCTCAGCCACATTACCTGCTACTGGCTCCATTGTGTCCAGCTCAGCTACATTACCTGCTACTGGCTCCATTGTGTCCAGCTCAGCACCATTACCTGCTACTGGCTCCATTGTGTCCAGCTCAGCTACATTACCTGCTACTGGCTCCATTGTGTCCAGCTCAGTCACATTACTTGCTACTGGCTCCATTGTGTCCAGCTCAGCTACATTACTTGCTACTGGCTCCATTGTGTCCAGCTCAGCCACATTACCTGCTACTGGCTCCATTGTGTCCAGCTCAGCCACATTACCTGCTACTGGCTCCATTGTGTCCAGCTCAGCCACATTACTTGCTACTGGCTCCATTGTGTCCAGCTCAGCTGCATTACCTGCTACTGGCTCCATTGTGTCCAGCTCAGCTACATTACCTGCTACTGGCTCCATTGTGTCCAGCTCAGCACCATTACCTGCTACTGGCTCCATTGTGTCCAGCTCAGCTACATTACCTGCTACTGGCTCCATTGTGTCCAGCTCAGTCACATTACTTGCTACTGGCTCCATTGTGTCCAGCTCAGCCACATTACTTGCTACTGGCTCCATTGTGTCCAGCTCAGCCACATTACCTGCTACTGGCTCCATTGTGTCCAGCTCAGCTACATTACCTGCTACTGGCTCCATTGTGTCCAGCTCAGCCACATTACTTGCTACTGGCTCCATTGTGTCCAGCTCAGCCACATTACCTGCTACTGGCTCCATTGTGTCCAGCTCAGCCACATTACCTGCTACTGGCTCCATTGTGTCCAGCTCAGCCACATTACCTGCTACTGGCTCCATTGTGTCCAGCTCAGCCACATTACCTGCTACTGGCTCCATTGTGTCCAGCTCAGCTACATTACCTGCTACTGGCTCCATTGTGTCCAGCTCAGCCACATTACCTGCTACTGGCTCCATTGTGTCCAGCTCAGCTACATTACCTGCTACTGGCTCCATTGTGTCCAGCTCAGCCACATTACCTGCTACTGGCTCCATTGTGTCCAGCTCAGCCACATTACCTGCTACTGGCTCCATTGTGTCCAGCTCAGCCACATTACTTGCTACTGGCTCCATTGTGTCCAGCTCAGCTACATTACCTGCTACTGGCTCCATTGTGTCCAGCTCAGCTACATTACCTGCTACTGGCTCCATTGTGTCCAGCTCAGCTACATTACCTGCTAATGGCTCCATTGTGTCCAGCTCAGCCACATTACCTGCTACTGGCTCCATTGGGTTCAGCTCAGCTACATTACCTGATACTGGCTCCATTGTGTCCAGCTCAGCTACATTACCTGCTACTGGCTCCATTGTGTCCAGCTAAGCCACATTACCTGCTACTGGCTCCATTGTGTCCAGCTCAGCCACATTACCTGCTACTGGCTCCATTGTGTCCAGCTCAGCCACATTACCTGCTACTGGCTCCATTGGGTTCAGCCCAGCTACAGTACCTGCTACTGGCTCCATTGTGTCCAGCTCAGCCACATTACCTGCTACTGGCTCCATTGGGTTCAGCCCAGCTACAGTACCTGCTACTGGTTCCATTGTGTCCAGCTCAGCTACATTACCTGCTGTCCCACTATCATAGTTGTTTTTGGGTTATCCAGTTCTATCCGGATTCCAGCTGCTATCATCAAATCATCCGTCATCTAGTTCCCAGCCACTTCCATTGTGCCATCGGTATCCAGATTTGGTTGTTATCAGTGCATTATCCACAACCCGGTTACCTTAAGTGATTTCCAGTGTCCCTGGATCCTGTTACTTTGCCAAGTCGGCTATCCTGAGTTAAAGTTATTCTGGCTTTCCCAGACTCCAGTACTAATTTGATATCTCCAGACTGAGTACCTGAGAGACTTTCCAATATCTCCAGATTCCTGTACTGATCTATCATCCCAGGAATAAATACTTCAGAGACCTTCTGGTATCCCCAGATTCAAGTACTAGACTGGTATCCCCAGGCTGAGTACTCTAGAGACTTTCTAGCTTCACCGGGATCCTTTACCTGTTTGATGTCCCCAGACTGAAGTGCCTCCAGTTCCAACCTGGTATCCCCAGATCCAGTCAGCTTCTCTGTAAATCCAATCAAATTCTCAACCATTGTATCCACCACAGCCCACCATGGTCACGACCAAGTGCTCAAATCCTCATTTGCGACACCTTAGATGTCAACTAGGGTCCGATGTGCAATCCTGTGTACATCGGACCTGAGTGCATGCAGGTCTGACCTAGGACCCCCTCCTGGCGGTGGGGAACAAGGGTCGCATGAGATACTCCACATGTCAAAGACCAGGTACAGTAATAGAAACACAGAGATAGAGAAAATAGGTGGTGTGCACAGAAAGGAAGGGGGTAGCCACTAGGGTGGCCAATCTCAGGATTGGGATAAGCGGGATCCCAGGATTTGGCCCCCAAATGTCCAAGATATCAATCCTGGGATTGGAGTTTCCAATCCCATGATTTCAGGATTAGACTGTGCATGCGCAGTCTAATGCCGGGCAGCATCTGAGCACACACTCAGATACTGCCCAGCTGTTCCCAATCCCTAGTCTTTGGCTCTGCGCAGCGTGATGGTCAAAGGTCAGACTGCACTTCTGCTATCACACCAGCACCTGGATGTACTCAGTCGGCTGCACCCGCATCACTACACACAACTGCCTCCTGCCCAGCTCCCGGACACTACACCTACCACAGCATACGTAAGTAAATGTGTGGTGAGGCACGGCTGCTTTTGGCGGCTGTCGGGGGTGTTTTTGCAATCATGGAGGCCAATCCTGGGATCCAGGGAATCCTGGGATTGGGAAATTTTCAATCCCAAATCCTGGGATCGAAGAAATGCTCCAGGTTTGGCTTGTCTATTAGTGACACCAGCCGCAAGATAATTACAGTATTTAACTGTGTCTTAGCATTTTCCTCATATATATACTGTAATGTGGGGGCATTACAATATATATGAGAGCGAAAGAATGGGTAGGGAGATTGAAGTATCCAGGGTGGAGAAAGAGGGAGCAGTGGGGAGAGAGCGGGTGAGTACATAGGGGTGAGGAGAAAGGGAGCTATATGAATAAGGGAAGACTCCATTGCCTCCCAGAGTTACACCTCTGGTGCAAAGAAACACATATTTGGTGGGAAAAAAATAACATCACTTTGATAGTATTGATGCATATGATTGAATTAATAATCAGAAATGAATCTTATGTAACTTATATCAGCGTATACATGCTCCATGTCTATTTTGCTGTAGGTTTCAACAACTTATCTGTACATAACGGAGATATCCTTATGAAAACTGGTCGCAGCGCCATCAGCTGTACAAGTTGCTTGTGGCCTATATCTGCAGATGGGACTGTGCCGGTTCCGTACACCTTATCCTCTGTTTACAGTGAGATATCTCTTCCTTATGTAACCCTAAAGTAGCCATAGCCAACAACCGTTCTAGTATAATAATATACAGTATGTTAAACTTCCTTTCCCACAGATTCCGATCAACGCAACTTGTTTACAACTGCTATGGAAGAGTTTGCAACACTGACGTGTGTGAGGTTTGTACCTTGGACAACACAGAAGGATTATATCACCATTGTCTCAGGACGTGGGTAGGTTCTTCCGTTCTGTTTTTGTTAAAGTTTAACAGTAACTTATTGGTTTCTGGTCACCAAAGCAGAATTCTCTTACACTTGGGGTGACATTTAATAGAATGCGAGGTACTTGTGAGTTATCTGGGCGTCCGATTTGGGTACTTACGATTTGCATGCGATTTGCATGCGATATCGCATGCGATTTACGATTTGCATGCGATTTAGCATGCGATTTGCATAAGATTTGCTATTCATTTCATTACCCCACTATCCCCAAAGTGTGTCTATCAACGTGAACCCGAAGCGTGGCGAGCGGCGGTGGTACGCGTCCTCCGACCTTTTCATGCCCTACTATCCACTAGGGCGTGGAGTGAGAATAGAATAGTGTGGCGAGCGCAGCGAGCCACCGAGCCCGAAGCGTGGCGAGCGCAGCGAGCCCCGCGAGGGGACGCGGACACCTGTGAAGCCCGCAAGGGCACGCGGATACCTGTGAAGGTGTCTGCGTCCCCTCGCGGGGCTCGCTGCGCTCGCCACGCTTCGGGCTCGGTGGCTCGCTGCGCTCGCCACACTATTCTATTCTTACTCCACGCCCTAGTGGATAGTAGGGCATGAAAAGGTCGGAGGACGCGTACCGCCGCCCCTCGCGTGCTCGCTGCGCTCGCCACACTTCGGGTTCACGTTGATAGACACACTTTGGGGATAGTGGGGTAATGAAATGAATAGCAAATCTTATGCAAATCGCATGCTAAATCGCATGCAAATCGCAAATCGCATGCGATATCGCATGCGATATCGCATGCGATCTAGTACCAAAATCGGACGCCCAGATAACTCACAAGTACCGAATGCGATTTTATCGCACTTTCTAATTCGCCCATTATGGCACATTTTTCAATTGCATTTTTTGCTGCGAATTCACATATTTAATGAGGTGCGTATTCTAGAAAAAGTGCGATTAAGCGATAATGTGCGAATTTTAGGCCTAAAAATTAGGTAATGTGCGAATTTGTGTTTAGGTCCTCCCTAAGTATAACCAGCCCCGGGCTCATTGAGCCGGACCTGGTTCCAAAAATACGGGGGACCACCAGATTTTTTGTCCCCCGTATATTTGGAACCAGGACCGGTCCAAGAGTCTGGGGCTGGTTTCAGAAATACGGGGGACCCCTATGCTTTTTGTCCCCTGTATTTTTGGAACCAGGTCCGGATCATTGAGCCCGGGGCTGGTTATGCTAAGGAGGGGGGACCCCACGCTGTTTAAAAAACAAAACACTTTAACACATTTTTTAACACAGGACCATGCACAGATCTCAATGATCTGTGCAGGGTTCTGGCCAATTTGCATAACAGAAAATGTTTTGCAATTTTTAGACATATTTTTACGAATTTTCATCTCATTAAATATGCAAATTGTATACTTTTCAATGGGAAAACATCTGGATGCGAGTTCCGGCACAACTAAAAATCGCACTTTCAGAAAGTGCGATTTCGCTGCAAAATCTGTGGTTTTTGCATCTCATTACATATGCAAATTCGAGGAAAAGTGTGATTTAGGCCGTTTTTTGCGAAAAAATCGCAACAATCAAACTTTTGCATCTCATTACATGTCACCCTTGATCTTTGCAATCAATGATAATTCTCCATTAATAGAATAGTTTTTAATAGTCTGTCCAGCAATGACTGTTTCTTATTATGTGACTAAGTATATGTATCCATAGAACAGACTCTAATACCTTCCTCCCTGCTTCCAGCTGTACCTCATTTGTTGGACGACTAGGTGGACCTCAGATGGTTGGATTAGATATTTATGGCTGTATGTCCAGAGGGGCCATACAACATGAGCTAGATCATGCCTTGGGATTTTACCATGAGCATATGAGGAGTGACCGTGATAACTATGTCACCATCAATTACCAGTATATCTCACCAGGTAGTACATACGTGGCATCTGCATTACATGACTGCTTTGCTACTTCAGGTTCTGTTTCGTTTCCATTTGAACATGAGTTGCGGTAAATGGAGATTCCTTGTTACAGGTGATGTGGCAAACTTTCAGAAGGTAAACACTAATAACCTGGGTCTGGAGTATGATTATGGCTCAGTGATGCATTATGTCAAGTAAGTTGTACACAGAGTTATTACATAATAGATGATGGTGGATGGATGGGATTAGAGCCCACTGATGTGATAGATGTCCCTAATATTCTGGATTTTGCTGTTGACCATTTTCTATTGTTTTGTCTCTATGTGACAGCTATGCATTCTCTAATACTACAAACCAACTAACCATTGTACCCAAGCCGGATCCAACTGTGCCCATGGGTCAAAGAACTGGACTGAGTATTTTGGATGTCTCTAAAATTAACCGGCTCTACCAGTGCAGTAAGTAATTATGCGCAGATCAGGTGCGTGTACCACCAGAAATGCCTCCTCACTTGTGAGGAGAGCAGAGACGGGACAATAAAAGTTTCTGGGAAGCCAGCTCTGTTGTGTGACTAGGCAAACTATTACCCAACCCATGTCAGAGCTGTAAATATTTGTAGAAGTCCTGTTTTGGGATACTGTGCTTTGCTTGAAGTACGGAAAAAGGGGCCAGAGTACGATCTAGGAGAACATGTTTAAGAGAATGGAGGCCACAGGCCACCCACGAGTCAAAGGACAGTCTGGGAATTAGGCTAGCAATAGCAGTTAGGGACAACTCCAGGCAGGATAGGGAGAATGTTGTGGAGGAGGAAACTAGTTTATGCCATGTGGAGACCGTGACTTGGACTGCCTTTCCTACTTTCTGCCGAGGAGGAACGTCATTTTGGGGCAACCACAATAAGTCTTGTAGGTGGAGGGGATGAATGGGGGCCTATTCCAGCAGAACCCAAGGCTTGGGGTCAGTCCGCTTAAACCATTCTGCAGAGTGGTATTTTTCAATATCTGGGAAGGCTTCCATATTGTTTGGGAAGAGTGAGGGTTCTTTTTGCCATTCTAGGTTTAGAGTTTTTCCATATATAGGTGGAGAAAATCTGATTAATTTTATTATATAGAGGTTTTGGCAATAATCTCGGGATCATATGGAAGAGGTACATCAGCTTTGGCAATAATACCATTTTAGCCACAGCGATGCGACCAAGCCATGATACCTTGTGTAGTAACCAATCTTTTGTCAGTAGTTCCAAGGCCTTCAACAGGGGGCCATAGTTACAGTCCAACAGTTACAGTCTATTGTTACAGTCCAACAATAGATTGTCTCTCGCTAAATGAATACCTAAATATTTAAGGGAGCTGGCTTGCCAGGTGTATTTATAGGTTTGTTTCAAGGATTTGACTATATTTTCAGGAATGTTCAGGGGGTGAGCTTCTGTTTTAGAGGTGTTGAGTTTATAATAAGAAACTCTGGAGTACATATCGAGTATCGTGTGAAGGGATGGGAGGGAAATCTCGGGTTTTGATAAGCATAGAAGAATATCGTCCGCAAACAGACTGATCTTATGGGGAATACCACCAATTGTTGGGCCATGTATTGTTTCTGTGCTCCTAATCTTTTCAGCCAGAGGTTCAAGGGCCAGGGAAAAAATCAAGGGGGCCAGAGGGCACCCCTGATGAGTTCCATTAGAAATGCCAAATCCCGAGGAGATACAGCCATAACAGAAACTTTGGCAGAAGGGGCAGAGTAAAGAGCCGCAATAGAGGCGCAAATCCACTGAGGCCAAAGCGGCTAAGCACAGCCCGCAGGTAGCCCCAATGCAGTCTGTCAAAAGCCTTCTCAGCGTCTAGAGACATAATCAACAGGGGGTCTGATTGGGAAGCACAGACTTCCATAACACCTAAAACCCTTTGGGTATTTTCTGGAGCCTGCCGACCTGGTATGAACCCCACTTGATCAGGTTAGATCAAAGAAGATATTAAGGGGTGCAAACGTGAAGCAAGCATTTTGGCATATATTTTAACATCAAGGTTAAGCAACGCAATGGGGCGGTAGTTTTGCACAGAACTAGCCATGTTGCCTGGTTTAGGGATAGTAACTATTTCGGGCTTCTAACATCTCCTTCGGGAAACAACTGATCTCAGATGCTTTATTACAGCATCTGAACAGGGGCAAGATCGGACTTAAACTTTTTGTAAATATTAGATGGGTAGCCATCTCGACCAGGCGCTTTTTTTAAGGGCAGTGAATCTATCACTGCCTCTACCTCTGCGCACTTCCATGGTGAACAGAGGGAAGCCAACGATTCTGAATTTAATGTGGGTAAAGAGATATCACTCAAGAAATCATTAATGTCGGTAGGTGATGGTGGGGAGTATTAGGATCATTTTTGAGGTTGTGCAGGTTAGAGTAATATTCAGCGAAGGCATTGGTTATGTCTACTGGATCAGAAAGCTTAGCACCCCTAGAATTATAAATGGCGTGGATTCAATCTTTTGTCCTGGGGCCTCTGAACTTTTGAGCCAAGAGGCAACCAGCCCTATTACCATACACATAAAACCTTTGATTAAGGCGGGACAAGTTACATTGTACCTCACTCAGTGAGAAAAGGTTGCCCTCCTCTCTAGCCTTAAGCAAAAGCACATATAAAGATCTGTTTTTAGGGTCTGCTTTGTGTGCACTCTCAAGTTTGGCCGCCTCAAGCTTGGCCAGTTCAAAGTGCTTTTTATACTCTCTTTCAAGTCTGGCTGCCGCCTGAATGGCCAAGCCACGTAAGACAGCCTTGAGTGAGCACCAGTGGGTAAAAACTGAAGTATCCTCGGGAGTATTGGTGGACAAATAGGATGAAAGAGATTGCAGTATGGTATTTGATGCCTCTGGCTGATTAAGGATATGTGTGTCTAATCTCCAGAAACCAGGGTGGAGTCTCCGCTCCCCCACATCCCATATAAGAGAAAGGGGGAGTGATCCAACCAGGACATAGGCATCATATCGGCTTTATGGATAGATGCCAATGTCCATTTATCTGCTAGAATCAGATCAATTCTGGAATATGACCGGTGTATATGTGAATAAAATGAGTAGTCCCTAACTGTTGGATGTCTAGCAGGCCACACATCAAAAAGCTCATATTCTGCCAGCAAGCCACGGAAGCCTTTAACAGGGTCATGTGGCTTATTTGCAGACAAAGGACTCGCCCTAGATCTATCTATGGATGGATCCAGAACCATGTTAAAGTCACCAAGTATTAAGATAGCACCTTTTGCGTGTGAATCCAGAATCTTACAAAACTTTTTACAAAACGCTAGTTGTTTGGTGTTAGGGACATAACAAGATGGAAGAGTAACTTCTATGTTATTCAGACTGCCCACTAGGATTAAATATCGCCCACTTGGGTCTGACCATTTGGTCGACAGGACAAAGGGACAGTGCTGTGAAATAAGGATGGCAACACCGGCTTTTTTTCTGAGGGCCATTGGCTGTATAACAGTGGAGGTATCTTGTATTGTAAAATGGAGGTGGGGCAGCTTGCTGAAAATGAGTCTATTGGACTGCAACGATATGAGCCTTAAGCCTGTGAAAGTGATTTAGCGCTAACTTTCTCTTTGAAGGGGAGTTAAGTCCCTTAGCGTTAATAGATACTACTTTTACCATGTTCTAAATAGGGATGGTGAGTTTTTAACATAGCAATAAGTCGAAAAACAGTAAACAAGACAGTATATCTGGCAATTTAAGGGGAAGTAGATAACAAGAAAAAAAAACAGACAGAAAAGAAAAAAAACATATATAAACTGAAATAACCCCACTGGGGGCTAAAGTCAGATGCCACAACATGGGCACCTTTTTGGTAAGGAAAAAGGGGGTAGTGGACATATCCCCCGTTGCCTACAAGAGCAAAGCAAAACAACTTTGGGGTACGACCCCGGGCCACCCCGTGCCCTACCGACCCCGCTAAACACTAAAAATGTGCCAACGGTGAAACTATACATGGTCAGATGGGAGTCGGCACAGACCCAAATAACAATTTTAAAAGTAAAAAAAAAAAAAAATTTGACATTGTAGATAGTGTTAGCATAAGAAAATGGAGGAGGGGGTAGACTAAAGTGAGAACATACACATTACAAACACATGTTATTTTGACCCTGCCATCGACCAGACCTGCTGAAGTCAACAGTTAGGGGAGGTGCTCAACGTGGCACCGGCAATGTTCCATTTGGCTAGCAGTTTTATGCCCTCCTCCAATAGTGGAGCCTTCACGTGAAATCAGAAGTTTCGTGCGGAAACCCCAACTGTAGAGGATCTCTGCGTTCCTGAGAGCCAAAGTAAGAGGTTGGAAAGAACGTCTCTTAGCTGGAGAAAGGTCGCCAAATAATTGTAATGAGCCCAGGATATCAGACGATTGAGAGGAAGGTCTGGTCGCTTTCAATAATGCTTCTTTAATGTGAAAAAAGAGAATTCTCATCAGGACAGCAGCAATAGTCATGCATCTGGACTTCTGGCACGCCCATAAGTCCAGATGCATCACTTCTGCTGCTGATCCTCCAGCGTTTAACATCTGATCACCGGTGTGGAGACTGTGAGCTTCCCGGTGTGGGCACCGTATCCAGTGGTGTCCTTTCCTGTGTTGTCTGACGTCTCCCCATGCTGAATCTGATGTGATATCTGTTTGCTATCAAGCTGAATATTTTAAACCTTGATGTATGTGAGCTTTTATTTTCAGTAAATTTGTTACCTTTGATATACTCACATGTTCGCTTTCTCCTTCTTCCTTGCTCCTGCTGCTAATGAAAAATCTCCCTTAAAAAATGGCCACCCCCTTAAAGCAGACAGTTTTTGAGGATGCTAGAGGAGGCGACAACCTCCTCTAGAATCCTCAAAAAATGGTCTGCTGTTAGGGGAAGCCATTTTGTGTGGGTCATTTTTTATCAGCAGGAGCCAGGAGGAGCGCCGGGACCGCAGACAGGTAGAGCTACGGTTCCCGTTTACAGATGCGGAGGGGTAAGGCAGGGTTGGGGTGGTTTTATTTTTCCTGATGGGGGGTGCTGCAGAAATTTTTACCCGGGGGAGGGGGTGTGTGCAGGTTTTCGCGTTATGCCACTGTTGTACCCTACCACATCTACAGACATTTAACTATCATTTGTCACTTTCTGCCTTTTAGATGTTTGTGCTAATTTGCTTAATGATAAGAATGGAACTCTGACCTCAGCCAACTATCCCTCCGCCTATCCCAATAATTACAGCTGCGTTTGGTTGATCAGAACCCCATCTGGACAGGTACAGTAATGAATGAGAGCAACAGATGACAAGCAGCAAAAAGGTGTAAAAAATGCAGAAATACTAGCACACTGTATTATTACATACAGTACAAAAGTACTAGAACACTGTATCATTACATACAGAGATACTAAAATAATGTATCATTATATACAGAAATACTAGAACACTGTATCATTACATACTGAGATACTAGAACAGGGGTGTCCAAACTTTTTGCGACGAGGGCCAGTTTTGGTGAGTTGAAATGTGTGGGGGCCGACCATTCAGCCTGACATTCTTTGAATCATTAATCCCATCAAATTGGTCCCTCACTCTGCCCCCATTCACTTTATGTCCCCCAGCCTGCCCCTTCACTGTATATTCCCTAGACTGCCCCCCTTCTCTGTATTTTCTCCAGCCTGCCCCCATTCACTGTATGCCCCCCACTCTGCCCCTTCACTGTTTATTCCCCTGCCTGACCATCCTTCTCTTTATGTCCCCCAGCCTGCTCCTCCTTCACTGTAAATCCACCATTCACTGTATGTTCCCCACTCTGCACCCATTTACTCTATCCCCCAGCCTGCCCCCCCTTCTCTTAATGTCCATCAATGCCTCCATTCACTGTATGTCCCAAAGCCTGACCCTTCTTCACTGTATGTCCTCCAATCTGCCCTACATTCACTGTATGACTCCCATTCACTATGTCCCCTACTTAGCCCCCATTCACTCTATGTCCCTCAGCCTGCCCCCCCTTCTCTGAATATCCATCACTGCCTCCATTCACTGTATGTCCCCCAGCCTGGCCCTCCTTCACTGTATGTCCCCCACTCTGCCCCCATTCACTGTATGTCCCCCTGCCTGCCCCCTCCCTTCTCTGTATGTTTCCCTGCCCCTTGTGTGAGCCAGAGGATGGACAGGCAAAGCAGGAACTGCAAGGACAGGAGATGCTTGGGCTCCCACTGCCGCCCTCCTCCACTCTGCATGTTATGGGAGCAAGCTTCCCCCTTGCTGCACCCCCTCCCCACACACTGCTGTCACTGTGATTGCGGAGGAGAGTGATATACAATTGCAGCTGCAGGGGTTGGATGCATACTCACCCAAAAGACGCCAAACACATCTCACTGTGGCGGCCGGCACCTCCTCACTGCTGCAGACAGCAAGGAAAAGGCATGCTCAATGGGGCCCCACCTTTATTGCTGTGTGTCCCACATCCAATGCTCCACCCGCTTCTGGCTGGAGGCTGCGGGCTGCTTGAAATGACATCAAGGGCCGCAATTGAACCCTGGGACGGACTTTGGACATGCTAGAACAATGTATCATTACATATAGAAATACTAGAACACTATAATTACATACAGAAATACTAGAACACTGTACCATTACATATACAGAAATACTAGAACACTGTATCATTACTTATGAAATACTAGAACACTGTATCATTACATACAGAAATACTAGAACAATGTACCATTACATACAGAAATACTAGAACAATGTATCATTACATACATAAATACTAGAATACTGTATCATTGCATACAGAAATACTAGAACACTGTATTATTGCATACAGAAATACTAGAACAATGTATCATTACATACAGAAATACTAGAACACTATAATTACATACAGAAATACTAGAACACTGTACCATTACATACAGAAATACTAGAACAATGTATCATTACATACATAAATACTAGAATACTGTATCATTGCATACAGAAATACTAGAACACTGTACCATTACATACAGAAATACTAGAACAATGTATCATTACATACAGAAATACTAGAACAATGTATCATTACATACAGAAATACTAGAACAATGTATTATTACATACAGAAATACTAGAACACTGTATTATTACATACATAAATACTAGAATACTGTATCATTACATACAGAAATACTAGAACAATGTATCATTACATACAGAAATACTAGAACAATGTATTATTACATACAGAAATACTAGAACAATGTATCATTACATACATAAATACTAGAATACTGTATCATTGCATACAGAAATACTAGAACAATGTATCATTACATACAGAAATACTAGAACACTGTACCATTACATACAGAAATACTAGAACAATGTATCATTACATACAGAAATACTAGAACAATGTATCATTACATACAGAAATACTAGAACAATGTATTATTACATACAGAAATACTAGAACACTGTATTATTACATACATAAATACTAGAATACTGTATCATTACATACAGAAATACTAGAACAATGTATCATTACATACAGAAATACTAGAACAATGTATTATTACATACAGAAATACTAGAACAATGTATTATTACATACAGAAATACTAGAACACTGTATTATTACATACATAAATACTAGAATACTGTATCATTACATACAGAAATACTAGAACACTGTATTATAACATACATAAATACTAGAACAATGTATCATTACATACAGAAATACTAGAACACTATAATTACATACAGAAATACTAGAACACTGTACCATTACATACAGAAATACTAGAACAATGTATCATTACATACAGAAATACTAGAACAATGTATTATTACATACAGAAATACTAGAACAATGTATCATTACATACAGAAATACTAGAACAATGTATTATTACATACAGAAATACTAGAACACTGTATTATTACATACATAAATACTAGAATACTGTATCATTACATACAGAAATACTAGAACACTGTATTATAACATACAGAAATACTAGAACAATGTATCATTACATACAGAAATACTAGAACACTATAATTACATACAGAAATACTAGAACACTGTACCATTACATACAGAAATACTAGAACAATGTATCATTACATACAGAAATACTAGAACAATGTATTATTACATACAGAAATACTAGAACAATGTATCATTACATACAGAAATACTAGAACAATGTATTATTACATACAGAAATACTAGAACAATGTATCATTACATACAGAAATACTAGAACAATGTATTATTACATACAGAAATACTAGAACACTGTATTATTACATACATAAATACTAGAATACTGTATCATTACATACAGAAATACTAGAACAATGTATCATTACATACAGAAATACTAGAACAATGTATCATTACATACAGAAATACTAGAACACTGTATCATTACATACAGAAATACTAGAACACTGTTTTTGATTGCTGACATCCCATCCGCCAGTCACCCGTATATATTGTGATCATGACCAAATTTGTTCAAAATAAACATAAATAGTCAACTAAACTATACCAAACTTTTAACACTAATACAATTCATGGAGGTGCACATGTGTGTGCATGTTGACCTACCACCAAAATCATTTCAAAATGGAGGACACACTTACCAGGCAGGATATGATCATTGATAATGGTGGACACTAATTCGGAAGCTCTTTTACCACATCCCGGGGATTTATGATTAATACTCCTCCACTGGGATTGGAGGAGAGATAACTTAGATCCACGTTTCCAGCTGCTATACTGGCTATATTATAAATCAATCATTCTGATCCTCTGTTATACTGTGCAATGTATTAAAGGACTGACCCCCTTCCAGTTTAACCTCCTGAGAATTGGGCCATAGTCACAAGAGGATTGGTGGAATCATAGAAAGTTGTGGCATTTATACAAATTCAGAACGCTCAATTTCAGAATTTTGCCATACTTACCATACTTAAGGGATTAAAGGGTGATAACATCCTTCAGGGGATCATTTACTACAGGGGTCCACATCCTCCTGGGGATCACTTCCTGCAGAGGGTCACTTTCTGCTGGGGATTGCATCCGTCAGGTGATTACGTCCTCTGGTTGATTACTTCAACCAAGTGATCA
The DNA here is from genome assembly GCF_055691185.1 of Crinia signifera. Taxonomy (NCBI): domain Eukaryota; kingdom Metazoa; phylum Chordata; class Amphibia; order Anura; family Myobatrachidae; genus Crinia; species Crinia signifera. The sequence goes on along the minus strand of NC_139228.1, from coordinate 77,207,261 downwards.
CATCCTTCAGTAAATATGTCCTCCAGGTGTTCACAATCTCCAGGGGATCCCATTTTCCAGTATGCAATGACATTGTAAGTAAAATGGCTGATAAATAAGTTATTTCTGACCCCAGACGCTGTCTATTTTGTATTTAGGTTAGCCTGAGCTTTAATGCCTTTGATGTCCAGTCCTCACCTGATTGCGCCTCTGACTACATCACTATTTATGACGGTCCCAGTAAGAATCATCCTTTGTTGCTGGACAGAACCTGTGGGACTGGTCTGATCCCACTAATCATTGCTTCCACTAGTGAGATGCTGGTAGAGTTTGCCAGTGACAAAAGCGTTACCGGGGTCGGATTCAAAGCTTCTTACACCTCAGGTACTGTACTAAGTTCTAGAAATGCTTAATGTTAGGGATGTCTACTATCTGATCCTACTTATCATTCTATAGGTGCAGTCAGGTTCTTGCGCTGATTGACTCTACATGGCATTGGTTGTTTTGTATGTAGTTCACAGCTTAAATGATTAGCTGTATGGAGACATTACTACAACTGCTTGTCTGTAGTGTTACTGTACCAGATTTGTTTGATTACTTCAGTATCAGATACAGATGTATCCAGTTATATGTTGCTGTGATGGTACACGTACTGCGACATCGCTATGCCCTGCTAGGATGCAAACACTCGCACCCACATACTTCCCATTCAGTGCATATGGAATGTGTGTGCAAAGTATTCACACCCCTGAAATCTCGCCATGATGTAACTGGACACATCTGAGGTTCTGGCTGCCATTGTACTTTATGCTCTACCTTTTTCCCATGGGATTAAAAATAGCAGTAAAACTACAATGTTTTTAAACTATAAATCATTTACTGTAGGTGTCTTCAAGGAAAATACAGTATATCTAATCAGACCTCTAATCTTATACATCCTCAAAGCTCTCACCTGCTCTCTCCATACTGTACATATATATATATTTGTCACAAAATATATCCCTTATTATCTACACCAATGTTCCTGAGACCTACACAGTTTCTCCCCTCTTGTTAGCCAAATCACAGTATCTTCCCTGCCTTGGAGACTTCTCCTACAGCATTTCCCACACATGGAACTCAATTTATCCTTGGCCATGCTCCTGCCCAACCTACAATTCTACAAGTGATCCTTCAAACCCATTCCTTACATAGTTAAATAGTAGTTACATAGTAGTTAAGGCCGAAAAAAGACTTGCGTCCATCTAGTTCAACCTTGGTGTATTAGCTTAACCCTTGTTTTATGTAGTGAATACTGAGATTTTGATTTAAAGACAGATTGTTTTTCTTATTTGTACCCCTGGATGTTTTTAATCAATAAATGTTTGTCCAACCTTATTTTAAATGTATTTATTGTGTCTGCCCACACCACATCTCCAGGAAGAGAGTTCCATAGTTTGGTTGCCCTGACCGTGAAAAATGTTTTTCTTCTAAGAGAATGAAATCTTTTCGCTTCTAATCTAAACTTGTGCCCACGTGTCCTAGAGTCCTTCCTTGTAGTATAAAGGGCGCTTGACAGTTACATATATTGGCCCCTGATATATTTGTACATGTTAAGCATGTCCCCCCTTAAACGTCTCTTCTCTAGCGTAAACAATCCCAATTTGTTCAGTCTGTCCTCGTAGCTTAAATTCTCCCCTAATAAGCTTAGTTGCTCTTCTTTGGATTTTTTTTTCAGTTCTATGGTGTCCTTTTTATAGTGCGGGGCCCAGAACTGTACTCCATATTCAAGGTGTGGTCTAACCAATGCCTTGTACAGTAGCATAATTACTTTTGAGTCCCTAGTTTCCATGCCCCGTTTTATACATGCTAGTATTCTGTTGGCCATTTGTTGCTATATGACATTGGGCACTACACCACAATTTGTTATCTATTTGGACTCCTAGATCCTTTTAAAGTTCTGTATTACCCAATGCCTCCCCGCTTAGGTTATAACTAGCACACTGGTAATTACTCCCAAGGTGCATAACCTTGCATTTATCTACATTGAACCTCATTTACCACTTGTTTTCCCAATCATCGAGTTTAAGATCATTCTGAAGCAAGGAGACATCCACTTTTGATCTAATTACTCTGCTCAGTTTTGTATCACCAGCAAAGATGGAAACGTTGCTGAGTTTTCCCATCCCTATATCGTTAATAAATATGTTAAATAAAATGGGCCCTAGTACCGACCCCTGTGGCACTCCACTTAGTACTGGTGTCATATTTGATATGGCACTGTTCACAACCACTCTCTGCTCTCTATTACACAGCCAGTTCCCTACCCATCTACAAATTCTTACCCCAGTCCCAAATCCTCCATTTTATTTAACAACCTCCGGTGTGGTACTGAATCAAAGGCCTTAGCAAAATCTACGAAGACCACGTCTACAGCATTTCCATTATCAAGGTTTTTGCTGACATCCTCATAGAAGCCTAGTAAATTGGTTTGGCAGGAACAATTTTTCACAAACCCATGTCGGTTGATACTAATTAAACTATGAAGATCTAAATATTTCTGGACACCATCCCTTAAAAATTCCTCAAATAATTTACCCACTATTAATATTAAGCTCACAGGTCTGTAATAAGCTGGGTCATCCCTTTTTCATTTTTTGAATATTGGCCCTACCTCAGCTTATCTCCAGTCTTTTGGTAGGCCCTTCACAAGTGCCTTGGTCCCCTCCTCTTGCAACTACTACACATGACATCTGCCTCAGCCCTACCGAATCTTCTTGTCTCTCTTTGTCTTTCCCCGCTAGAGCAAAGACCTTTCCCCTTTATGTTTCACTTCTTTACCTGGCGTCCACCTTTTAACACGCTGTCCATACTGTGTGTTCTTTCTAACAAGTAAATCACTACACTGTATGTTTTACACATGTTCTGAATTGCATGGCAATATCTGCTGGAAAATGCCCCACGTAGGGAAAATCTGCCAAGCACAGTGTCACCTATGTCCCACTAATATGCTGATCTTATCCCCCATTCTCATAAAAACCAACATTAAGTAAAGTATTAGGCATACTGTATTTTCAAAAAGTGGGGGAAATGTGATAAAGCGGCATGGATTACGGTAATGAGGTGAAGCAGGAAACAGTATCACAGAATTGTATTAACACCACGGGCGTCAAATTGGGGGAGTGAAAACTCTTTCCCTTGGCAATCCTTGCTAATGCACATAGCTCAGTGCCGATATATGTCACTACCCTGCTGGCTGCACTGGGCATCGCAGATGCCGCTGCTATTGACAACACTGTCCGTGCGGCTGTGTATGGGCAACGGCACCTCCCAGTATCGACAGCCTCAAGTTTAGTCATGGTCAGAGCTAGGACCATTCATACAGTGCCACTTGCTGTTAGTGTGCTATATTGCACTGTTAATGACAGGGACACAGAACGTCCATATTTTCTAAGCCTGGGGGAGAAACTTTATCAGCATAGATATTTGCGCTGATTCTGCTTCTCCTCATAATGAGCATCAATACATTTACCCCAGAATTACTAATAAACGGCTTGTCTCTTGTCTCTAACTAAAGTATACAGTATACACATTTTTCTATAGAACTAATACAAAGATCTTGCTGTATTCTTTATATTCCAATTTTGCATAGCCTCGTACATTACTGAATTTTAGATTCAAATGCTGATCGTTCTCTTTATATCATATCTCCCTAAAGTACAATGTGGAGGAAATTTCTTTGGTGTTAAAAGGAACTTTACATCCCCTGGATACCCGACAGCATACAGTCCAAACATGGACTGTACCTTCAATATCACAGCTCCTGTGGGCTATCGGGTAAGGAAAGTGTTTCAGCCTAGAATAATTGTATTCTGGTTTCAGCAATGTACCACATACACATACAGTGAAGATTCTTCAGCATATGCATTGCTTAAGCCTAACCAGGTTTTGCCTTGTAAGTGATTGCCTTTGTGCCCCCCCCCCCCCCCCTGAATCTGCCACTGTAATTATATGGAGTGTTGCTGTTAGAAGTAAATACTAACTCTTTATGCCTGTGAGGACTATTCTATCTATCTCTGCTTTCTATATGTCTTTTAATTAATCATAATTTATATTTTGTGTTTTGCAGATAGCACTGACCGTGAGTGATTTTAACCTGGAGGCATGCCAGTACTGCATCTGTGACTATGTGATGGTAAAGGATCATTCTGTTGTGTATGGTCCATTCTGCAGTGATTATGGTGTTCCTCCCATAACCTCCTCAGGGAACACCCTAGCACTGATATTCCATAGTAATCAGAGAACTCAAATGACCGGATTTGAGGCTTCATACTCTTTCAGTGAGTACAAAAATATTCCTTATATTCATTAAAGTGCAAGACTACAGTACTTGATATAAGTATTCTGGTTTCATTTATTTGCTTTAATTAAGTGTATTGTCCCGCAGTGATAATGAGTAATGACCTTCATTTCGCTTTACACACAGCGTAGAGTGTAGTTTTGTTATAGTCTGTGTGACATCTCAACAGGGACCGATTAGGGTTTATGTGGGTTTTTTGTAGGCAAAACACTTGTGGGGGTCTCTACCAATAAAATTCCTAAAATAAATAGTGGCAATGTTATTAAAAAGTGTAATGTAGAAATACACCCAGCACCACAAATGTGGGTAAGACTGAAGGGGACTGGGTTAGGAACTAAGGGGTAAATTTAGCAACCAATTCTTTCTATCATTTTCTAGGGTGCAATAGAGAAATGATAGACAGGATCTGATGGCTGATATGTACAATATCGCCTCTTCTCATTTTAGCAAAATTACCCTAAAAACTGGAGGGTTGGGATTTGTACAGATGAAGGTTAGGGTTAGGAATTAATGGGGAGTGTTAGGGTTAGGCTGCGAGAAGGGATGATTAGGATTGGTGGGGGGGGGGGTAAGTACACTTGTGTGAGACTGTCAGTCTCACTGACCACATCCATACAGTATGTATTCCCTCTGGTGATGTAACCAGTGGTGTAGCTGGGTGCCACGGTGCCCGGAGCAAGGGCGTCTTTCGCGCCCCCTCCCTATTTTGTAGTAGATGGGGCTCTTGCGCATTATCCATCTAGCACTTACTTTATATTTGATTGTAATTTCCTTTACTGAGCTGCTCAGTGCAGTGCACAATACAACATTATATAATATATATATACATATATATACACACACATATGTATGTATGTGTGTGTATGTATATATATATAAATATATATATATATATATATATATATATATATACTGTATGCGTATGCACATACCTAGAAATCATATCCAAATTGACAGGAGAAAGTTCTCCCTCATTGCGGTGCTGCTTGTTTCCTGTGCTGTCATTTCGGCTTGGGGGGGGGGGGGGGCGGAGGTAATTGCTGGAACCCGGTCATCGTGTCCGCGGACAGCAGCGGGGGGGGGGAGGGGAGGCGAAGGTAATTGCTGGAACCCGGTCATCGTGTCCGCGGACAGCAGCGGGGGGGGGGAGGGGAGGCGGAGGTAATTGCTGGAACCCGGTCATCGTGTCCGCGGACAGCAGCGGGGGGGGGAGGGGAGGCGGAGGTAATTGCTGGAACCCGGTCATCGTGTCCGCGGACAGCAGCGGTGACGCCGGGCACAGCAGGAAGCGAGGGAGCAGACGAGCAGGGCAGGGGGAGGTGATTGCCTGAGTGACACCACTATGCACTCTGACGCCGGGCAGTGGCACAGCAGTGAGCGAGGGAGCAGGGAGGAGGATTTGATTACCGGAGTGACGCCACTATGCACTCTCTGACCTCTGTCGCCAGGCACAGCATAGAGCGGGCGAGCAGGAGGGGGGGTGTGATTGCCGGAGTGACACCACAGGGTGCGGGCGAGTAGGGCGGGGGGAGCCGGTGGTAGGGTGCATGGCTCCGACGCCAGGTGATCATTCTGCGCCTGGAGCTTGAGCTCCACCGGCTCCACGCTAGCTACGCCTCTGGATGTAACTTTATCCTCAAAACCATTGATACCTATACACTCTACAGTATTTTCTATGCAGATTCTCAATCGTTTCAATGCTTTTGTGAGAAAAATAAAGTTCTCTTGTTAAACTTATATGCTGTCATTTCTTGTTTTGCCTGCCAATGCACACCAGAGAATTATATTATAATTACATGTTAAGTAAACTCCAGCATAAAGCAAACAAAATATGTTACTATGGGGGTGGGACTTGGATGTATGAAGGAGAAGACATAGTTGAGGAATACTCCTGGGAGTTACCACCATTTCTTGGTGGTGGTACCTAGAGGTGGGACCTGGAGGTATGAAGGAGAGGACATAGTTGAGGAATACTCCTGGGAGTTACCACCATTTCTTGGTGGTGGTACCTGGAGGTGGGACCTGGAGGTATGAAGGAGAGGACATAGTTGAGGAATACTCCTGGGAGTTACCACCATTTCTTGGTGGTGGTACCTGGAGGTGGGACCTGGAGGTATGAAGGAGAGGACATAGTTGAGGAATACTCCTGGGAGTTACCACCATTTCTTGGTGGTGGTACCTGGAGGTGGGACCTGGAGGTATGAAGGAGAGGACATAGTTGAGGAATACTCCTGGGAGTTACCACCATTTCTTGGTGGTGGTACCTGGAGGTGGGACTTGGAGGTATGAAGGAGAGGACATAGTTGAGGAATACTCCTGGGAGTTACCACCATTTCTTGGTGGTCGTACCTGGAGGTGGGACCTGGAGGTATGAAGGAGAGGACATAGTTGAGGAATACTCCTGGGAGTTACCAACATTTCTTGGTGGTGGGACCTGGAGGTATGAAGGAGAGGACATAGTTGAGGAATACTCCTGTGAGTTACCAACATTTCTTGGTGGTGGTACCTGGAGGTATGAAGGAGAGGACATAGTTGAGGAATACTCCTGGGAGTTACCAACATTTCTTGGTGTCAGTAGCTCCGCTCCCTACCTGCCTCAGAGGAACTTCCTGGAGCCCTGGTAATCATGGGCCATGATTCAACAACAGCCTGGGGTTGATTGAATGACAGCCCATCAGAGTAGAGGGTCCTGCTTATGAGAGCTTACAGTACATTCTAAATGGAATTTAAAATGTATCCTTGGAAATCATACTATTTGTTAACCTTGCAAACTTGGTAGCTGTTGCATATCATTATATGTGCTATGTACAAGGATATAACAAATTAACAATATACTGTACCTATATGTAACAATTGTCTTTTCTAACTCATGTTTATGTCCCTTTTATTACAGTATAACGGAAACATGTTACACAACCGGCCAATATCACAGTGTAACCATACAAATCACTAATGGTGGAAATCAGCGGAGATCACACAATGAATAGTACGGGGTTTAGCAAGTCTGTTTAATTCTTACTGATGGATGTCCTTACAAAATATAATTGTATTATTCAATATAAAATGTTTGTTGTAAACGTACAATACTTTGTATTTCCGAGGGGCAGTAACACTTGGGAAAGTAGAATGAATAACTAATAAAACAGATGAATGGTACAGCTCTGTGTGCGTCATTACTTATAACATTGTGCTTGATATTAAGTGACTCCAATACGGAAACTTGAGAAACGGTCAACCCTCAGTTACTGTACATGACCAATAAATAGAACGCATTTCTTTGCTCCATACCTGGGAAAGATCCACCAGGAATTATCAGAATATTAGTATTGACTTAACCCTTTGAGGGCTAAGTGAATTTGTCAAAATAGTTGTGAAAATTGTTTACCTTATATAGGAAATATAGGGTGACATTTAAAAGGGTGCTATTTTTTCACATGTCCCAAAATCGCACCATATTGCACTTTTTAAAATCGCATTTTTTGCCTGATATTCGCATATTTAATGAGATGAGAATTTGCAGCAAAAAAGTGGGTTCGCCTGGAATTTTAAAAAAACAGCACCAGGCTGAAGGGCCGGTCCTGGTTCCCAAGATACGGGGGAAAAAATGAGTAGGGCTACCCCATATTTCAAGAACCAGCACCGGGCCCAACCAGCCAGCAGGGTAATGCCACAGCCAGGGGGAGACTTTTTTTACAATTCCCCCCGGCCAAAGCATCATCCCCCTGACCGGTCAGCATGGGCAGGGGTCCTGGGGAAGTGGGTAACCCCAAAAAAGGGGTCCTCCCCTCCAGAACTTACTTCCCTATGCTGAAGCCCGGGGCTGACCCCGATGTCCATGGGTGGTGGGTATCGGGCTGATAATCTGCAACATACTTAATAATAAAAGCTATTATCTTTGTCACTCACACTTGGCATTACTAGTTACTGTAACTATCAAGGGTGTAGCTGCCATAGGTGAAGCGAGTGTGGTTGCTATGGGGCCCAGAGCTGAGAGGGGCCACTTCCCTGTCACAGTTACATGTGTTATATACAGGGGTGTAGCTATCATAGGTGCAGGGAGTGCAGCTTCTATGGGGCCCAGAGCTGAGAGGAGCCACTTTCCTGTCACAGTTACATGTGTTATATACAGGGGTGTAGCTATCATAGGTGCAGGGAGTGCAGCTTCTATGGGGCCCAGAGCTGAGAGGGGCCACTTTCCTGTCACAGTTACATGTGTTATATACAGGGGTATAGCTACCATAGGTGCAGGGAGTGCAGCTGCTATGGGGCCCAGAGCTGAGAGGGGCCACCTTCCCTGTCACAGTTACATGTGTTATAGACAGGGGCTACCATAGGTGCAGGGAGTGCAGCTGCTATGGGGCCCAGAGCTAAGAGGGGCCACCTTCCCTGTCACAGTTACATGTGTTATATACAGGGGTGTAGCTACCATAGGTGCAGGGGGTGCAGCTGCTATGGGGCCAGAGCTGAGAGGGGCCACCTTCCCTGTCATAGTTACATGTGTTATATACAGGGGTGTAGCTACCGTAGGTGCAGGGAGTGCAGCTGCTATGGGGCCCAGAGCTGAGAGGGGCCACTTCCCTGTCACAGTTACATGTGTTATATACAGGGGTGTAGCTACCATAGGTGCAGGGAGTTCAGCTGCTATGGGGCCCAGAGCTGAGAGGGGCCACCTTCCCTGTCACAGGTACATGTGTTATATACAGGATGTAGCTACCATAGGTGCAGGGAGTGCAGCTGCTATGGGGACCAGAGCTGAGAGGGGCCACCTTCCCTGTCACAGTTACATGTGTTATAGACAGGGGCTACCATAGGTGCAGGGGGTGCAGCTGTGTTATAGACAGGGGCTACCATAGGTGCAGGGGGTGCAGCTGTTATGGGGCCCAGAGCTGAGAGGGGCCACCTTCCCTGTCACAGTTACATGTGTTATATACATTTTTCCTCACTGCGCTGTACAGTAGGGACCTTTGGATACTTTTGCCTTGGGGCCTAAAATATATCTAGTAATGCCCCTGGACCTGCTCATTGTAATGTGGTATAAAAGCAGTGTCATAACTATCGCCCCGCAGCCCCCGCGGTGGCGGGGAGGCGCTTGCAAGGTGAGAGCACCGGGGAGGCTGCGGGGCTATTGTTACCTGCTGCATCTGCCCCGGGACCTTCCGCCGGCGAATCAGTCTGCGCTGCGGCTCTCCGTCTCCCTGCTCTCCCAGCTTCTTCTGCAATAAAAATGTGAAACACAGAAAATGGCTGCCCCCATAGTGCAGACCGTTTTTGAGGATGCTAGAAGAGGCAGAGGCCTTCTCTAGCATCCTTAAAAATGGTCTGCTGTACAGGGGCAGCCATTTTCTGAGTGACATGTCTTTTATGACAGCAGGAGCCGGGAGAGCAGGGACACGTAGAGCCGCAGCGCAGACTGATTCACCGGCAGAAGGTCCCGGGGCAGATGCGGAGGGGTAAGGGGGTTGGGGAGGTCGAGGTGAAGGGGGGTGGGGGGGGGGCGCGCAAAAGATTTTTGGCAGGGGGGAGATTTTTTCATAGTTTCGCCACTGGAAGGAACCACAGGGTATTATACTGTACATACAGATGTGCAGAGCTACAGTAGATGTCATTGGGAACACACAAGCAGCATGCCATGGAGTAGCCAAGGGTACATTTCACCCTTGGTTTCAGTACTGTAACATGACAGCTTTGCACTCTGCTGTGAACAGCCCCTGTCCCCAATTCCCCAGCCACCTGATCCCATGCCCATAAAAACAAGTGAACGCTACCATTCTTAGGTCGCATGTGAAAAAAATCACCAATGGAACTTTGCAGGTTTTTTTATTTAATTATATAATTTCTGCCAAAAGTTTCTTAAATACCTTTACATACTGTAACTGGATTGCTGATTCCACTGTATATAATTGCTGGCTTTCTGAAACAGGATAAGCAGTCTGCCTCCCAAACACTTGTCTTTGCATTTCTACATTGCCAGCAGCTGGTTACATATTTGCAAAAACATATTCAAATTTAAAAAAATTCTGTTTGCATTTGTAACATCAATTTAAACTTCATAAAAATGTTATGTGTATTGGCAGAAACAAAAAGCATGATCTATAAACATTTGATGCAAAAAACAAGAAGATATACAATGGAGGGTCACTAAGGCCTCCGCCAGACTACAAACCCGGCACTTATATTATTGAGATAAAATTAATACATAAAAAAAAATAAACCCGCTGCTGCATGTGTTAGTGAGTCAGCCAATACTCAGACAGACTAGAAATAAAAAAAGGGGGTTATAACACCATGGGCTACTGGGTAAATGTAATATCTGAGTGGTCCACCATGCACACAAAGACACTGGACACACTGGTAAATAAAATGACTGATGCCACTGGCCGTATGATGGTAAATCCCTTTAAGCTGATTATTGAGCCGCATTTCCAACTTTGGCCACCGCTATTCATCACCATCTGCTTGCTGCACAGCGGCTCAAGAATCAACTTAAACGGATGCACCATCATACGGCTAGCGGTATTAGCATAAAGGGTTCCCTCAACAAACACCCACTGCTCCATCTTCATTCACACTATGGATGTGATCCAATATCCTGTCATACTGATTAGTGCCCAATATCTCCATCTGCTCATCTGCAACCACCAACTAACTGCTCATCTACACATCTACAACCGCCAACTAACTGCTCATCTACACATCTACAACCGCCAACTAACTGCTCATCTACACATCTACAACCGCCAACTAACTTCTCATCTACACATCTACAACAGCCAACTAACTGCTCATTGCGTGTCCTGAGATACTTATTAGTGCCCGATATCTCCATCTGCTCATCTACACATCTACAACCACCAACTACAGTAACTGCTCATCTACACATCTACAACCGCCAACTAACTGCTCACCTACACATCTACAAATGCCAACTAACTGCTCATCTACACATCTACAACCACCAACTAACTGCTCATTGCGTGTCCTAAGATACTGATTAGTGCCCGATATCTCCATCTGCTCATCTACACATCTACAACTGCCAACTAACTTCTCATCTACACATCTACAACCGCCAACTAACTGCTCATCTACACATCTACAACCGCCAACTAACTGCTCATCTACACATCTACAACCACCAACTAACTGCTCATCTACACGTCTACAACCGCCAACTAACTTCTCATCTACACATCTACAACAGCCAACTAACTGCTCATTGCGTGTCCTGAGATACTTATTAGTGCCCGATATCTTCATCTGCTCATCTACACATCTACAACCACCAACTACAGTAACTGCTCATCTACACATCTACAACAGCCAACTAACTGCTCACCTACACATCTACAAATGCCAACTAACTGCTCATCTACACATCTACAACCGCCAACTAACTGCTCATTGCGTGTCCAAAGATACGGATTAGTGCCCGATATCTCCATCTGCTCATCTACACATCTACAACTGCCAACTAACTTCTCATCTACACATCTACAACCACCAACTGCTCATCTACACATCTACAACTGCCAACTAACTGCTCATCTACACATCTACAACCACCAACTAACTGCTCATTGCGTGTCCTGAGATACTGATTAGTGCCCGATATCTCCATCTGCTCATCTACAACCACCAACTAACTGCTCATTGCATGTCCTGAGATACTGTGATCAGCTTATTAACCCGCACACTCCTGGCCTGAACTACTAATATTGCTGGCTTTCTACAAAGACTTTTTAAACTAACATTGCACTGCATATATAATTGGGACTTCAGCATATAATACTTCCTAATCCTCACTGGGCTCACAATAATATTATTAATTTTCATATCTATATATTTTATTCTATTTTTGCTGCCTTATACAGTATATGATTATTATGAATATCATTACTTTTACATTAAAGTCATTTTATTTACCAGTGTGTCCAGTGTATTTGTATTTCTGTAGTCTCTACTTTAGGTGGAAGCTATCTGTGTCTGTTCTTAAAATAATGAATTTCCTTGTATTCCTCTTGAATCTTTACTGTGAACCTGTAGTCAAAATAAATAGGAATCAGAAAAGAGGATTTCTAAACAACAACAACCATAATAAATCAATTGGACAGAACAGATAATTCAGTGTACCAAAGTGCTGCAGACCCTGTGGTGGGATCAAGTGCACAATTTCCAGCGGTGCCACTGAGATTATTGCTGCATGTTCAGAAGGTCTAACATACATCACAGGGGATGCACGAATGCTGCTGTTTGACATGTGACCCTGGAATTTGCCAAGTCTAGCAAACCAGCAAATGTCCAGGTTTCAGGGTACACACTGGTGGATATATCATCCTTTCATATATCGCTGATCTGTCTGTAAGTGTCTACCCAGCAATACTACATCGTTCACAGATACTGTATATTGGTTATGCATTCCATGCAAAAATGAGGAACATCGGAGCTAGAGGTATACCTATGGCTACACCGACTGGACATAGCGGCACAGGCACCATGTTGTAACATGTACAAGCTCTCAGCTGACGGCGGCTGACATGTGCCGCAAAAATACCCATGACACTGCATTTTGCCAACCACTCCCCGTAAACTACCAGGTGATCCCTCCACGTGGTCACTGCATGTTAATGACTTATTGATCACAGCGAGCCCTTCGCACATGCGCATTACGATAATGGAACATGAACAGTCTGCGAATAATCGCTCTACTGCATGTTAATTGTCAGTTGTGTACGAACATGAATTAGGCCCTCAGAATGGAATATGAATGGGAGTATACTGTATACGCTGTATTGTTATATATACTGTACATACAGCAACATGCTGGTCTTCTGCTCTATACAATGTTTGGCGGTACTGCGGCGACACAAGTACTCGTGAGCTGCAGGCTTGGCAGATTACCGAGCTTCTTACAATCCCCCCCATAGTATGAATATCCCCAAATCCATCCGCAGAGAACATCCTATTAATCTTTAATCGCTGCCCACATGCAAAATGATCGACACATAGCCGGGTGTTTGGGGGTGGTAACCAGCCATTTTCTGGGAGTGTCAGGGAAAATGCAGGCGTGGCCAGGGGTTTGATGGGGAGTCATGTGACATCTGCTCTGGCCCTGATCAGCCTGTTTCAATCGCTACTGGCAGATTTAGGGGTGGGGGGGGGGCATTCTTTAATTCCGACCCCCACCTGGTTCCAATGGCTGCCCCCCCCCTGGCATCAGAGAAGCTTGAGATTGATCTCGTTTCACGGGACCAAAATAATTTCAAGCCCACTCAAAATGTCTTCAATATGATTCTGGTCTCATGTAAATGGGTCAGTTGGTTCTGAAGATATAGCCGGATAAACGATATAGCCTCTTAAAGGGGTGGGGCAGGGGGGTGGTTTTTTCTGCATGGAAACCCTGGAAATGAGCATGTAGGTAAGCAGCACTTATGCAGCATATTTTTTAATAGGAATTATGGTGTTTGGCTTAATAGGTAATGGACATTATGGTGTGTGGCTTAACATCTGATGGGCATTATGGTGTAAATGTTTTATGTGCACCTACAGTGCAATGTCCCTGTGTATGAAGCATATTTGAATTTTGTCTCAATCCATATGGCATTATGTGATTTTTCATGTGTAAGAGACAAGTGTGTAATGGGGTGTAGAATTTTGTTGCATAATGTGTAGAAGTGGTATATGGTGTGGTACACTACACTCAAGGACATGCCCCCTTTTGAGTGGTCACTCCCACTTTTGTGTGGTCACACCCCCTTTTCCGGAGCACGCGCACAACTACGTCCTTCACTTTTGACGCCAAGGTGGGCCTGTGTACTTTAAACACCACGACCTAATTTTAATCCCATTCCCGCCCTCTCTCTGCTCCCCTCCTCTCTCACCGCTCTCTTTGCATGTACACTGGCACCACTATCACCCCCCCCCCTCCCAAACCCTCTCCTATCATGGTGCCCCTTCCCCCCTTCATTTTCTCCTGGATCCGCCCCTGTCTATCCCAGCCACTGAGTAAGTCCTGGGCTATGCACACACTGCACACACTGGGGAATCATTACATGGTGAGCGGCTGTTATCTGGGAGTGTCAGGTAATACGCAGGCTTGGCCAGGTGTATGAGGGGAAGTCATGTGACGTCAGCTCCACCCCCGGTCAGCCTGATTCTATCACAGCCGCTGAGTAAGTCCTGGGCTACACACAGATTGCACACACTGGGGAATCACTACATGGTGAGCGGCTGTTATCTGGGAGTGTCAGGGATAATGCAGGCGTGGCCAGGTGTGCGAGGGGAAGTCATGTGACATCAGCTCCACCCCGATCAGCCTGATTCTATCACAGCCACTGAGTAAGTCCTGGGCTAGGCACAGACTGCACACACTGGGGAATCAGTACATGGTGAGTGGCTGTTATCTGGGAGTGTCAGGTAATACGCAGGCGTGGCCAGGTGTGTGAGGGGAAGTCATGTGATGTAAGCTCCGCCCCAGATCAGCCTGATTCTATCACAGCCGCTGAGTAAGTCCTGGGTTACGCACAAACTGCACACACTGGAGAATCATTACATGGTGAGCGGCTGTTATCTGGGAGAGTCCGGTAATACGCAGGCATGGTCAGGTGTGTGAGGGGAAGTCATGTGACATCAGCTCCGCCCCTGATCAGCCTGATTCTATCACAGCCGCTGAGTAAGTCCTGGGCTACACACAGACTGCACACACTGGGGAATCATTACATGGTGAGCGGCTGCATACCCTCCAACATGGCCCATTCCATTAGGTACAAAATGCTCTGTTTCTGGACTTCTCTGCCAGTGGCAGTTGCAGAGTTGGAGCTGCAGCACAATCCAATGTTCAAAAAGGGGAGCCACACCTAATGCCACTCCAAACATCACTGTCCTGGACTCACTGACAGTTGATGTGACCCCCCTCTTTGAATTGTGGACTATGCTGGAGTCCAACCTCTGTAACTGCCACTGGCAGGGAAGTCCAGGAGCAGAACATTTTGTACCTAATGGAGTGGGTCATGTTGGAGGGTATGCGGCTGTTATCTGGGAGTGTCAGGTAATACCCAGGCTGTTATCTGGGAGTGTCAGGTAATACGCAGGCGTGGCCAGGTGCATGAGGGGAAGTCATGTGATGTCAGCTCCGCCCCGGATCAGCCTGATTCTATCACAGCCGCTGAGTAAGTCCTGGGCTACACACAGACTGCACACACTGGGGAATCATTACATGGTGAACGGCTGTTATCTGGGAGTGTCAGGTAATACGCAGGCGTGGCCAGGTGCATGAGGGGAAGTCATGTGATGTCAGCTCCGCCCCCGATCAGCCTGATTCTATCACAGCCACTGAGTAAGTCCTGGGCTACACATACACTGCACACACTGGGGAATCATTACATGGTGAGCGGCTGTTATCTGGGAGTGTCAGGTAATACGCAGGCGTGGCCAGGTGTGTGAGGGGGAGTCATGTGACATCAGCTCCACCCCGATCAGCCTGATTCTATCACAGCCACTGAGTAAGTCCTGGGCTACGCACAGACTACACACACTGGGGAATCATTATATGGTGAGCGGCTGTTATCTGGGAGTGTCAGGTAATACGCAGGCGTGGCCAGGTGCATGAGGGGAAGTTATGTGATGTCAGCTCCGCCCCCGATCAGCCTGATTCTATCACAGCCACTGAGTAAGGCCTGGGCTACACACACACTGCACACACTGGGGAATCATTACATGGTGAGTGGCTGTTATCTGGGAGTGTCAGGTAATACGCAGGCGTGGCCAGGTGTGTGAGGGGGAGTCATGTGACATCAGCTCCGCCCCCGATCAGCCTGATTCTATCACAGCCACTGAGTAAGTCCTGGGCTACGCACAGACTACACACACTGGGGAATCATTATATGGTGAGCGGCTGTTATCTGGGAGTGTCAGGTAATACGCAGGCGTGGCCAGGTGTGTGAGGGGAAGTCATGTGACATCAGCTCCGCCCCTGATCAGCCTGATTCTATCACAGCCGCTGAGTAAGTCCTGGGCTACACACAGACTGCACACACTGGGGAATCATTTGAGTGGCTTGTGAATGAATTTTCTGTTCACAGAGCTACTCAAATTAGCAGTCCAGCAACCAGGTCTGAATAATCCCCATAAACTCCTCAGTCTACTGATTCATCCTGTTTAATATTGAATAAAGTTGTATATTCTGAAACTGTTCCCTAACCATATCAGATTAGTGCATGTAGCATTAAGTACCATACTGTACAAGGTTCTTCCTCTCCATTGTAGAGGGAGCCATTGGGCCTTGTGTATTGAGGACATAGGAGAGATACACAATAGTTATGGAACTATATACAAGACAGTTATACTCACTGATGACGTATGATGCCTGAAACCCTTTCAGTTGCACACTGTTATCGCTGTGGAACCTCACCAACATAGAATTGCCTGTGGATACCACGGGAGGTGGCACTCGGGAGCAGTATTTTCCTATTAGTGGAGAGGTCGTCTGAGGTCCATCAAAAACAGCCAGGTAGTCAAAGCCACAGGTCGGGTTATACTCAATGGCCAAGTCATTTACCGTCAGTGTAATCTGTGAGGAAGAAAGACAAAGGATTGTTTAGATTTGATTTAATCCTTTGTTCTAAAGTGAAATCTGTTTGATATTTTCGGTTAAGTTTGCATCAAAGCTCGCCATGGTAAAGGTTTTGGTGATCCACTTTTCTTCTGCGCTCCGGTGCGCCAAGGTGCGTGGATGCATGCCATACAATATCCATGCAATACATATCGCCACCACTGGGTGGCTAATGCTCCACCAATGTAGCGGTAGATTGACATACCGATGGAACGGAGCCATTAACCAAGACTGGGGCGCGCTTACTATGCAGTATGTATGAGGCGCTCGTGCACCTCATTCCCATGAACATCGCTGTGGCTCCAACTGTATTGTACGCTTCAAGCCTCGTTTTTGATGCTCATCTTATAAGCAGTGGTGGCCATCTTTAATGGTGCAATGAGCCTCTTTCTAATTGCACCAATCGGATACATACAGTATCCGCGGCCATTTTGCTTTTAATGTATTCAAAGCCAAGCCTCATTCTCATTTCCATTTGTTTGTAATCCATGCCTCATACATAACTCTGGTTGCCATGTTTCAAACTTCTGTCTCATTTTAACATTAAGCCATAATGCCTCTCTTATTTATACAGTTGCTTCTCACTATTGCTAGCAAATACTTTTATTATTTACTATATTGTCACATATATAGCAAACCCTATGCATAAAAAGTGAATCATACTAATAGTGTAAATCTTAACCGGAAAATAATATAATGTATATAATAAATGAGATTATAAATAAAAATAAGGATGGAGATAAAAATAAAAATACGGTATATAAAAATATATAAGCCCGTGCTAGTAACAATGTATAAAAAACAAAACATTAAACATATATTTCACTGGCCAGTGATACTAATCATTATATATAAAAAATATATATACAGTACATATATTAATAGCTATTCATTAATTGGTTAAAAAGTAGCCGATGGTTTGTTAATATATGGCTTCCATGAGTTGATTGTGTCCAGGTATTTTTTTTAGATAAATAATGTCGACAGTGTGTCGACAGTTTTTTAAAACACTAATTAGTGTTCAAAAAGTTTTGATTGTCCACTGTCTGGCCAGACAACACAAAAACCAATAGTTGGTATCCATTTAAAAATGGTGTGATAAAAGTAGAGATTCCAATAGCTGCTGACTGTCTGTCTACTGTTGACTGCAGTGCTGGATAAGGGTAAATCAGTACTTGCTTTTATGCAGGCAGGTGGGGGATCACGTTCTGGAGCTCCAGAGAGGGGGTGAAGGTAACATAAAGTCGTATGACGCATTTCTCTGCCTGCTGTAAGGTGTTAGCGGCTTCATCAGATAGTGACTATGTGATGAAGCCGCTGACATCCCGATATCTCCATAACTGTTGACAACACGACAATCTACCTTACCCCACAAGCTCGTTGCCTAGGGGTCATCCTCGACTCTGAACTGTCCTTTCTTCCCCACATTCAATCTGTCTCCAAATCATGTTACATGCATCTAAAAAACATATCCAAAATACGACCGTATCTCACACAAGACACTACTATATCTCTTATCCATGCACTCATTATATCCCGCATTGATTATTGCAATAGTCTCCTAACTGGTCTTCCCAAGAACAGACTCTCACCACTGCAATCAATTCTAAATGCTGCTGCTAGGCTGATCTTCCTTGCAAGACGCTCATCGTCTGCTGATCCGCTCTGCCAGTCCCTCCATTGGTTGCCTGTATCTTACCGTATTCAATATAAAATATTCTACTCGCATATAAAGCTATTAACCATACTGCACCAGCTTATATCTCTCTACTTATCACACAATATCTCCCATCTCTGCGACTGCACTAGATCTGCGTCTCTCTTCTGCATGGATCACTAGCTCCCATTCACTATTACAGGACTGTCATTGGGCTGCTCCCATCCTATGGAATGCCCTTCCACACACAATAAGATAGCCTCCAAACTTTCAAGCGTTCCCTGAAAACTCACCTCTTTAGGCAATCCTTTCATATATAAGTACCACACGCATAATCCTCTGTGGCAATTACAGTATGTATTATATACAGATAAAGCCGCCACCAGTTTGTTTTATCGCTGTCTACAATTTTAAAGCGCAACGGAATCTGCTGCGCTATATAAGAAACTGTAAATAGATAAATAAATAAATATCATACAAAACATTTGATAGCACAAACCAAAGGGTTTGTGCTATCAAATGCTTTGTACTGTATGATAGACGTTAACTAATTTGAAGATGAAATTATACAGTATATCAACAGCCAAGTGACTTTTTATTGGTTTTAATACATTATCAATGTAACATATTTATTTTGAGATTGTTATGATACTACCTAAGTGGGAAACATATTTGGTGGTCTATACCTTGTTTATATATATATATATATATATATATATATAGAGAGAGAGAGAGAGAGAGAGAGAGAGAGAGAGAGAGAGAGAGAGAGAGAGAGAGAGAGAGAGAGAGAGAGAGAGAGAGAGAGAGAGAACATGAGAACATTGTGTGTCGACCTGGCATTCCCCCAACTGGTCAGGGACCCAGGTGCCTTCCGGAACAGATGTGTAGAAGTAAACGGAGAAGCAGACAGCGGCACTCTGGGAAATTTTCAAAAACGTATATTTTAGCAAAACAGCATACCAATGTTTCGGGGGATAAGTCACCCCTTTGTCAAGGTGAAATGTGCAATAACGTGCGTTATTGCACATTTCACCTTGACAAAGGGGTGACTTATACCCCGAAACGTTGGTATGCTGTTTTGCTAAAATATACATTTTTGAAAATTTCCCAGAGTGCCGCTGTCTGCTTCTCCGTTTACTTCTATATATATATATATATATATATATATATATATATATATATATATATATATATATATAAAACTTTATCTGGAGTATTTATTTAAACAAATGCAGTCAAGGTCATTTATCCCATTCAAAATCATATACATATACTCCTTCCCCCTTTTTGTTTCTCAATCTCTGTGTTTAAGTACAGTAGGTACAATTACGTTCCAGTCATGGTTTCCATTGGACCATGACTTATTACCAGCTGTGAAATATTAACATGTGAAATCAATTTAATTAGGTTTGTACATAGGGCACGTAGAATGAGTTTGCTCAAGGCCTCTCATGGTGTGTTGACAGTTGTTATTCTGTTCATGCTGTAGGTTAACTAATGCAGAGATCCATCCAAATTCAGTTGATTCTCTTGTACCAAGTATAGGGGAATGGCATGGGCCGACATGCATTAGGTCTACAGTCAATGGGGGAAATTTACTAAAGGAAATTTGTAAAAAAATAGGTGTATTTGTATCCAGAAATACAGTTATTTTTGACATTTACTATCCCGTAAATATGGCAATTCGTAGTCGTATTGATGTGCTATCAATACAAATACGAATTGCCGTATTTTCAGGATAGTAAATGTCAAAAATACGTGTATTTCTGGATACAAATACACCTATTTTTTACAAATTTTCTTTAGTAAATTTCCCCCAAAATAAGTCAACCACTATTAGTTGACATTCAGTATATAAAATCAACTCCATGCCGACAGGGATAGTGGGGGTATGAGCGTACTTACTGTAGTGGGCACCCAACTAACATATAAGTACCGATCATACTAAACAAACAATACTGTAATTTGGCCCTCCTAACAGATGGTTTAATTAATGGCTCCATTAAGTTATTGAATTCACAACACTACAAGCGTGTTTTTTATGTTGTTTCTGGATACAAAATTTGCAATACGTCGTAATTTACATATCAGATTACATATATCAATCACTTTATACCATTATAAGGTTGAGTTAGTAATATGTTTTGCCCTCATTACATTGTTGATTGGTTTCTATGCCTGGCTGTGGTATCTAGGATTAGTTTCTAATGTTGCAATTCTATCACGACTTAAGCTGCCCATACACGGTCCGTTTAACGGATCCGTTTGGGACTTAAACAGCACACATCGGATCGGATCGCATCCCTAGTGCATGCAGTGTGCATGCACTGCGATCCGATACGGTGTGTACCTAGTACAAAGAGTATGTGCAGCACATACTTTTTGTACCGTACTATGTGATGCGCGGGAGCGCGCATCGCATAGTACAGAACGGATGCCGGCGAATGGCTCCGTGTATGGGCAGCTTTAGTTTTATTTCTGGTGGAAAAAATAATGCTCAAAGTCTATAATAATAATATATAATATAATACAACCCTATGCGACTATATTAGAGTTTATCAATTTTATAAATATATATCAAAGTAAATATGAATATAAAATCATTTCTATTAGTGTTCATTCTAGCACCCGCCATATTTGAAAACCCATGCAATTCCTCTTCCCTGCCTGGGGTGTCGCTGTCTGCTGTGGTGTTTCTAGCACAGGTCTGGTTTGCATATCAGTGCTGATATACAGACCACACTGTGCTAGAAACTCTACAGCAGACAGCGACACCCCAGGCAGGGAAGAGCAACTGCATGGGTTTTCAAATATAGCGGGTGCTAGAATGAACACTATCTATATTGGAAACACTTTAATTTGTCTCATCCCCCTCATCGCCCAACCCTTACCTCCCCTGCTGTATTACTGTACTTACCCAATTCTCTGTACACTAGTAATTCTGATGGTCTTCTTCAGCTGGTTTTCCTGGACTTGTGCTGAAGTGGTAGCTGCTGTGGACCATGGCGAAGACAGGACAGCATGCGGAACTATATTAGATTTACATGCACATTTAAGAATCCTTTCTTGGATAAGATTTAATATTAGTCTTATCTTTAATATGCAATTAGAGTAGGTGACTTCTGTGATGTAATTAAACGAGTCTATAGCTTTATATATTGTTCATACTGTATTCTAATCATTACTTTATTATATTGTTATAATATAAATTAATATAAACAAGAATAATTGCAATATCTTAGTCTCCATCCTGTATGTGTGAGTTGGAAGGAAGACATGTTACCTGATGGGATGAGTGTGGTATCACTGGTCAACATTTAGGATATTGTCATCATGCATTTAGATGCTAGAATTCCAACAGATTCGGAATTTTGACTCCAGAGTTTATGTTAACAACAATGTGTAAACATGCAAGTTAGTTGACATGACTAAACTGTTGACATATTCAAAATAATGACATTTAACATGCTGAGACCAGAATGTTTTTTGCTTATTTAAACTAACACAAACCTCTATCATTAAAGTTTATTGAACTTAACCACAAGGTTCCAATCATAGATCCCAATGTTATATTCATAACATTGAGTTCTTTTGGAAGCAGAGAGCCAATCGCCAGTGGCGCTCCTCTGTCGCTCTAAGGTGATTGGCTCAGGGGTTTTCCCATGCACAAGAGTCAACCGAGTCACCATCATTGTGCGAAGGAGCGCCA
This sequence comes from Crinia signifera, assembly GCF_055691185.1. Lineage (NCBI taxonomy): Eukaryota > Metazoa > Chordata > Amphibia > Anura > Myobatrachidae > Crinia > Crinia signifera. The sequence continues at coordinate 77,184,970 of NC_139228.1, read as the reverse complement.
TGTGAAAACACAAGCTGCGCCTCAGTCAGGACAGGATCGTTTTTTGTTTTTTTCAACCCCCAGGGTTACATACATGGAATGAAGAGGACGTGAGCTACACTGGAATTTGTGAGTGTTTCATTTTTTTTACAGGTGACATGGATTACTACTGGAGAAGAGGACAAAAAGGTAACATGGGATGTAGGTACAGTAAATATGTGTAAGTGTGAGTGTATACATGTGAGTGTGCAAGAATGTTTTATTAAAGTTGTACTGTCATGGTGCTTGTGTATTGTCTTTATTGTAATATTTCTTAATTGTTGAGCTACAGGTACCAGTAGGACCCTTTAATGCCCCGCATGCAGTTTGCCTCTTGTGGTTTGCCAAGTATCAGCATGTGGGGGACTTGTAGTTCCACCAGTATAAGACAATATTACTATTGTTACACATAAAAGTGTCCCCAGGCTGTGGCATTACCTTGATGGCTAGTCAAGCATGTTGTTGGTTTTAAAAATACAGGGGACACAAAAATCCTTTTTCCCAGTATTTTTGGAACCAGGTCCAGTCTACTAGCCCAGTGCTGGATGATAAAATACAGGGAACCTCATTCAGTTTTCCCCCTGTATATTTACAATAAGAGCCCATGGTTGGGTATGCTTAGGGTAGGGGACTCAATGTCTCTATCTATTGCTTTCTCCGGTGCTGATGTTAATACCATGTGTTGCTATTTCTGGCTTTGATAATCTATTACAGTGTGAAGTTCTCCTCCTTGTTGCACTTAAGATCTGCATGCAGCCTTGACATCTACATTGCCGCAGCCGGCAGGTATTAAATATCCTCTACAGGACCTACTGCACTATATGCAGCCAAGGCATGATCATTTGCACGGCCAGCGAAGACCTCACATTAAACCATGCGGCCCACTCATCAGAAGTGGTGGTGCTACATATCCTCCACGGGGACCGCTGAATTACACACCATCTTTGCACCGCCAGTTGTATAGACAGTGGAGACTACACACGTATGTGCTGTGGCCACCCTACACTAGGTATCCTCAGCCTACCCACCAACTAACAGGATTCCACAGGCATTTTGAATGGTGATTCCTACTCGTATTCTGCCGATGGTGCATGCATTCGTATTTGTTAATACAAATACGAATGTGCCATGAATACTGGATACGAATGGACGTATTTTCAGGATAGTAGATCCTGAAAATACGTACACACCTAAAAAATGAATATTTTACTATATGAATAAAAGAATTGTGGAACTGGCACGTACTGATGCGTTTTGCTGCACCTTGCAGCTGTATAAAAAGCTGATAAAGCAGCGAAACGTGTCAGCCGTGCCAGTTCCACTTTCCACCATCTGCATAAGGATCGAAGTCCGGACCAGCCTACGGGATACAGCCATCACCAGTGACCCTGCGTACCATCTCAGGGTCACTCTGATTTCTTTTTTCAAACCATCTACCCCCATTGGCCAACTGGGATCCCAACACCTAATACCTGCATTCCTTTCAATTGGACCGGTAATTTGTGCCATCTTTGGGACGACCACTTAGACAAATGGACTATACCACCCATCCATGGGACTGATACACCAGGAGTTGTAACTGTTACATCATAATCAGTACTGTTTGGCAAAAATAGGAATGGACTCTCCTTGAAAGTGCTGCTAGTGTGGAAGCGGAACCACTTGCTATTACTTTATTATTGTTTTTATGCTCTCATTAATTAATTTTTTTTATGCTCTAGTGGTTTTATGATTAATAAAATTATTGTAAAGATCATCCAATACTTATACGTTTTTCCAACGGTATAGCGCTGCTTTCTTTCTGTTTTTCTATGTACTTACCTTACAGGAGTAACTAACCTGTTTTTTAGCAGCTGCTAGGAAACCACTCATTTCAAGCGCCCTGTAGTTCCAACCTTTAACCCCTTCAGTGGTGGGGTTTTATTTGGGAGCGCTCCCCACTGGGCGAGTTTTTTATGGGGAGCGCTCCCTTTAAAAAACCCACCACCGCCTACCTGGGTCCGGGCAACACCGCTGAACTGTCACTCAGCGGCTGCCCGAACCTGCGCCCCCCCAGCACTGCATCCCTTTCATACAAACCCCCCCCCCCCCCGGCCCTCCCTCCCCGCAGTGACCTGCCGGCGAGTGTGTAACTCACCAAATCCGTTCGCTGTCGGGTTTGCAAATTGCCAGTATTGCGCATGTGCAAAACACGACCATCGGGGCTGGGGCCGAATTGGGACCTCTACGAGCGATCATGACTCAGCCGCTAATTGCTGACTGATAAATGGAGTTGAGCGTTACCTAAGTTTCCAGTTTATCCCCTCTGATTACTTGCAGGAAGAAAATACATGTAGTTGCTTGAGCTGTCACTATACTAAATTGCAATAACCAATGATTATTCATGGATTCACTCAGGGCGGTGACATGGTGACATGGGTGTAAATGACAAGTTGTTCTCCTTGATTTTCTATACTACTCATGCACAAACCAGAACAAATGTTCCCTAATGTTTCCATTTGCAGCTTTATATTGCTGATTAGATCCATAAACTGACCACTTTCTGACTTCACAGCGCAATATATTTAACAATTATACCAAAATAAATGTTGTCCAGTAGACAATCCTCTCAAAAAGAGCAGACACAAAAACCAGGTAGGGTTTATTAATACATCACAGTCAAATTAGATGCATTGTTAAAACACATTTCACCACAACTGTGGAAAAATCCCCAGAGCCTCAATCTGGTGCCGCACAGTTACCTTCCTCAACATTAATAGTCAGCTTGGCCGAGTCCCGAAACTAGGCGGTTTCTGAAGCTTTGGGTGAATGTGTGGTATGCCCCCCCCCCAGTCATTCCCCCAACCCTCCCATCACCTGTGCTCCGGCGATCGCACGCCGGAGCTCTTCTAACCCTGCTCCCCCAGCCGCCTGCCACCATACTTTTAGTAGCAATGACCTAGGCGGCAGGCCCAGGGATGTTTGGAGTGGCTCGGGGGGACTTGGGAGCACTCAGGCACCCGAGTCCTCCCGAGCCGCCACGAATATCCCTCAGCCTGCCGCCGACGTCACTGCTGAATGTGACAGGCCGGCGGCTAAGGCAGCGGGGACAGCGGCAGCAGGGAAGCTCCGGCATACAAACGCCGGAGCAGAGGTGAGGGAGGGGGGCTTCCAACTGTGGTGGGTTTTGCTGGGGAAGGAAAAACCTGCCCTGGTAGGTTTGTCCTGCCCCAGTAAAACCTACCACTCAAGGAGTTAAAGCAGGGGCAAAAGGGGTCAGTACCCCTGGGCCCCCCTTTAGCTTGGGGACCCCTGTGGTTGAGATGTATTTTTTTTTAGCTAAACGTTTTGTACATGGGAGTGGGGTAGTGCTGCAGCTTCACCTATCTGCCAATGTGACAATGATTAATGGTTCTGAGCATCGGGAGCCAAGGCACAATGACTGCACAAGTGTGCAGTGCATTACTGGGAGCTGACAAAGTCCCATGACACATTGCACAATAGGTCAGAGGCTGAGAGGTTTGTGCTGAGCTCTAATTGGTTGAGCTCATTGCATGCTTCTCAGGCCCATGGAGGACAGCCGCAGCAGCCTAGTCATGGGAGGGTTTTTAATCAGAGGCAGCACTGGGACTGTGGGGTCTCCTACTGGGCCGCCATATTAACTTGCTAATTTGCGGCTGCAGCACCCACATTGCCGGACCCGCCACCTGGGAAACAGTATGCCAGGAAGAGTGTCTTCTGTCCGCGGAGTCCTGAACTGTGGGGGCATTTATGTATGTGGAACTCTGTTACCATTATTTGAATATTGGAGACAACTGTGCTTTCCACGTGAAGCCACTCCTTGAGCACCCACCAGCAAAAACATAAATCGGCACCTATGTATATATATATGCAGTTACCCATTGACCAAGTTTATACTGCCTTTACTCTGTGTTTTGACAGTGTAATATTCTCCTATGCAGTTTGCGGCCAGTAATGACAAGTGCAAGGGCCCCCCCTGTCTAAAGTGCCCTGGGCCCCCCGAAGGTTTAATCTGGCACTGGTTGTAGGACGCCCTGATCATATCTGGCTGGGCCACTTCAGGGCATTACTACTTAACTCATCTGTTCACATTTTATACCACTTTTCTTTGTATGTCTTTTATCTACAGTAAGAATATTTTTTAATTTGTTCCACCTTTAGCAGAGTAGTTGCTTACACACCCCTCACACTCTATAACATTCAAAATTTATAATTCTTCATGGCTATATTTCATTTCTATGATATTCTGGGGATGTTTTTGGCTGGTTTGGTTGTGCCCTGCACCACAGCTTTGGTTGTGTCCTGTACCACAGACGTGAACCCCAGAGTGTTAGGGACCTACTAGACAGAAGTGACCTCAGTGTTGGTGGGCAGGTTCAAATCTTTGGTCAAACATGTGCTAACAACATCTTATACAATATAATAAAATATAATATATTATATATGAAGTAATTATTACATTGTGCACATGCACACCACCCTCTCTCATGGCCTACCCTTAGCATGTGATTGATTTGCTGTATAGAGTTTGCAATCACATCATGGGGGAGGGACCTGTCATGCTGGGGGGTGAACTTGTCCTGTGCTAGGTGGTCCCCACATGCTAGAGCAGGGCTGGGCAACACCTCCAGATGTTAATGAACTACACATCCCAGGATGCTTTGCATTAGTTTTTCTATGTGGCCGTGCTGAAACTGATGTAAGGCATGCTGGGATGTGTAGTTCATCAACATCTGGAGGGCCAGTGTTGTCCAGCCCTGTGCTAGTGGGATCAGTTGTAGTTTTTTAAATCTTTGCAAAACTACAAATGAGGCTGAATTAGGCCCAGTAAAAACAAAAAAAAACAAAAACAAACAGGAGATTTTCTCTTGAGAGAAGGAAAACCACTCTCTCAAGAGCCCTGGCGCTAATGGATATAGATATAAAAATATATAAATAATATGTGATTTAAATAAAATTATACTCTTGGGTAACTGCTGCAGGTGTGAAGAGTTTGCTAGACTCTGAGAAGGTTTACTGGAGGCAAGTATTTTTGGGGGGTGCGCACCGCACTGTAACAAAGGTATTACATTTAATAAACAAGAAGAATGATAATCTCACGCTGAGCACAATAATATAGGACACGCTGTTTTTTGTAGCAAAATATTTGATATATTTAAAAACACAAAATAATAAAAACAGTATAGAAGTCAAAAATACAAAGAATATATATAAAAATTCTTATTTTTATAATTCTGTTCATTTTTATCGTCAAAACTCTGGAATAAAAAGTCTATGGCAGGTGAGGCAGTGCCTCACCTGGCTACCTTTTCTGCACATCTCTTATCAAAACTCAGCGAATCTCCAGCAGTATATACTACTGTACATGTGTATAATACCGGCATGTACCCCATGGCTCATCAATTGTGTGCATATCTGGCTCTGGTACTTGCCAGGGACTCTTGAGCCATTTACCTCACCGCACGTCCCTGGCAAGTAGTGAGCCTGGATTTGACAACTTGAAAAAGTCTAAAGTAGTTTACGTAACTAGCATAGTGGTGCATTGGTGTTCTCAATACACCACTACGCAAACTACGTAACGGGCACCCAACTAACATATAAATACCTTCAATTTAATACCTTGGTTACAGCGCAGTGTGCACCCCCAAAAAGAATTATGCCCAGTACCTGAGAAACAGTGGCGTAACTATAGCACCGCAGCCCCCGCGGTGGCAGGGGGGCGCTGTGCATGTGGGGGCGCCGGGGGGCTGCGGTGCTATAGTAATGCCCGCCCCCCCATCCCCCGCAGGCTTACCTGTCTGCGCGTCCCGGCTCCCCTCCTGGCTTCAATCAATTCTATGGAGACGGACCACGATAAAATGGCCGCCCCATAAAGCAGACTGTTCTCTGAAACTGTCTGCGGTATGGGGGCGGACATTTTATCGTGGTCCGTCTGCATAGAATTATTAATTGAAGCCAGGAGGGGAGCACAGACAGGTAAGCCTGCGGCGATGGGGGGGGGGGCTGCAACGGCGGCTGGGGAGGGAGGCTGGCAGGGAGGGGGGCGCCCCAAACCAAGCTACGCCACTGCTGAGAAAAAGTCCATACATTACTGTATGTGCTGTGGCTACAGATTCTGAAGTTGAAATGAAAAATGAAAATTCCTAAATAATTTGAAGCATAATATATACACATCTTTGGCTTGGTATATATTAATTATATATTATATATACTGCTCTTTATCCATCCATGGAGGCAGGTGGCTATATTCTGCTCTTACTTTGTACATACAGTAGTAAGATGATGGTGCTATCCTACCGAAGGTACATATTTTACGGACATGACTGCTCCTGATGAAGACGTGCTGATACATCGAAACGCATTCAGCCCTACCACAGACCCTGATACTAACTGAGGCCTACTCCCCCACCTGGGCCCCAACAGAGAGCCCAATACCACCTTGCACCAGGCTCCAAAGCGGTGAACTTATTCCGGACCAGCCTCCACCATCTTGGGCCCCACAGGTCCACACCTCCTTTGGCAGTGATTCACGGTGGTGGTTATTCCATCATTCCACCCACCACTCCTGCTCCTTTCCATCTGAGGCAAACTGGACCGACATGCTGGGAATTTAACCGGAACCACCTCCAGGTCACCAGATAAGACCCTGATGGATTGACCATAAAAGGTGGTAACTATAACAAATTTATTGGCCCAATGAACTATCTTCATTTACTTTCCGGAGCCATGTGCATGCACTGACAATCTTCAAAAACCCCCCTTCCCTTATGCATATTCGAATAGAAAGTATAATCTCTTGTCGTTGGGTTTTTAATTCTCCATATATCGTATATTCCTGAAGTATATAATATTCTATTAAATTCTTCTGCAATCTTAATTAGAGCCTTTCTGTTTTTAGATTTACTGATACCTGACCTGTCCAAATTAATATCTCTGACTAGGTTGAAATCTCCAAAGACCAATATCCTTCCTACTGCAACTCTCTTAAGCTCTTTCAACATTTTTTTAATAAATTTCCCCTGCTGTGTATTTGGGGCGTATACTGAGGCAATAGTAGTTTTCCCACCCTTCAAAGAGCCTATTAGAATAATATATCTCCCTTCTTTATCTGTATACTGTGCTTCTAGTTCAAATTCAACTTTTTTATTAAACATCACCGCCACACCCGCCTTCTTTTGGATTGCATTTGAATAATATACTTTAGTGTACCTGTTATCTAGTAAGGAGGGGTGTCCAACTCTAGAGAGGTGGGTTTCTTGTAATGCCGCTATATCTATCTCCTGATTGCGCAAAAATTTCCAAAGTTTTTTCCTCTTCTGAGGGGCATTTAAGCCCTTGACATTAATAGTTATTAAATTTAACATCTCCTCTATATTCACGTATTGATTATGCATTTACGGATAGAAACACTCTACAAAATATAAAAAAGGCTGAAATTCTACCAATAACTTGGACGGACCATGCTCCCATCTTGATAAAATGGGAAGTAAAGAACCTTCCCTCTATCGCTAGAATATGGAGATGTCCGAATTATGTTTTCTCATCTCCAGATACAAAAAACACAATAAAAGAGGCAATTGAAGAGTACTTAGAGTTTAATAATCCCGAACAAACGAACGCAATAAACTGTTGGTGCGCCCTGAAAGCCGTTCTAAGAGGTAAAATAATACAAAGTGTCGCTGTATTAAAGAAACAAGAGAGAAGAGCGACAGAGGAGCTGGAAAAAAATATTAAAAACTTAGAACAGGCACACAAAACACACCCCTCGAACGACCAGACCCTGAAAGAAATAGATAAATTAAGAGATGAATTAGAAACAATAATCATTAAACAAATTAATAGAGAGACAGATATCTCCAAACAAAAATATCACATAGAAGGGAATAAAGCAACACGCCTATTAGCCAAGAAGGTAAAAAATATAAAGTATAAAAATGTGGTTAAAAGCCTATATAATGAAAAAGGGATTAAGATAATGAACCCATTAGAAATCTCAAATGTATTTGCAGACTATCTAAAACAGCTATATAATCTCAAAGAGCAGAGCAACACCAAACAACCTTCCAGTGAAGATATAGACACCTTCTTAAGTAAAATAAAACTACCTAAGATCAATCAAACAACTCTAGACAAACTAAATGAGCCATGGAGCCTCCAAGAGGTTTTGGATGCAATTAAAACTCTTAAAAAAAATAAAGCCCCTGGTCCGGATGGCCATATAAATAATATGTATATAACCCAGCAAAGAGAAATTGCACCAATGCTGCTTCAGGCTTTCCAGGAAGGAAGTCAGAAAGGGGAATTTCCAGGCGAAATGTTAGAGGCGCGGATAGTGCAGATAGCTAAACCAGGTAAAGATCCCGACATCCCACAAAATTACCGCCCCATCGCACTATTAAATAGTGATATAAAAATATATGCAAAGATGATAGCAAATAGATTAGCACCAAACTTAACAAAACTAGTTAAAGAAGAACAGGCAGGATTCATACCAGGTAGACAGGGCCCAAATAATGTCCGTAAAGCACTGGACATCATGAGGTTGATGTCCATGAGGGAGACTCCGCTAATGGTTCTATCGCTAGATGGAGAAAAGGCATTCGACCGGTTGCATTGGGTATATATGGAAAAAGTGCTCCAAAAGTTTGGCCTTAGGGATAACTGCTTAAGAGCCATAATGGCACTATACAGCAGACCCTCAGCACACGTCCTATGCAATGGATATCCTTCATATGGATTTAATATTACCAATGGGACAAGGCAGGGATGCCCCCTGTCCCCATTGATGTATGTACTGGCGATAGAACCATTAGCGGAGTATATTAGACAAAACACTAGAGTGACGGGCCCAGTAATTGACGGAAAACAGAACAAAATATTACTATATGCGGACGACGTTTTGCTCCTCTTAACCGATCCAGAAGACTCGGTGAAAGAGGTATTAAACATAGTAGATGAATTTTCAAGGGTCTCATATTATAAATTAAACAGAGCTAAAACGGAGGCATTAACAATAAATGTTACTAATTTAGATTTGATAAAAATGAAGTCCGATTTTAAATTTAGCTGGAAAACAACATCACTTAAGTACCTAGGAATTCAATTAGTAACTAGCGAAAAAAAATTAGTAGATTGTAATTATGGGCCCTTGCTACATCATCTAAATCAAAAGATTAATGAATGGATGAACACGGACCTATCATTGCTGGGACGAATAGCTCTAGTAAAAATGTTCCTATTACCAAAAATTCTCTATCTGTTTAGGGCAATCCCTAGATGGCTCCCGAAGTATTGGCTATATAGATTTAACTCAATATTTAACAAATTTGTTTGGAAAAATAAAAAAGCAAGAATTGCAAAGAAATACATGACTCTCCCTAAAAACAAAGGCGGGTTTTCTTTCCCTGATTTGGAAAAATATCAATTTGCTACGATGTTAAACCAAATAAATTATATAAGTGGATCTATAAACGAAGCGATGATGGGGGAGATATACCATTCGGAAATGGGGAACATCCCTTTGAAGGAACTAATATGGCTACCACCTAAATTCTTGGGACAGGGAAAACCTTTAGTAAAATCAGTAGATGAGGTCTTGAAAACATGGCATAAATTTCTGCACCAAATAGGTAAGCTGGGAGCTCCGTTTGGACACCTTTCTATAGATGTCATAGCTAAAAGCATACCAAATCTAAACTTAACTGGATGGAAGGTCAAAGGAATTAACACATTAGCCGACCTGTTTTATAATAACCATCTGATGTCTTTCACACAGCTTAAAGATCAATTTGATATTCCGAATATAGATTTTTATAAGTTTCTACAAGTAAGACACTGGCTACAGTCTAATATCTTTCAATCTAGTGAGTTGGAGTGTCTCCCAAAAGATATGGTGATGCAGCTATCTGGTAGGCAAAAGAAAGGAGGAACTACTTACTGGTATAAAATTTTAATGCAAGAGAAAGAGGATGAGAAATCAAGTCAGCAAATTAAATGGGAACAGGAATTAGATATCTCAATGGAGGTTAAACAATGGAATCAATTATTTAGTATGGTTCACCAAATGTCAAAAACAGCAATGTATACGGAAAGATATCTTAAAATTTTTTATCAGGCATATTATACCCCAGCTAAGCTATACAAAATAGCCTGGGAACAAACAGATCTATGCTGGAGATGTACAGCGGAAAGAGGAGACCTTATCCATATTTTTTGGTCTTGCAAAAAATTAGATGATTTTTGGAAAGAGATAGAAAATCTTATATTTGAAATAGGAGGGATAAGACTTCAATTAAATGCGCCAATGGTCTTGCTACACGTAGGGATCTCTAACCTAGATCAAATGAAAAGATATGTGACCAATCAGATTATCAGCGCAAGTATTACAGCAATAGCGCAGCTATGGAAACAGATGCCTCCCCCCTCTCTCCAGATGGTAATTAATAAAATAAAACATAACTATAAAATGGAAACACTTAACACCCCAGATAATGCCAAGATACGGAAACTCTGGAGAGACTGGGAACGTTCTGCAACTATGAATATACCATAATGACAAGAAGATCTCGCTACCTGGAATATTAGCACTGCTACTTGAATATCAAAATACTCCCTAGAAAAACTCTCCCCTGTTGAATAAAAGTTATACTGAAAAAAAAAAAAAAAAAAAAAAAAGGAAAAATTAGATATAAAGAGAGGAATACAAAAATCAACTTAATCTGACTGTCAAAATTGATGTATAAGATGTATTATATATGTGTGATGTGATGTGATGTAAATTTGTGTAAAGGGAATGTATATCCCTATATATGTTTTAAAAATTTTGATATACTAATAAAAATTAAAGAAAAAAAAAAAAAAAAAACCCTACCCTTTTTTTTATCCATTGCGCAATACATTTTTTAATTACATGTATTTATTTATTTTTTCATAGAGAGTACTCTCTTTATTGTTGTGTGTTGTAATAAATGCATTTGTATTTTACTATATAATTGTGTTTGGTCATCATTCAGAAAAACCCAGCGCTGTATACCCCCCCTTTTTTTGTCCATGTATTTACGGGGAGTCATACACACTCCCATATACAGCAGCTTTAACTGGTTTCGAGGTTCACCTTTTTCTATATTTTCCGGAAATATCCGGACTTACTGTCATCAATCTCCCATTGAATGTACAGGGGTACAATAGATTGTAGATTAATAACAGAAACTGATACAAACAGAGACACGCACAGGCCTACATAGATGGGCAATCTGATTACTGGTCAACGTGTCAGTGAGAAAATACAGGACAATAATTTCATGCCATTATAATGTGTACTTGACAGTGACTGTAAATCGGCAGAACCTCATAATGATAATCCCCATGTAGTCACACATTAAGGTGTTTACACATATATAACAGCCATGGACTGACCCCACGTACCTTCTAACGTCATTCTGACATCCATCATTCTGCCTTGTGATTGGTTACATGTTCTCCTGGACCAGTATATAAGCTGCACCAGAGACTGAGGTTACCATACAGCTAGGGGGATTCTACAATACACAGACAGACAGAACAACATAGAGAGCTATAGATGAACAAGATGGATGCAATGTTCTCCTTGTGTCTTCTTCTCTGTGTTATGGACACAGTGACCAGTCTACCTGTGGCTCCATCACTGCAGGTGAGTTACTATGAATAGTACAATGTTCTCCTTGTGTATTCTTCTCTGGGTTATGGACACAGTGACCAGTCTACCTGTGGCTCCACCACTACAGGTGAGTTACTATGAATAGTACAATGTTCTCCTTGTGTCTTCTTCTCTGTGTTATGGACACAGTGACCAGTCTACCTGTGGCTCCATCACTACAGGTGAGTTACTAGGAATAGTACAATGTTCTCCTTGTGTCTTCTTCTCTGTGTTATGGACTCAGTGACCAGTCTACCTGTGGCTCCATCACTACAGGTGAGTTACTATGAATAGTACAATGTTCTCCTTGTGTCTTCTTCTCTGTGTTATGGACACAGTGACCAGTCTACCTGTGGCTCCATCACTACAGGTGAGTTACTAGGAATAGTACAATGTTCTCCTTGTGTCTTCTTCTCTGTGGCCCTTATTCTGGTTGGTGCGGCCGGAGCCGCATATGCGGCTCCGACCGTGCAGGCGAATCCCCGCCTTCCATACGGATCGCCACGGCCGTCCGTACGCGGATATGTGGCGATCCGCATGAAATTGGACGGGGATACGCCTCCTCCATGGTGGGAGCAGCCCCTGCATTCGATGGTCGCCGAACATCGAATGCAGGGCCGCACGCTCCACCAGGTCCCGCAACACAAGACCACACGGACACTTGTCGGTGTGAAATCTTGTATGGGGGCGGGCAGCTGACATCCGGCGATGTCAGATGCCCGCCCCGTACCCACGCGTCACGGCCTCATTACCATGCATACGCCCCGCGTTTGCATGGGAACGCCCATGAAACGCGGGGCGTATGCATAGGGTAATGAGGATAAGTAGCCCCTCACGCCCCTCTACGCCCCCTGTGCGGCGTATAGAGAATCCTTGCGGCGAAATCGCCTGCACATGCGCAGAGTGACCTCTGCACATGCGCAGAAGATAAACATCGGCGGCCCGTACGCAAGCGGGAATATCCGCATCGATCAGAATAAGGGCCTGTGTTATGGACTCAGTGACCAGTCTACCTGTGGCTCCATCACTACAGGTGAGTTACTATGAATAGTACAATGTTCTCCTTGTGTCTTCTTCTCTGTGTTATGGACACAGTGACCAGTCTACCTGTGGCTCCATCACTACAGGTGAGTTACTAGGAATAGTACAATGTTCTCCTTGTGTCTTCTTCTCTGTGTTATGGACACAGTGACCAGTCTACCTGTGGCTCCACCACTACAGGTGAGTTACTAGGAATAGTACAATGTTCTCCTTGTGTCTTCTTCTCTGTGTTATGGACTCAGTGACCAGTCTACCTGTGGCTCCATCACTACAGGTGAGTTACTATGAATAGTACAATGTCTCCTTGCTGTATAGGGATCTAATATTCAGATCACAGTGACACGTGTATTACTGCACTTCCATATATAACTACTGGTTGGGGAGGTCAGTGACTGACTACATAGGGGTATTAGGATTATATGTGGCACTCTATAGAGGAGTGAGTACAAGTACCTGTCAGTCATCATGCTCAGTGACCAGTGACTGCAGGAGGCAGCTCACAGTGACACGTCTCACTGCACTTCCATATATAACTACTGGTTGGGGAGGTCAGTGACTGACTACATAGGGGTAGTGGGATTATATGTGGCACTCTATAGAGGAGTGAGTACAAGTACCTGTCAGTCACCATGCTCAGCGACCATTGTCTGCAGGAGGAAGCTCACAGTGACACGTCTCACTGCACTTCGATATATAACTACTGGTTGGGGAGGTCAGTGACTGACTACATAGCGGTAGTAGGATTATATGTGGCACTCTATAGAGGAGTGAGTACAAGTACCTGTCAGTCACCATGCTCAGTGACCAGTGACTGCAGGAGAAAGCTCACAGTGACACGTCTCACTGCACTTCCATATATTACTACTGGTTGGGGAGGTCAGTGACTGACTACATAGGGGTAGTGGGATTATATGTGGCACTGTATAGAGGAGTGAGTACAAGTACCTGTCAGTCACCATGCTCAGTGACCAGTGTCTGCAGGAGGAAGGTCACAGTGACACGTCTCACTGCACTTCCATATATAACTACAGGTTGGGGAAGTCAGTGACTGACTACATAGGGGAAGTGGGATTATATGTGACACTCTATAGAGGAGTGAGTACAAGTACCTGTCAGTCACCATGCTCAGTGACCAGTGACTGCAGGAGGAAGCTCACAGTGACACGTCTCACTGCACTTCCATATATAACTACTGGTTGGGGAGGTCAGTGACTGACTACATAGCGGTATTGGGATTATATGTGGCACTATAGAGGAGTGAGTACAAGTACCTGGCAGTCACCATGCTCAGTGACCAATGACTGCAGGAGGAAGCTCACAGTGACACGTCTCACTGTCCTTCCAATTATAACTACAGGTTGGGGAGGTCAGTGACTGACTACATAGGGGTAGTAGGATTATATGTGGCACTCTATAGAGGAGTGAGTACAAGTACCTGTCAGTCACCATGCTCAGCTACCAGTGACTGCAGGAGGAAGCTCACAGTGACACGTCTCACTGCACTTCCATATATAACTACTGGTTGGGGAGGTCAGTGACTGAGTACATAGGGGTAGTGGGATTATATGTGGCACTCTATAGAGGAGTGAGTACAAGTACCTGTCAGTCACCATGCTCAGTGACCAATGACTGCAGGAGGAAGCTCACAGTGACACGTCTCACTGCACTTCCATATATAACTACTGGTTAGGGAAGTCAGTGACTGACTACATAGAGGTAGTGGGATTATATGTGGCACTCTATAGAGGAGTGAGTACATGTACCTGTCAGTCACCATGCTCAGTGACCAGTGACTGCAGGAGGAAGCTCACAGTGACACGTCTCACTGCACTTCCATATATAACTACTGGTTGGGGAGGTCAGTGACTGACTACATAGGGGTAGTGGGATTATACAGTATGTGGCACTCTATAGAGGAGTGAGTACAAGTACCTGTCAGTCACCATGCTCAGTGACCAGTGACTGCAGGAGGAAGCTCACAGTGACACGTCTCACTGCACTTCCATATATAACTACTGGTTGGGGAGGTCAGTGACTGACTACATAGGGGTAGTGGGATTATATGTGGCACTGTATAGAGGAGTGAGTACAAGTACCGGTCAGTCACCATGCTCAGCGACCAGTGACTGCAGGAGGAAGCTCACAGTGACACGTCTCACTGCACTTCCATATATAACTACTGGTTGGGGAGGTCAGTGACTGACTACATAGTGGTATTGGGATTATATGTGGCACTCTATAGAGGAGTGAGTACAAGTACCTGTCAGTCACCATGCTCAGTGACCAGTGTCTGCAGAGGAAGCTCACAGTGACACATCTCACTGCACTTCCATATATAACTACTGGTTGGGGAGGTCAGTGACTGACTACATAGCGGTAGTAGGATTATATGTGGCACTCTAGAGAGGAGTGAGTACAAGTACCTGTCAGTCATCATACTCAGCGACCAGTGACTGCAGGAGGAAGCTCACAGTGACACGTCTCACTGCACTTCCATATATAACTTCTGGTTGGGGAGGTCAGTGACTGACTACATAGGTGTAGTGGGATTATATGTGGCACTCTATAGAGGAGTGAGTACAAGTACCTGTCAGTCACCATGCTCAGTGACCAGTGTCTGCAGGAGGAAGCTCACAGTGACACGTCTCACTGCACTTCCATCTATAACTACTGGTTGGGGAGGTCAGTGACTGACTACATAGGGGTAGTGTTATTATATGTGGCACTATAGAGGAGTGAGTACAAGTACCTGTCAGTCACCATGCTCAGTGACCAGTGACTGCAGGAGGAAGCTCACAGTGACACGTCTCACTGCACTTCCATATATAACTACTGGTTGGGGAGGTCAGTGACTGACTACATAGGGGTAGTGGGATTATATGTGGCACTGTATAGAGGAGTGAGTACAAGTACCTGTCAGTCACCATGCTCAGCGACCAGTGACTGCAGGAGGAAGCTCACAGTGACACGTCTCACTGCACTTCCATACATAACTACTGGTTGGGGAGGTCAGTGACTGACTACATAGGGGTAGTGGGATTAAATGTGGCACTGTATAGAGGATTGAGTACAAGTACCTGTCAGTCACCATACTCAGCGTC
The DNA here is from genome assembly GCF_055691185.1 of Crinia signifera. Classification (NCBI taxonomy): domain Eukaryota; kingdom Metazoa; phylum Chordata; class Amphibia; order Anura; family Myobatrachidae; genus Crinia; species Crinia signifera. The sequence goes on along the minus strand of NC_139228.1, from coordinate 77,169,136 downwards.
CAGTGACTGCAGGAGGAAGCTCACAGTGACACGTCTCACTGCACTTCCATATATATCTACTGGTTGGGGAGGTCAGTGACTGACTACATAGGGGTAGTGGGATCATATGTGGCACTCTATAGAGGAGTGAGTACAAGTACCTGTCAGTCACCATGCTCAGTGACCAGTGACTGCAGGAGGAAGCTCACAGTGACACGTCTCACTGCACTTCCATATATAACTACTTGTTGGGGAGGTCAGTGACTGACTACATAGTGGTAGTGGGATTATATGTGACACTCTATAGAGGAGTGAGTACAAGTACCTGTCAGTCACCATGCTCAGTAACAAGTGACTGCAGGAGGAAGCTCACAGTGACACGTCTCACTGCACTTCCATATATAACTACTGGTTGGGGAGGTCAGTGACTGACTACATAGGGGTAGTGGGATTATATGTGGCACTCTATAGAGGAGTGAATACAAGTACCTGTCAGTCACCATGCTCAGTGACCAGTGACTGCAGGAGGAAGCTCACAGTGACACGTCTCACTGCACTTCCATATATAACTACTTGTTGGGGAGGTCAGTGACTGACTACATAGTGGTAGTGGGATTATATGTGACACTCTATAGAGGAGTGAGTACAAGTACCTGTCAGTCACCATGCTCAGTGACCAGTGACTGCAGGAGGAAGCTCACAGTGACACGTCTCACTGCACTTCCATATATTACTACTGGTTGGGGAGGTCTGTGACTGACTACATAGGGGTAGTGGTTGAGAACGAGTCCAGTGGCCATTAGCTGGGAACTTCATCTCTTCTGCCTGTAGAATGATGGCACTTGGGGTGAGGTCGTGAAAGAATGTAAAACATCAGGTTCAGACCAGAGAGTAACACAAATGACAATGTGAGAATAACCCAACATGTATTTGTGTTTCAGATTTCCCGGCATGAGAATAATGGTTTTGGTAAGTCATTATTTATTTATACCTCACTCCTTGTGTATTTATCCTGGTTATTTTATTTAGATACCTGTAATCATCCTGGTTATTCTATTCAGATACCTGTAACCGTCCTTGGTAATCTATTCTATGTACATTTATATCTACAGTAGACAGAGATGCCGGGGAGCAGGAAGGCACCTTAACGAAGATTATTGAAGTCAACAAAGGTATCAATATTCTACTAAATGCTAATGGAATATAAAGGATTTAAGGATGCGCACCATCAGATCCCCATGGGGAAAAAACCCACACCCACTGGCCCCCACAGTGAAAAAAAAAAAAAAACACACACATTTAGATGGAGCCGCTCTCATTAGAGCGGCTCCTGGTGATTCTATCACCATCCGCTGTCCCCCATCAGCCGCCGGCCTCCAACAATGGGGCGCACACTCTTGAGATGATCACGCGCCCCATTCTCCCAGAAGATGTAGCAGCCTCCGCCTATTTTCCCGCTCCTGCCCGCTCTGCCCCAGCCTACTCCCACTCCCTACCCATCTCCCTGAAGCGGAGACAGGCAGGGAAGCCTTTGGTCCCCGATCCCCACTGCCTTACTGATGAGTGAGCCAGCCCTCACATCGCGGCCCTCCGCCAGCGCTGACCAGCTAGGGGGATCTGGTGAGAGCTCAGCAATGCTGAGGGCAGCTACATCTGTACAATGGCCACCACAGGAAAAGAAACACATTCATTGGCCTCCACAGAAGAAAACAACTCACAATGCTCCCCACATACTGTAAATCACATTGCACCACACTCTGGCTTCCCGGTACACCTTATAAATGGTCACGGCACACTATAGTTAACTATATTGATGTTGCTGCTAGTCCACTAGCTGGGTGTTCGTTTTTCTGTTCCCCGGTTTCTGCAGGGTCTTTCAGTATATACTGCCTGGATTCATTCAGCCGGCACCTAGGCTGCAATCATTGAACCTTAATCTGGCTGACTCACAAGGCTGCGTATTTGCAGCCTTGTGAGTCCACCAGATGCTGTCCTGTGAATGCTAGGTAGCCCCCCCCCCCCCCCCTCGCACACCATGCTCGTTCGTCCGGCATACAGATGGATATTTTACATAAACATCCATTTGCAGACCAGAGGGAAACTCTCACATCTTTCGATGGTCACCGACCATCGAAAGATGTGGTGAGTGCACAAATTTTAAAAGTGATGCTCAGGTCACTCAGATATTCATGCACATTCGTGAGAAAGTGGGTGGGAAGCTGACATCCAGTGATGTCAGCTGCCCGCCCTCCCGAGGCTCACATTACTTGACGATTTCCATGGGAACGCCCAGCGAATATCCATAAAATGCTGTGCGTTCCCATGGGTGTGTCCTCTGGCCTGCCACCACCACGCGTAATCGTGGGTGCAAGACATGCACGCTGCATATGCATAAGTGCATAAATGTACCTGCGCATATGCCCACCATCGGACCCCTTGCGAACAATGGGGTCCGAGTGAATAGACCAGATTAAGGTCCATTGTGTGTGTGTGAAACTATGCTCAGTTCTGCCTGATTAGACACCTGAGGTACTTTAGCCCAGTGTTATGACAGCAGTAATCCCAAATTCCACTCCTGTGGGTCCTGTCCAGCCACAGTACCTGCTACCCACTCCACTGGGTCCAGCCCAGCCATGATACCATCCACCCACTTTACTGGGATCAGTTCAGCTACAGTAACTGCTCTATTGGGTTCAGCATAGCTACATTACCTGCTACTGGCTCCATTGTGTCCAGCTCAGCTACATTACCTGCTACTGGCTCCATTGTGTCCAGCTCAGCCACATTACCTGCTACTGGCTCCATTGTGTCCAGCTCAGCCACATTACCTGCTACTGGCTCCATTGTGTCCAGCTCAGCCACATTACCTGCTACTGGCTCCATTGTGTCCAGCTCAGCCACATTACCTGCTACTGGCTCCATTGTGTCCAGCTCAGCTACATTACCTGCTACTGGCTCCATTGTGTCCAGCTCAGCACCATTACCTGCTACTGGCTCCATTGTGTCCAGCTCAGCTACATTACCTGCTACTGGCTCCATTGTGTCCAGCTCAGTCACATTACTTGCTACTGGCTCCATTGTGTCCAGCTCAGCTACATTACTTGCTACTGGCTCCATTGTGTCCAGCTCAGCCACATTACCTGCTACTGGCTCCATTGTGTCCAGCTCAGCCACATTACCTGCTACTGGCTCCATTGTGTCCAGCTCAGCCACATTACTTGCTACTGGCTCCATTGTGTCCAGCTCAGCTACATTACCTGCTACTGGCTCCATTGTGTCCAGCTCAGCTACATTACCTGCTACTGGCTCCATTGTGTCCAGCTCAGCACCATTACCTGCTACTGGCTCCATTGTGTCCAGCTCAGCTACATTACCTGCTACTGGCTCCATTGTGTCCAGCTCAGTCACATTACTTGCTACTGGCTCCATTGTGTCCAGCTCAGCCACATTACTTGCTACTGGCTCCATTGTGTCCAGCTCAGCCACATTACCTGCTACTGGCTCCATTGTGTCCAGCTCAGCTACATTACCTGCTACTGGCTCCATTGTGTCCAGCTCAGCCACATTACTTGCTACTGGCTCCATTGTGTCCAGCTCAGCCACATTACCTGCTACTGGCTCCATTGTGTCCAGCTCAGCCACATTACCTGCTACTGGCTCCATTGTGTCCAGCTCAGCCACATTACCTGCTACTGGCTCCATTGTGTCCAGCTCAGCCACATTACCTGCTACTGGCTCCATTGTGTCCAGCTCAGCTACATTACCTGCTACTGGCTCCATTGTGTCCAGCTCAGCCACATTACCTGCTACTGGCTCCATTGTGTCCAGCTCAGCTACATTACCTGCTACTGGCTCCATTGTGTCCAGCTCAGCCACATTACCTGCTACTGGCTCCATTGTGTCCAGCTCAGCCACATTACCTGCTACTGGCTCCATTGTGTCCAGCTCAGCCACATTACTTGCTACTGGCTCCATTGTGTCCAGCTCAGCTACATTGCCTGCTACTGGCTCCATTGTGTCCAGCTCAGCCACATTACCTGCTACTGGCTCCATTGTGTCCAGCTCAGCCACATTACCTGCTACTGGCTCCATTGTGTCCAGCTCAGCCACATTGCCTGCTACTGGCTCCATTGGGTTCAGCTCAGCTACATTACCTGCTACTGGCTCCATTGGGTTCAGCTCAGCTACATTACCTGCTACTGGCTCCATTGTGTCCAGCTCAGCTACATTACCTGCTACTGGCTCCATTGTGTCCAGCTCAGCTACATTACCTGCTAATGGCTCCATTGTGTCCAGCTCAGCCACATTACCTGCTACTGGCTCCATTGGGTTCAGCTCAGCTACATTACCTGATACTGGCTCCATTGTGTCCAGCTCAGCTACATTACCTGCTACTGGCTCCATTGTGTCCAGCTAAGCCACATTACCTGCTACTGGCTCCATTGTGTCCAGCTCAGCCACATTACCTGCTACTGGCTCCATTGTGTCCAGCTCAGCCACATTACCTGCTACTGGCTCCATTGGGTTCAGCCCAGCTACAGTACCTGCTACTGGCTCCATTGTGTCCAGCTCAGCCACATTACCTGCTACTGGCTCCATTGGGTTCAGCCCAGCTACAGTACCTGCTACTGGTTCCATTGTGTCCAGCTCAGCTACATTACCTGCTGTCCCACTATCATAGTTGTTTTTGGGTTATCCAGTTCTATCCGGATTCCAGCTGCTATCATCAAATCATCCGTCATCTAGTTCCCAGCCACTTCCATTGTGCCATCGGTATCCAGATTTGGTTGTTATCAGTGCATTATCCACAACCCGGTTACCTTAAGTGATTTCCAGTGTCCCTGGATCCTGTTACTTTGCCAAGTCGGCTATCCTGAGTTAAAGTTATTCTGGCTTTCCCAGACTCCAGTACTAATTTGATATCTCCAGACTGAGTACCTGAGAGACTTTCCAATATCTCCAGATTCCTGTACTGATCTATCATCCCAGGAATAAATACTTCAGAGACCTTCTGGTATCCCCAGATTCAAGTACTAGACTGGTATCCCCAGGCTGAGTACTCTAGAGACTTTCTAGCTTCACCGGGATCCTTTACCTGTTTGATGTCCCCAGACTGAAGTGCCTCCAGTTCCAACCTGGTATCCCCAGATCCAGTCAGCTTCTCTGTAAATCCAATCAAATTCTCAACCATTGTATCCACCACAGCCCACCATGGTCACGACCAAGTGCTCAAATCCTCATTTGCGACACCTTAGATGTCAACTAGGGTCCGATGTGCAATCCTGTGTACATCGGACCTGAGTGCATGCAGGTCTGACCTAGGACCCCCTCCTGGCGGTGGGGAACAAGGGTCGCATGAGATACTCCACATGTCAAAGACCAGGTACAGTAATAGAAACACAGAGATAGAGAAAATAGGTGGTGTGCACAGAAAGGAAGGGGGTAGCCACTAGGGTGGCCAATCTCAGGATTGGGATAAGCGGGATCCCAGGATTTGGCCCCCAAATGTCCAAGATATCAATCCTGGGATTGGAGTTTCCAATCCCATGATTTCAGGATTAGACTGTGCATGCGCAGTCTAATGCCGGGCAGCATCTGAGCACACACTCAGATACTGCCCAGCTGTTCCCAATCCCTAGTCTTTGGCTCTGCGCAGCGTGATGGTCAAAGGTCAGACTGCACTTCTGCTATCACACCAGCACCTGGATGTACTCAGTCGGCTGCACCCGCATCACTACACACAACTGCCTCCTGCCCAGCTCCCGGACACTACACCTACCACAGCATACGTAAGTAAATGTGTGGTGAGGCACGGCTGCTTTTGGCGGCTGTCGGGGGTGTTTTTGCAATCATGGAGGCCAATCCTGGGATCCAGGGAATCCTGGGATTGGGAAATTTTCAATCCCAAATCCTGGGATCGAAGAAATGCTCCAGGTTTGGCTTGTCTATTAGTGACACCAGCCGCAAGATAATTACAGTATTTAACTGTGTCTTAGCATTTTCCTCATATATATACTGTAATGTGGGGGCATTACAATATATATGAGAGCGAAAGAATGGGTAGGGAGATTGAAGTATCCAGGGTGGAGAAAGAGGGAGCAGTGGGGAGAGAGCGGGTGAGTACATAGGGGTGAGGAGAAAGGGAGCTATATGAATAAGGGAAGACTCCATTGCCTCCCAGAGTTACACCTCTGGTGCAAAGAAACACATATTTGGTGGGAAAAAAATAACATCACTTTGATAGTATTGATGCATATGATTGAATTAATAATCAGAAATGAATCTTATGTAACTTATATCAGCGTATACATGCTCCATGTCTATTTTGCTGTAGGTTTCAACAACTTATCTGTACATAACGGAGATATCCTTATGAAAACTGGTCGCAGCGCCATCAGCTGTACAAGTTGCTTGTGGCCTATATCTGCAGATGGGACTGTGCCGGTTCCGTACACCTTATCCTCTGTTTACAGTGAGATATCTCTTCCTTATGTAACCCTAAAGTAGCCATGGCCAACAACCGTTCTAGTATACTAATATACAGTATGTTAAACTTCCTTTCCCACAGATTCCGATCAACGCAACTTGTTTACAACTGCTATGGAAGAGTTTGCAACACTGACGTGTGTGAGGTTTGTACCTTGGACAACACAGAAGGATTATATCACCATTGTCTCAGGACGTGGGTAGGTTCTTCCGTTCTGTTTTTGTTAAAGTTTAACAGTAACTTATTGGTTTCTGGTCACCAAAGCAGAATTCTCTTACACTTGGGGTGACATTTAATAGAATGCGAGGTACTTGTGAGTTATCTGGGCGTCCGATTTGGGTACTTACGATTTGCATGCGATTTGCATGCGATATCGCATGCGATTTACGATTTGCATGCGATTTAGCATGCGATTTGCATAAGATTTGCTATTCATTTCATTACCCCACTATCCCCAAAGTGTGTCTATCAACGTGAACCCGAAGCGTGGCGAGCGGCGGTGGTACGCGTCCTCCGACCTTTTCATGCCCTACTATCCACTAGGGCGTGGAGTGAGAATAGAATAGTGTGGCGAGCGCAGCGAGCCACCGAGCCCGAAGCGTGGCGAGCGCAGCGAGCCCCGCGAGGGGACGCGGACACCTGTGAAGCCCGCAAGGGCACGCGGATACCTGTGAAGGTGTCTGCGTCCCCTCGCGGGGCTCGCTGCGCTCGCCACGCTTCGGGCTCGGTGGCTCGCTGCGCTCGCCACACTATTCTATTCTTACTCCACGCCCTAGTGGATAGTAGGGCATGAAAAGGTCGGAGGACGCGTACCGCCGCCCCTCGCGTGCTCGCTGCGCTCGCCACACTTCGGGTTCACGTTGATAGACACACTTTGGGGATAGTGGGGTAATGAAATGAATAGCAAATCTTATGCAAATCGCATGCTAAATCGCATGCAAATCGCAAATCGCATGCGATATCGCATGCGATATCGCATGCGATCTAGTACCAAAATCGGACGCCCAGATAACTCACAAGTACCGAATGCGATTTTATCGCACTTTCTAATTCGCCCATTATGGCACATTTTTCAATTGCATTTTTTGCTGCGAATTCACATATTTAATGAGGTGCGTATTCTAGAAAAAGTGCGATTAAGCGATAATGTGCGAATTTTAGGCCTAAAAATTAGGTAATGTGCGAATTTGTGTTTAGGTCCTCCCTAAGTATAACCAGCCCCGGGCTCATTGAGCCGGACCTGGTTCCAAAAATACGGGGGACCACCAGATTTTTTGTCCCCCGTATATTTGGAACCAGGACCGGTCCAAGAGTCCGGGGCTGGTTTCAGAAATACGGGGGACCCCTATGCTTTTTGTCCCCTGTATTTTTGGAACCAGGTCCGGATCATTGAGCCCGGGGCTGGTTATGCTAAGGAGGGGGGACCCCACGCTGTTTAAAAAACAAAACACTTTAACACATTTTTTAACACAGGACCATGCACAGATCTCAATGATCTGTGCAGGGTTCTGGCCAATTTGCATAACAGAAAATGTTTTGCAATTTTTAGACATATTTTTACGAATTTTCATCTCATTAAATATGCAAATTGTATACTTTTCAATGGGAAAACATCTGGATGCGAGTTCCGGCACAACTAAAAATCGCACTTTCAGAAAGTGCGATTTCGCTGCAAAATCTGTGGTTTTTGCATCTCATTACATATGCAAATTCGAGGAAAAGTGTGATTTAGGCCGTTTTTTGCGAAAAAATCGCAACAATCAAACTTTTGCATCTCATTACATGTCACCCTTGATCTTTGCAATCAATGATAATTCTCCATTAATAGAATAGTTTTTAATAGTCTGTCCAGCAATGACTGTTTCTTATTATGTGACTAAGTATATGTATCCATAGAACAGACTCTAATACCTTCCTCCCTGCTTCCAGCTGTACCTCATTTGTTGGACGACTAGGTGGACCTCAGATGGTTGGATTAGATATTTATGGCTGTATGTCCAGAGGGGCCATACAACATGAGCTAGATCATGCCTTGGGATTTTACCATGAGCATATGAGGAGTGACCGTGATAACTATGTCACCATCAATTACCAGTATATCTCACCAGGTAGTACATACGTGGCATCTGCATTACATGACTGCTTTGCTACTTCAGGTTCTGTTTCGTTTCCATTTGAACATGAGTTGCGGTAAATGGAGATTCCTTGTTACAGGTGATGTGGCAAACTTTCAGAAGGTAAACACTAATAACCTGGGTCTGGAGTATGATTATGGCTCAGTGATGCATTATGTCAAGTAAGTTGTACACAGAGTTATTACATAATAGATGATGGTGGATGGATGGGATTAGAGCCCACTGATGTGATAGATGTCCCTAATATTCTGGATTTTGCTGTTGACCATTTTCTATTGTTTTGTCTCTATGTGACAGCTATGCATTCTCTAATACTACAAACCAACTAACCATTGTACCCAAGCCGGATCCAACTGTGCCCATGGGTCAAAGAACTGGACTGAGTATTTTGGATGTCTCTAAAATTAACCGGCTCTACCAGTGCAGTAAGTAATTATGCGCAGATCAGGTGCGTGTACCACCAGAAATGCCTCCTCACTTGTGAGGAGAGCAGAGACGGGACAATAAAAGTTTCTGGGAAGCCAGCTCTGTTGTGTGACTAGGCAAACTATTACCCAACCCATGTCAGAGCTGTAAATATTTGTAGAAGTCCTGTTTTGGGATACTGTGCTTTGCTTGAAGTACGGAAAAAGGGGCCAGAGTACGATCTAGGAGAACATGTTTAAGAGAATGGAGGCCACAGGCCACCCACGAGTCAAAGGACAGTCTGGGAATTAGGCTAGCAATAGCAGTTAGGGACAACTCCAGGCAGGATAGGGAGAATGTTGTGGAGGAGGAAACTAGTTTATGCCATGTGGAGACCGTGACTTGGACTGCCTTTCCTACTTTCTGCCGAGGAGGAACGTCATTTTGGGGCAACCACAATAAGTCTTGTAGGTGGAGGGGATGAATGGGGGCCTATTCCAGCAGAACCCAAGGCTTGGGGTCAGTCCGCTTAAACCATTCTGCAGCCTGATTGAGGATACAAGCAGAGTGGTATTTTTCAATATCTGGGAAGGCTTCCATATTGTTTGGGAAGAGTGAGGGTTCTTTTTGCCATTCTAGGTTTAGAGTTTTTCCATATATAGGTGGAGAAAATCTGATTAATTTTATTATATAGAGGTTTTGGCAATAATCTCGGGATCATATGGAAGAGGTACATCAGCTTTGGCAATAATACCATTTTAGCCACAGCGATGCGACCAAGCCATGATACCTTGTGTAGTAACCAATCTTTTGTCAGTAGTTCCAAGGCCTTCAACAGGGGGCCATAGTTACAGTCCAACAGTTACAGTCTATTGTTACAGTCCAACAATAGATTGTCTCTCGCTAAATGAATACCTAAATATTTAAGGGAGCTGGCTTGCCAGGTGTATTTATAGGTTTGTTTCAAGGATTTGACTATATTTTCAGGAATGTTCAGGGGGTGAGCTTCTGTTTTAGAGGTGTTGAGTTTATAATAAGAAACTCTGGAGTACATATCGAGTATCGTGTGAAGGGATGGGAGGGAAATCTCGGGTTTTGATAAGCATAGAAGAATATCGTCCGCAAACAGACTGATCTTATGGGGAATACCACCAATTGTTGGGCCATGTATTGTTTCTGTGCTCCTAATCTTTTCAGCCAGAGGTTCAAGGGCCAGGGAAAAAATCAAGGGGGCCAGAGGGCACCCCTGATGAGTTCCATTAGAAATGCCAAATCCCGAGGAGATACAGCCATAACAGAAACTTTGGCAGAAGGGGCAGAGTAAAGAGCCGCAATAGAGGCGCAAATCCACTGAGGCCAAAGCGGCTAAGCACAGCCCGCAGGTAGCCCCAATGCAATCTGTCAAAAGCCTTCTCAGCGTCTAGAGACATAATCAACAGGGGGTCTGATTGGGAAGCACAGACTTCCATAACACCTAAAACCCTTTGGGTATTTTCTGGAGCCTGCCGACCTGGTATGAACCCCACTTGATCAGGTTAGATCAAAGAAGATATTAAGGGGTGCAAACGTGAAGCAAGCATTTTGGCATATATTTTAACATCAAGGTTAAGCAACGCAATGGGGCGGTAGTTTTGCACAGAACTAGCCATGTTGCCTGGTTTAGGGATAGTAACTATTTCGGGCTTCTAACATCTCCTTCGGGAAACAACTGATCTCAGATGCTTTATTACAGCATCTGAACAGGGGCAAGATCGGACTTAAACTTTTTGTAAATATTAGATGGGTAGCCATCTCGACCAGGCGCTTTTTTTAAGGGCAGTGAATCTATCACTGCCTCTACCTCTGCGCACTTCCATGGTGAACAGAGGGAAGCCAACGATTCTGAATTTGATGTGGGTAAAGAGATATCACTCAAGAAATCATTAATGTCGGTAGGTGATGGTGGGGAGTATTAGGATCATTTTTGAGGTTGTGCAGGTTAGAGTAATATTCAGCGAAGGCATTGGTTATGTCTACTGGATCAGAAAGCTTAGCACCCCTAGAATTATAAATGGCGTGGATTCAATCTTTTGTCCTGGGGCCTCTGAACTTTTGAGCCAAGAGGCAACCAGCCCTATTACCATACACATAAAACCTTTGATTAAGGCGGGACAAGTTACATTGTACCTCACTCAGTGAGAAAAGGTTGCCCTCCTCTCTAGCCTTAAGCAAAAGCACATATAAAGATCTGTTTTTAGGGTCTGCTTTGTGTGCACTCTCAAGTTTGGCCGCCTCAAGCTTGGCCAGTTCAAAGTGCTTTTTATACTCTCTTTCAAGTCTGGCTGCCGCCTGAATGGCCAAGCCACGTAAGACAGCCTTGAGTGAGCACCAGTGGGTAAAAACTGAAGTATCCTCGGGAGTATTGGTGGACAAATAGGATGAAAGAGATTGCAGTATGGTATTTGATGCCTCTGGCTGATTAAGGATATGTGTGTCTAATCTCCAGAAACCAGGGTGGAGTCTCCGCTCCCCCACATCCCATATAAGAGAAAGGGGGAGTGATCCAACCAGGACATAGGCATCATATCGGCTTTATGGATAGATGCCAATGTCCATTTATCTGCTAGAATCAGATCAATTCTGGAATATGACCGGTGTATATGTGAATAAAATGAGTAGTCCCTAACTGTTGGATGTCTAGCAGGCCACACATCAAAAAGCTCATATTCTGCCAGCAAGCCACGGAAGCCTTTAACAGGGTCATGTGGCTTATTTGCAGACAAAGGACTCGCCCTAGATCTATCTATGGATGGATCCAGAACCATGTTAAAGTCACCAAGTATTAAGATAGCACCTTTTGCGTGTGAATCCAGAATCTTACAAAACTTTTTACAAAACGCTAGTTGTTTGGTGTTAGGGACATAACAAGATGGAAGAGTAACTTCTATGTTATTCAGACTGCCCACTAGGATTAAATATCGCCCACTTGGGTCTGACCATTTGGTCGACAGGACAAAGGGACAGTGCTGTGAAATAAGGATGGCAACACCGGCTTTTTTTCTGAGGGCCATTGGCTGTATAACAGTGGAGGTATCTTGTATTGTAAAATGGAGGTGGGGCAGCTTGCTGAAAATGAGTCTATTGGACTGCAACGATATGAGCCTTAAGCCTGTGAAAGTGATTTAGCGCTAACTTTCTCTTTGAAGGGGAGTTAAGTCCCTTAGCGTTAATAGATACTACTTTTACCATGTTCTAAATAGGGATGGTGAGTTTTTAACATAGCAATAAGTCGAAAAACAGTAAACAAGACAGTATATCTGGCAATTTAAGGGGAAGTAGATAACAAGAAAAAAAAACAGACAGAAAAGAAAAAAAACATATATAAACTGAAATAACCCCACTGGGGGCTAAAGTCAGATGCCACAACATGGGCACCTTTTTGGTAAGGAAAAAGGGGGTAGTGGACATATCCCCCGTTGCCTACAAGAGCAAAGCAAAACAACTTTGGGGTACGACCCCGGGCCACCCCGTGCCCTACCGACCCCGCTAAACACTAAAAATGTGCCAACGGTGAAACTATACATGGTCAGATGGGAGTCGGCACAGACCCAAATAACAATTTTAAAAGTAAAAAAAAAAAAAAATTTGACATTGTAGATAGTGTTAGCATAAGAAAATGGAGGAGGGGGTAGACTAAAGTGAGAACATACACATTACAAACACATGTTATTTTGACCCTGCCATCGACCAGACCTGCTGAAGTCAACAGTTAGGGGAGGTGCTCAACGTGGCACCGGCAATGTTCCATTTGGCTAGCAGTTTTATGCCCTCCTCCAATAGTGGAGCCTTCACGTGAAATCAGAAGTTTCGTGCGGAAACCCCAACTGTAGAGGATCTCTGCGTTCCTGAGAGCCAAAGTAAGAGGTTGGAAAGAACGTCTCTTAGCTGGAGAAAGGTCGCCAAATAATTGTAATGAGCCCAGGATATCAGACGATTGAGAGGAAGGTCTGGTCGCTTTCAATAATGCTTCTTTAATGTGAAAAAAGAGAATTCTCATCAGGACAGCAGCAATAGTCATGCATCTGGACTTCTGGCACGCCCATAAGTCCAGATGCATCACTTCTGCTGCTGATCCTCCAGCGTTTAACATCTGATCACCGGTGTGGAGACTGTGAGCTTCCCGGTGTGGGCACCGTATCCAGTGGTGTCCTTTCCTGTGTTGTCTGACGTCTCCCCATGCTGAATCTGATGTGATATCTGTTTGCTATCAAGCTGAATATTTTAAACCTTGATGTATGTGAGCTTTTATTTTCAGTAAATTTGTTACCTTTGATATACTCACATGTTCGCTTTCTCCTTCTTCCTTGCTCCTGCTGCTAATGAAAAATCTCCCTTAAAAAATGGCCACCCCCTTAAAGCAGACAGTTTTTGAGGATGCTAGAGGAGGCGACAACCTCCTCTAGAATCCTCAAAAAATGGTCTGCTGTTAGGGGAAGCCATTTTGTGTGGGTCATTTTTTATCAGCAGGAGCCAGGAGGAGCGCCGGGACCGCAGACAGGTAGAGCTACGGTTCCCGTTTACAGATGCGGAGGGGTAAGGCAGGGTTGGGGTGGTTTTATTTTTCCTGATGGGGGGTGCTGCAGAAATTTTTACCCGGGGGAGGGGGTGTGTGCAGGTTTTCGCGTTATGCCACTGTTGTACCCTACCACATCTACAGACATTTAACTATCATTTGTCACTTTCTGCCTTTTAGATGTTTGTGCTAATTTGCTTAATGATAAGAATGGAACTCTGACCTCAGCCAACTATCCCTCCGCCTATCCCAATAATTACAGCTGCGTTTGGTTGATCAGAACCCCATCTGGACAGGTACAGTAATGAATGAGAGCAACAGATGACAAGCAGCAAAAAGGTGTAAAAAATGCAGAAATACTAGCACACTGTATTATTACATACAGTACAAAAGTACTAGAACACTGTATCATTACATACAGAGATACTAAAATAATGTATCATTATATACAGAAATACTAGAACACTGTATCATTACATACTGAGATACTAGAACAGGGGTGTCCAAACTTTTTGCGACGAGGGCCAGTTTTGGTGAGTTGAAATGTGTGGGGGCCGACCATTCAGCCTGACATTCTTTGAATCATTAATCCCATCAAATTGGTCCCTCACTCTGCCCCCATTCACTTTATGTCCCCCAGCCTGCCCCTTCACTGTATATTCCCTAGACTGCCCCCCTTCTCTGTATTTTCTCCAGCCTGCCCCCATTCACTGTATGCCCCCCACTCTGCCCCTTCACTGTTTATTCCCCTGCCTGACCATCCTTCTCTTTATGTCCCCCAGCCTGCTCCTCCTTCACTGTAAATCCACCATTCACTGTATGTTCCCCACTCTGCACCCATTTACTCTATCCCCCAGCCTGCCCCCCCTTCTCTTAATGTCCATCAATGCCTCCATTCACTGTATGTCCCAAAGCCTGACCCTTCTTCACTGTATGTCCTCCAATCTGCCCTACATTCACTGTATGACTCCCATTCACTATGTCCCCTACTTAGCCCCCATTCACTCTATGTCCCTCAGCCTGCCCCCCCTTCTCTGAATATCCATCACTGCCTCCATTCACTGTATGTCCCCCAGCCTGGCCCTCCTTCACTGTATGTCCCCCACTCTGCCCCCATTCACTGTATGTCCCCCTGCCTGCCCCCTCCCTTCTCTGTATGTTTCCCTGCCCCTTGTGTGAGCCAGAGGATGGACAGGCAAAGCAGGAACTGCAAGGACAGGAGATGCTTGGGCTCCCACTGCCGCCCTCCTCCACTCTGCATGTTATGGGAGCAAGCTTCCCCCTTGCTGCACCCCCTCCCCACACACTGCTGTCACTGTGATTGCGGAGGAGAGTGATATACAATTGCAGCTGCAGGGGTTGGATGCATACTCACCCAAAAGACGCCAAACACATCTCACTGTGGCGGCCGGCACCTCCTCACTGCTGCAGACAGCAAGGAAAAGGCATGCTCAATGGGGCCCCACCTTTATTGCTGTGTGTCCCACATCCAATGCTCCACCCGCTTCTGGCTGGAGGCTGCGGGCTGCTTGAAATGACATCAAGGGCCGCAATTGAACCCTGGGACGGACTTTGGACATGCTAGAACAATGTATCATTACATATAGAAATACTAGAACACTATAATTACATACAGAAATACTAGAACACTGTACCATTACATATACAGAAATACTAGAACACTGTATCATTACTTATGAAATACTAGAACACTGTATCATTACATACAGAAATACTAGAACAATGTACCATTACATACAGAAATACTAGAACAATGTATCATTACATACATAAATACTAGAATACTGTATCATTGCATACAGAAATACTAGAACACTGTATTATTGCATACAGAAATACTAGAACAATGTATCATTACATACAGAAATACTAGAACACTATAATTACATACAGAAATACTAGAACACTGTACCATTACATACAGAAATACTAGAACAATGTATCATTACATACATAAATACTAGAATACTGTATCATTGCATACAGAAATACTAGAACACTGTACCATTACATACAGAAATACTAGAACAATGTATCATTACATACAGAAATACTAGAACAATGTATCATTACATACAGAAATACTAGAACAATGTATTATTACATACAGAAATACTAGAACACTGTATTATTACATACATAAATACTAGAATACTGTATCATTACATACAGAAATACTAGAACAATGTATCATTACATACAGAAATACTAGAACAATGTATTATTACATACAGAAATACTAGAACAATGTATCATTACATACATAAATACTAGAATACTGTATCATTGCATACAGAAATACTAGAACAATGTATCATTACATACAGAAATACTAGAACACTGTACCATTACATACAGAAATACTAGAACAATGTATCATTACATACAGAAATACTAGAACAATGTATCATTACATACAGAAATACTAGAACAATGTATTATTACATACAGAAATACTAGAACACTGTATTATTACATACATAAATACTAGAATACTGTATCATTACATACAGAAATACTAGAACAATGTATCATTACATACAGAAATACTAGAACAATGTATTATTACATACAGAAATACTAGAACAATGTATTATTACATACAGAAATACTAGAACACTGTATTATTACATACATAAATACTAGAATACTGTATCATTACATACAGAAATACTAGAACACTGTATTATAACATACATAAATACTAGAACAATGTATCATTACATACAGAAATACTAGAACACTATAATTACATACAGAAATACTAGAACACTGTACCATTACATACAGAAATACTAGAACAATGTATCATTACATACAGAAATACTAGAACAATGTATTATTACATACAGAAATACTAGAACAATGTATCATTACATACAGAAATACTAGAACAATGTATTATTACATACAGAAATACTAGAACACTGTATTATTACATACATAAATACTAGAATACTGTATCATTACATACAGAAATACTAGAACACTGTATTATAACATACAGAAATACTAGAACAATGTATCATTACATACAGAAATACTAGAACACTATAATTACATACAGAAATACTAGAACACTGTACCATTACATACAGAAATACTAGAACAATGTATCATTACATACAGAAATACTAGAACAATGTATTATTACATACAGAAATACTAGAACAATGTATCATTACATACAGAAATACTAGAACAATGTATTATTACATACAGAAATACTAGAACAATGTATCATTACATACAGAAATACTAGAACAATGTATTATTACATACAGAAATACTAGAACACTGTATTATTACATACAGAAATACTAGAATACTGTATCATTACATACAGAAATACTAGAACAATGTATCATTACATACAGAAATACTAGAACAATGTATCATTACATACAGAAATACTAGAACACTGTATCATTACATACAGAAATACTAGAACACTGTTTTTGATTGCTGACATCCCATCCGCCAGTCACCCGTATATATTGTGATCATGACCAAATTTGTTCAAAATAAACATAAATAGTCAACTAAACTATACCAAACTTTTAACACTAATACAATTCATGGAGGTGCACATGTGTGTGCATGTTGACCTACCACCAAAATCATTTCAAAATGGAGGACACACTTACCAGGCAGGATATGATCATTGATAATGGTGGACACTAATTCGGAAGCTCTTTTACCACATCCCGGGGATTTATGATTAATACTCCTCCACTGGGATTGGAGGAGAGATAACTTAGATCCACGTTTCCAGCTGCTATACTGGCTATATTATAAATCAATCATTCTGATCCTCTGTTATACTGTGCAATGTATTAAAGGACTGACCCCCTTCCAGTTTAACCTCCTGAGAATTGGGCCATAGTCACAAGAGGATTGGTGGAATCATAGAAAGTTGTGGCATTTATACAAATTCAGAACGCTCAATTTCAGAATTTTGCCATACTTACCATACTTAAGGGATTAAAGGGTGATAACATCCTTCAGGGGATCATTTACTACAGGGGTCCACATCCTCCTGGGGATCACTTCCTGCAGAGGGTCACTTTCTGCTGGGGATTGCATCCGTCAGGTGATTACGTCCTCTGGTTGATTACTTCAACCAAGTGATCACATCCTTCAGTAAATATGTCCTCCAGGTGTTCACAATCTCCAGGGGATCCCATTTTCCAGTATGCAATGACATTGTAAGTAAAATGGCTGATAAATAAGTTATTTCTGACCCCAGACGCTGTCTATTTTGTATTTAGGTTAGCCTGAGCTTTAATGCCTTTGATGTCCAGTCCTCACCTGATTGCGCCTCTGACTACATCACTATTTATGACGGTCCCAGTAAGAATCATCCTTTGTTGCTGGACAGAACCTGTGGGACTGGTCTGATCCCACTAATCATTGCTTCCACTAGTGAGATGCTGGTAGAGTTTGCCAGTGACAAAAGCGTTACCGGGGTCGGATTCAAAGCTTCTTACACCTCAGGTACTGTACTAAGTTCTAGAAATGCTTAATGTTAGGGATGTCTACTATCTGATCCTACTTATCATTCTATAGGTGCAGTCAGGTTCTTGCGCTGATTGACTCTACATGGCATTGGTTGTTTTGTATGTAGTTCACAGCTTAAATGATTAGCTGTATGGAGACATTACTACAACTGCTTGTCTGTAGTGTTACTGTACCAGATTTGTTTGATTACTTCAGTATCAGATACAGATGTATCCAGTTATATGTTGCTGTGATGGTACACGTACTGCGACATCGCTATGCCCTGCTAGGATGCAAACACTCGCACCCACATACTTCCCATTCAGTGCATATGGAATGTGTGTGCAAAGTATTCACACCCCTGAAATCTCGCCATGATGTAACTGGACACATCTGAGGTTCTGGCTGCCATTGTACTTTATGCTCTACCTTTTTCCCATGGGATTAAAAATAGCAGTAAAACTACAATGTTTTTAAACTATAAATCATTTACTGTAGGTGTCTTCAAGGAAAATACAGTATATCTAATCAGACCTCTAATCTTATACATCCTCAAAGCTCTCACCTGCTCTCTCCATACTGTACATATATATATATTTGTCACAAAATATATCCCTTATTATCTACACCAATGTTCCTGAGACCTACACAGTTTCTCCCCTCTTGTTAGCCAAATCACAGTATCTTCCCTGCCTTGGAGACTTCTCCTACAGCATTTCCCACACATGGAACTCAATTTATCCTTGGCCATGCTCCTGCCCAACCTACAATTCTACAAGTGATCCTTCAAACCCATTCCTTACATAGTTAAATAGTAGTTACATAGTAGTTAAGGCCGAAAAAAGACTTGCGTCCATCTAGTTCAACCTTGGTGTATTAGCTTAACCCTTGTTTTATGTAGTGAATACTGAGATTTTGATTTAAAGACAGATTGTTTTTCTTATTTGTACCCCTGGATGTTTTTAATCAATAAATGTTTGTCCAACCTTATTTTAAATGTATTTATTGTGTCTGCCCACACCACATCTCCAGGAAGAGAGTTCCATAGTTTGGTTGCCCTGACCGTGAAAAATGTTTTTCTTCTAAGAGAATGAAATCTTTTCGCTTCTAATCTAAACTTGTGCCCACGTGTCCTAGAGTCCTTCCTTGTAGTATAAAGGGCGCTTGACAGTTACATATATTGGCCCCTGATATATTTGTACATGTTAAGCATGTCCCCCCTTAAACGTCTCTTCTCTAGCGTAAACAATCCCAATTTGTTCAGTCTGTCCTCGTAGCTTAAATTCTCCCCTAATAAGCTTAGTTGCTCTTCTTTGGATTTTTTTTTCAGTTCTATGGTGTCCTTTTTATAGTGCGGGGCCCAGAACTGTACTCCATATTCAAGGTGTGGTCTAACCAATGCCTTGTACAGTAGCATAATTACTTTTGAGTCCCTAGTTTCCATGCCCCGTTTTATACATGCTAGTATTCTGTTGGCCATTTGTTGCTATATGACATTGGGCACTACACCACAATTTGTTATCTATTTGGACTCCTAGATCCTTTTAAAGTTCTGTATTACCCAATGCCTCCCCGCTTAGGTTATAACTAGCACACTGGTAATTACTCCCAAGGTGCATAACCTTGCATTTATCTACATTGAACCTCATTTACCACTTGTTTTCCCAATCATCGAGTTTAAGATCATTCTGAAGCAAGGAGACATCCACTTTTGATCTAATTACTCTGCTCAGTTTTGTATCACCAGCAAAGATGGAAACGTTGCTGAGTTTTCCCATCCCTATATCGTTAATAAATATGTTAAATAAAATGGGCCCTAGTACCGACCCCTGTGGCACTCCACTTAGTACTGGTATCATATTTGATATGGCACTGTTCACAACCACTCTCTGCTCTCTATTACACAGCCAGTTCCCTACCCATCTACAAATTCTTACCCCAGTCCCAAATCCTCCATTTTATTTATCAACCTCCGGTGTGGTACTGAATCAAAGGCCTTAGCAAAATCTACGAAGACCACCTCTACAGCATTTCCATTATCAAGGTTTTTGCTGACATCCTCATAGAAGCCTAGTAAATTGGTTTGGCAGGAACGATTTTTTACAAACCCATGTTGGTTAATACTAATTAAACTATGAAGGTCTAAATATTTCTGGATACCATCCCTTAAAAATCCCTCAAATCATTTACCCACTATTAATATTAAGCTCACAGGTCTGTAATTAGCTGGGTCATCCCTTTTCATTTTTTTAATATTGGCCCTACCTCAGCTAATCTCCAGTCTTTTGGTAGGCCCTTCACAAGTGCCTTGGTCCCCTCCTCTTGCAACTACTACACATGACATCTGCCTCAGCCCTACCGAATCTTCTTGTCTCTCTTTGTCTTTCCCCGCTAGAGCAAAGACCTTTCCCCTTTATGTTTCACTTCTTTACCTGGCGTCCACCTTTTAACACGCTGTCCATACTGTGTGTTCTTTCTAACAAGTAAATCACTACACTGTATGTTTTACACATGTTCTGAATTGCATGGCAATATCTGCTGGAAAATGCCCCACGTAGGGAAAATCTGCCAAGCACAGTGTCACCTATGTCCCACTAATATGCTGATCTTATCCCCCATTCTCATAAAAACCAACATTAAGTAAAGTATTAGGCATACTGTATTTTCAAAAAGTGGGGGAAATGTGATAAAGCGGCATGGATTACGGTAATGAGGTGAAGCAGGAAACAGTATCACAGAATTGTATTAACACCACGGGCGTCAAATTGGGGGAGTGAAAACTCTTTCCCTTGGCAATCCTTGCTAATGCACATAGCTCAGTGCCGATATATGTCACTACCCTGCTGGCTGCACTGGGCATCGCAGATGCCGCTGCTATTGACAACACTGTCCGTGCGGCTGTGTATGGGCAATGGCACCTCCCAGTATCGACAGCCTCAAGTTTAGTCATGGTCAGAGCTAGGACCATTCATACAGTGCCACTTGCTGTTAGTGTGCTATATTGCACTGTTAATGACAGGGACACAGAACGTCCATATTTTCTAAGCCTGGGGGAGAAACTTTATCAGCATAGATATTTGCGCTGATTCTGCTTCTCCTCATAATGAGCATCAATACATTTACCCCAGAATTACTAATAAACGGCTTGTCTCTTGTCTCTAACTAAAGTATACAGTATACACATTTTTCTATAGAACTAATACAAAGATCTTGCTGTATTCTTTATATTCCAATTTTGCATAGCTTTGTACATTACTGAATTTTAGATTCAAATGCTGATCGTTCTCTTTATATCATATCTCCCTAAAGTACAATGTGGAGGAAATTTCTTTGGTGTTAAAAGGAACTTTACATCCCCTGGATACCCGAAAGCATACAGTCCAAACATGGACTGTACCTTCAATATCACAGCTCCTGTGGGCTATCGGGTAAGGAAAGTGTTTCAGCCTAGAATAATTGTATTCTGGTTTCAGCAATGTACCACATACACACATACACATACAGTGAAGATTCTTCAGCATATGCATTGCTTAAGCCTAACCAGGTTTTGCCTTGTAAGTGATTGCCTTTGTGCCCCCCCCCCCCCCCTGAATCTGCCACTGTAATTATATGGAGTGTTATTGTTAGAAGTAAATACTAACTCTTTATGCCTGTGAGGACTATTCTATCTATCTCTGCTTTCTATATGTCTTTTAGTTAATCATAATTTATATTTTGTGTTTTGCAGATAGCACTGACCGTGAGTGATTTTAACCTGGAGGCATGCCAGTACTGCATCTGTGACTATGTGATGGTAAAGGATCATTCTGTTGTGTATGGTCCATTCTGCAGTGATTATGGTGTTCCTCCCATTACCTCCTCAGGGAACACCCTAGCACTGATATTCCATAGTAATCAAAGAACTCAAATGACCGGATTTGAGGCTTCATACTCTTTCAGTGAGTACAAAAATATTCCTTATATTCATTAAAGTGCAATACTACAGGACTTGATATAAGTATTCTGGTTTCATTTATTTGCTTTAATTAAGTGTATTGTCCCACAGTGATAATGAGTAATGGCCTTCATTTCGCTTTACACACAGCGTAGAGTGTAGTTTTGTTATAGTCTGTGTGACATCTCAACAGGGACCGATTAGGGTTTATGTGGGTTTTTTGTAGGCAAAACACTTGTGGGGGTCTCTACCAATAAAATTCCTAGAATAAATAGTGGCAATGTTATTAAAAAGTGTAATGTAGAAATACACCCAGCACCACAAATGTGGGTAAGACTGAAGGGGACTGGGTTAGGAACTAAGGGGTAAATTTAGCAACCAATTCTTTCTATCATTTTCTAGGGTGCAATAGAGAAATGATAGACAGGATCTGATGGCTGATATGTACAATATCGCCTCTTCTCATTTTAGCAAAATTACCCTAAAAACTGGAGGGTTGGGATTTGTACAGATGAAGGTTAGGGTTAGGAATTAATGGGGAGTGTTAGGGTTAGGCTGCGAGAAGGGATGATTAGGATTGGGGTGGGGGGGGTAAGTACACTTGTGTGAGACTGCCAGTCTCACTGACCACATCCATACAGTATGTATTCCCTCTGGTGATGTAACTTTATCCTCAAAACCATTGATACTTATACACTCTACAGTATTTTCTATGCAGATTCTCAATCGTTTCAATGCTTTTGTGAGAAAAATAAAGTTCTTTTGTTAAACTTATATGCTGTCATTTCTTGTTTTGCCTGCCAATGCACACCAGAGAATTATATTATAATTACATGTTAAGTAAACTACAGCATAAAGCAAACAAAATATGTTACTATGGCGTTAGGGCTTGGATGTATGAAGGAGAGGACATAGTTGAGGAATACTCCTGGGAGTTACCACCATTTCTTGGTGGTGGTACCTAGAGGTGGGACCTGGAGGTATGAAGGAGAGGACATAGTTGAGGAATACTCCTGGGAGTTACCACCATTTCTTGGTGGTGGTACCTGGAGGTGGGACCTGGAGGTATGAAGGAGAGGACATAGTTGAGGAATACTCCTGGGAGTTACCACCATTTCTTGGTGGTGGTACCTGGAGGTGGGACCTGGAGGTATGAAGGAGAGGACATAGTTGAGGAATACTCCTGGGAGTTACCACCATTTCTTGGTGGTGGTACCTGGAGGTGGGACCTGGAGGTATGAAGGAGAGGACATAGTTGAGGAATACTCCTGGGAGTTACCAACATTTCTTGGTGGTGGTACCTGGAGGTGGGACCTGGAGGTATGAAGGAGAGGACATAGTTAAGGAATACTCCTGTGAGTTACCAACATTTCTTGGTGGTGGTACCTGGAGGTATGAAGGAGAGGACATAGTTGAGGAATACTCCTGGGAGTTACCAACATTTCTTGGTGTCAGTAGCTCCGCTCCCTACCTGCCTCAGAGGAACTTCCTGGAGCCCTGGTAATCATGGGCCATGATTCAACAACAGCCTGGGGTTGATTGAATGACAGCCCATCAGAGAAGAGGGCCCTGCTTATGAGAGCTTACATTCTAAATAAAATTTAAAATGTATCCTTGGAAATCATACTATTTGTTAACCTTGCAAACTTGGTAGCTGTTGCATATCATTATAATGTGTTATGTACAAGGATATGACAAATTAACAATATACTGTACCTATATGTAACAATTGTCTTTTCTAACTCATGTTTATGTCCCTTTTATTACAGTATAACGGAAACCTGTTACACAACCGGCCAATATCACAGTGTAACCAGACAAATCACTAATGGTGGAAATCAGCGGAGATCACACAATGAATAGTACGGGGTTTAGCAAGTCTGTTTAATTCTTACTGATGGATGTCTATAAAAATATAATTGTACTATTCAACATAAAATGTTTATTGCAGCTTATTGCAGTGCTGAATAAACGTACAATACTTTGTATTTCCGAGGGGCAGTAACACTTGGGAAAGTAGAATGAATAACTAATAAAACAGATGAATGGTACAGCTGTGTGTGCGTCATTACTTAGAACATTGTGCTTGTATATTAAGTGACTCCAATACGGAAACTTGAGAAACGGTCAACCCTCAGTTACATGACCAATAATTAGAACGCATTTCTTTGCTCCATACCTGGGAGAGATCCACCAGGAATTATCAGAATATTAGTATTTACTTAACCCTTTGAGTGCTAAGTGAATTTGTCAAAATAGTTGTGAAAATAGTTTACCTTATATAGGAAATATAGGGTGACATTTAATAGGATGCGATTTTTTCGCATGTCCCAAAATCGCACCATATCGCACTTTTTAAAATCGCATTTTTTGCCTGATATTCGCATATTTAATGAGATGAGAATTTGGAGCAAAAAAGTGGGTTTGCCTGGAATTTAAAAAACCAGCACCAGGCTCAAGGGCCGGTCCTGGTTCCCAAGATACGGGGGGGGGAAATGAGTAGGGCTACCCCATATTTCAAGAACCAGCACCGGGCCCAACCAGCCAGCAGGTTAATGCCACAGCCAGGGGGAGACTTTTTATACAAGACCCCCCGGTCAAAGCATCATCCCCCTGACCGGTCAGCCTGGGCAGGGGTCCTGGGGAAGTGGGGACCCCCAAAAAAGGGGTCCCACCCTCCAGAACTTACTTGCCTATGCTGAAGCCCGGGGCTGACCCCGATGTCCATGGGTGGTGGGTACCATAGGTGCAGGGGTGTAGCTGCTATGGGGCCCAGTGCTGAGAGGGGCCACCTTCCCTGTCACAGTTATATGTGTTATATACAGGGGTGTAGCTACCATAGGTGCAGGGGGGGCAGCTGCTATGGGGCCAGAGCTGAGAGGGGCCACCTCCCTGTCACAGTTACATGTGTTATATACAGGGGTGTAGCTACCATAGGTGCAGGGAGTGCAGCTGCTATGGGCCCAGAGCTGAGAGGGGCCACCTTCCCTGTCACAGTTACATGTGTTATATACAGGGTATAGCTACCATAGGTGCAGGGGGTGCAGCTGCTATGGGCCCAGAGCTGAGAGGGGCCACCTTCCCTGTCACAGTTACATGTGTTATATACAGGATGTAACTACCATAGGTGCAGGGGGTGCAGCTGCTATGGGGCCCAGAGCTGAGAGGGGCCACCTTCCCTGTCACAGTTACATGTGTTATATACAGGATGTAACTACCATAGGTGCAGGGAGTGCAGCTGCTATGGGGCCTAAAGCTGAGAGGGGCCACCTTCCCTGTCACAGTTATATGTGTTATATACAGGGTGTAGCTACCATAGGTGCAGGGGGGGCAGCTGCTATGGGCCCAGAGCTGAGAGGGGCCACCTTCCCTGTCACAGTTACATGTGTTATATACAGGGTGTAGCTACCATAGGTGCAGGGGGGGCAGCTGCTATGGGCCCAGAGCTGAGAGGGGCCACCTTCCCTGTCACAGTTACATGTGTTATATACAGAGTGTAGCTACCATAGGTGCAGGAGGTGCAGCTGCTATGGGGCCCAGAGCTGAGAGGGGCTACCTTCCCTGTCACAGTTACATGTGTTATATACAGGGTGTAACTACCATAGGTGCAGAGAGTGCAGCTGCTATGGGGCCCAGAGCTGAGAGGGGCCACCTTCCCTGTCACAGTTACATGTGTTATATACAGGTTGTAGCTACCATAGGTGCAGGGGGTGCAGCTGCTATGGGGCCCAGAGCTGAGAGAGGCCACCTTCCATGTCACAGTTACATGTGTTATATACAGGGTGTAGCTACCATAGGTACAGGGGGTGCAGCTGCTATGGGGCCAGAGCTGGGAGGGGCCACCTTCCCTGTCACAGTTACATGTGTTATATACAGGGGTGTAGCTACCATAGGTGCAGGGGGTGCAGCTGCTATGGGGCCAGAGCTGGGAGGGGCCACCTTCCCTGTCACAGTTACATGTGTTATATACAGGGGTGTAGCTACCATAGGTGCAGGGGGTGCAGCTGCTATGGGGCCAGAGCTGAGAGAGGCCACCTTCCCTGTCACAGTTACATGTGTTATATACAGGGTGTAGCTACCATAGGTGCAGGAGGTGTAGCTGCTATGGGGCCCAGAGCTGAGAGGGGCCACCTTCCCTGTCACAGTTACATGTGTTATATACAGGTTGTAGCTACCATAGGTGCAGGGGGTGCAGCTGCTATGGGGCCCAGAGCTGAGAGAGGCCACCTTCCATGTCACAGTTACATGTGTTATATACAGGGTGTAGCTACCATAGGTACAGGGGGTGCAGCTGCTATGGGGCCAGAGCTGGGAGGGGCCACCTTCCCTGTCACAGTTACATGAGTTATATACAGGGGTGTAGCTACCATAGGTGCAGGGGGTGCAGCTGCTATGGGGCCAGAGCTGGGAGGGGCCACCTTCCCTGTCACAGTTACATGTGTTATATACAGGGGTGTAGCTACCATAGGTGCAGGGGGTGCAGCTGCTATGGGGCCAGAGCTGAGAGAGGCCACCTTCCCTGTCACAGTTACATGTGTTATATACAGGGTGTAGCTACCATAGGTGCAGGAGGTGTAGCTGCTATGGGGCCAGAGATGAGAGGGGCCACCTTCCCTGTCACAGTTACATGTGTTATATACAGGGTGTAGCTACCATAGGTGCAGGGGGTGCAGCTGCTATGGGGCCCAGAGCTGAGAGGGGCCACTTCCCTGTCACAGTTACATGTGTTATATACAGGGGTGTAACTACCATAGGTGTAGGGAGTGCAGCTGCTATGGGGCCCAGAGCTGAGAGGGGACACCTTCCCTGTCACAGTTACATGTGTTATATACATTTTTCCTCACTGCGCTGTACAGTAGGGACCCTTGGATACTTTTGCCTTGGGGCCTAAAATATATCTAGTAACACCCCTGGACCTGCTCATTGTAATGTGGTATAAAAGCAGTGGCATAACTATCGCCCCGCGGTGGTGGGGAGGCGCTTGGAAGGTGAGGGCACCGGGGAGTCTGCGGGGCTATTGTTACCTGCTGCATCTGCCCCGGGACCTTCCGCCGGCGAATTAGTCTGCACTGCGGCTCTCCGTCTCCCTGCTCTCCCAGCTCCTTCTGCAATAAAAATGTGAAACACAGAAAATGGCTGCCCCCATAGTGCAGACCGTTTTTGAGGATGCTAGAAGAGGCAGAGGCCTCCTCTAGCATCCTTAAAAATGGTCTGCTGTACAGGGGCAGCCATTTTCTGAGTGACATGTTTTTTATGACAGCAGGAGCCGGGAGAGCAGGGACACGTAGAGCCGCAGCGCAGACTAATTCACTGGCAGAAGGTCCCGGGGCAGATGCGGAGGGGTAAGGGGGTTGGGGAGGTCGAGGTGGGGGGTGGGAGGGGCACACGCAAAAGATTTTTGGCAGGGGGGAGATTTTTTCATAGTTACGCCACTGGAAGGAACCACAGGGTATTATACTGTACATACAGATGTGCAGAGCTACAGTAGATGTCATTGGAAACACACAAACAGCGTGCCATAGAGTAGCCAAGGGTACATTTCACCCTTGGTTTCAGTACTGTAACATGACAGCTTTGCACTCTGCTATGAACAGCCCCTGACCCCAATTCCCCAGCCACCTGATCCCATGCCCATATAAACAAGTGAACGCTACCATTCTTAGGTCGCATGGGAAAAAAATGACCAATGGTA
This sequence comes from Crinia signifera, assembly GCF_055691185.1. NCBI lineage: Eukaryota > Metazoa > Chordata > Amphibia > Anura > Myobatrachidae > Crinia > Crinia signifera. The sequence goes on along the minus strand of NC_139228.1, from coordinate 77,141,431 downwards.
CTTTGCAGGTTTTTTTTATTTAATTATATAATTTCTGCTAAAAGTTTCTTAAATACCTTCACATACTGTAACTGGATTGTTGATTCCTCTGCATATAATTGCTGGCTTTCTGAAACAGGATAAGCAGTCTGCCTCCTAAACACTTGTCTTTGCATTTCTACATTGCCAGTAGCTGGTTACATATTTGCAAAAACATATTCAAATTTAAAAAAATTCTGTTTGCATTTGTAACATCAATTTAAACTTCATAAAAATGTTATGTGTATTGGCAGAAACAAAAAGCATGATCTATAAACATTTGATGCAAAAAACAAGAAGATGTACAATAGAGGGTCACTAAGGACTCCGCCAGACTACAAACCCGGCACTTATATTATTGAGATAAAATTAATACATTTAAAAAAATAAACCCGCTGCTGCATGTGTTAGTGAGTCAGCCAATACTCAGACAGACTAGAAATAAAAAAAAGGGGGTTATAACACCATGGGCTCCTGGGTAAATGTAATATCTGAGTGGTCCACCATGCACACAAAGACACTGGACACACTGGTAAATAAAATGACTGATGCCACTGGCCGTATGATGGTAAATACCTTTAAGCTGATTATTAAGCCGCATTTCCAACTTTGGCCACCGCTATTCATCACCATCTGCTTGCTGCACAGCGGCTCAAGAATCAACTTAAACGGATGCACCATCATACGGCTAGCGGTATTAGCATAAAGGGTTCCCTCAACAAACACCCACTGCTCCATCTTCATTCACACTATGGATGTGATCCAGTATCCTGTTATACTGATTAGTGCCCAATATCTCCATCTGCTCATCTGCAACCACCAACTAACTGCTCATCTACACATCTACAACCGCCAACTAACTGCTCATCTACACATCTACAACCGCCAACTAACTGCTCATCTACACATCTACAACCGCCAACTAACTGCTCATCTACACATCTACAACCTCCAACTAACTTCTCATCTACACATCTACAACAGCCAACTAACTGCTCATTGCGTGTCCTGAGATACTTATTAGTGCCCGATATCTTCATCTGCTCATCTGCTCATCTACAACCACCAATTAACTGCTCATCTACACATCTACAACCGCCAACTAACTGCTCATCTACACATCTACAACCGCCAATTAACTGCTCATCTACACATCTACAAATGCCAACTAACTGCTCATCTACACATCTACAACCACCAACTAACTGCTCATTGCGTGTCCTAAGATACTGATTAGTGCCCGATATCTCCATCTGCTCATCTACACATCTACAACTGCCAACTAACTTCTCATCTACACATCTACAACCACCAACTGCTCATCTACACATCTATAACCGCCAACTAACTGCTTATTGCGTGTCCTGAGATACTGATTAGTGCCCGATATCTCCATCTGCTCATCTACACATCTACAACCACCAACTAACTGCTCATTGCGTGTCCTGAGATACTGTGATCAGCTTATTAACCCGCACACTCCTGGCCTGAACTACTAATATTGCTGGCTTTCTACGAAGACTTTTTAAACTAACATTGCACTGCATATATAATTGGGACTTCAGCATATAATACTTCCTAACCCTCACTGGGCTCACAATTTATAATATTATTATTTTTCATATCTATGTATTTTATTCTATTTTTGCTGCCTTATACAGTATATGATTATTATGAATATCAATAATTTTACATTAAAGTCATTTTATTTACCAGTGTGTCCAGTGTATTTGTGTGCATTGTATTACATTTACCCAGCAGCGCAGTTGTGGTTGTCCGGGCCCCGGGAACATTTTGGGGGTGTGGCCTAATTGCGAGAACCGTGTTTACGCCCCCTTGGGAAAAATGTATTCAAAAAAGTTTCGGTTCAGTCGTGGAGCTGAGGAGCCGTGGAGCCTCTCAGCCAGGGTTTGGCTCCAGCTAGAGATGTGTCGTTCGTGAGTGAACTGGTTTGTTTGAGCGGTTCTTTTAAAAGAGCGAGTGAGCTACTTCTCACCAAAAGGTGACCGGTCATTCTTCAGTTCTTCTTGGAGGCCTGTTCTTAATATGTTCAGTTTCGTTTTCATACAATGCATTTGCCTGAGCCCAAACAATTGATATCCCACTGATAGTGGACGTTCAGTTAATTTATTTCATGAAAATGATCACAACAATAGGAACTGTTGCATTCTATTTGAGAAATAAAAGTATATTTTTAATTTTAAAAGAAATATAAAGGGCGGGATGTATTAAGCTGAAAATTTTTACCGCATTTTCTAATGTAGGAAAACCCAGACGCCGCATTACCGCATGTCAGGGTATCGCCACCTTTGGGTGTGGCGATACCATATAGAAGCCTATGGGCTTCTATCGCTGCTCGATGCCAACATGCCTCCGCCTACCCCCCTCTCCCCCTCCCTCTGGCTTACCGGCATCATGTCCTCCTGGTCCCGGAAGGTAAACCCTTCCTCCCCCTAGTAACGCAGCCGGACGTCCTTTCGGCTGCAGGGGGAGTAGGAGGCATCGGGACAGCCTGCTTAGCTGTCCCGGCGTGAGGGGAGAAGGTGTCGCCCAAGAGTTGACGGAGACCCCACACACACCCCATCACAGGTATCGCGGGGGGCCTCCGTCACCGCAGTGCGATGCTAGCCGCATATGTTAATACATATGCGCTAGCATCGCGGCGGCCGGCCGGCGATGTATATTAATACATCCCGCCCAAATTCTGTAGTCTCTACTTTAGGTGGAAGCTATCTGTGTCTGTTCTTAAAATAATGGATTTCCTTGTATTCCTCTTGAATCTTTACTGTGAACCTGTAGTCAAAATAAATAGGAATCAGAATAGAGGATTTCTAAACAACAACAACCATAATAAATCAATTGGACAGAACAGATAATTCAGTGTAGCAAAGTGCTGCAGACCCTGTGGTGGGATCACGTGCAAAATTTCCAGCGGTGCCACTGAGATTATTGCTGCATGTTCAGAAGGTCTAACATACATCACAGGGGACGCACGAATGCTGCTGTTTGACATGTGACCCTGGAATTTGCCAAGTCTAGCAAACCAGCAAATGTCCAGGTTTCAGGGTACACACTGGTGGATATATCATCCTTTCATATATCGCTGATCTGTCTGTAAGTGTCTACCCAGCAATACTACGTCGTTCACAGATATTGTATATTGGTTACGCATTCCATGCAAAAATGAGGAACATCGGAGCTAGATGTATACCTATGGCTACACCGACTGGACATAGCGGCACAGGCACCATGTTGTAACATGTACAAGCTCTCAGCTGACGGCGGCTGACATGTGCCGCAAAAATGCCCATGACACTGCATTTTGCCAACCACTCCCCGTAAACTCCCGGTTGATCCCTCCACGTGGTCACTGCATGTTAATGACTTATTGATCACAGCGAGCCCTTCGCACATGTGCATTACGATAATGGAACATGAACAGTCTGCGAATAATCGCTCTGCTGCATGTTAATTGTCAGTTGTGTACGAACATGAATTAGGCCCTCAGAATGGAATATGAATGGGAGTATACTGTATACGCTGTATTGTTATATATACTGTACATACAGCAACATGCTGGTCTTCTGCTCTATACAATGTTTGGCGGTACTGCGGCGACACAAGTACTCGTGAGCTGCAGGCTTGGCAGATTATCGAGCTGCTTACAATCCCCCCCCCCATAGTATCAATATCCCCAAGTCCATCCGCAGAGAACATCCTACTAATCTTTAATCGCTGCCCACATGCAAAATGATCGACACATAGCCGGGTGTTTGGGGGTGGTAACCAGCCATTTTCTGGGAGTGTCAGGGAAAATGCAGGCGTGGCCAGGGGTTTGATGGGGAGTCATGTGACATCTCCTCCGGCCCCGATCAGCCTGTTTCTATCGCCAGCGGCAGATTTAGGGGTGGGGGGGGCATCCTTTAATTCCGACCCCCACCTGGTTCCAATGGCCGCCAGTCCCCCCCCCCCCCCTGGCATCAGAGAAGCTTGAGATTGATCTAATTTCTCTGGAAACAAAATGGCCTAGTTTCACGGGACCAAAATCATTTAAAGCCCACTCAAAATGTCTTCAATATGAATCTGGCCTCATGTAAATGGGTCAGTTGGTTCTGAAGATATAGCCGGATAAACGATATAGCCTCTTAAAGGGGTGGGCAGGGGGGTGGTTTTCGCTCCCCCCTCACACCAGAAAATGCAGGGACTAGGCTGGTGTAAAAGGGGCCAACCCGGGAATGTCCCTGCATGATCCTGGGACCATATTCCTGAGTAAGTCCCTGCATTTCCTGGTATGAATGGGGTATTACTTCAAACAGCCGGGTCCTGCAGTGCTCTGAATACAGCCGGGCAGCCCCCCGCTCTCTGCCCGGCTGTCAATGGCTGTCACTTCTGCCCGACGGCGGCTGTCCCCCAGTTACCGTGAGCATGTATTCCCCCTTGGCAATGAGCATGTAATCCCACAAGGCAACAAGCATGGAACTCTGGGCAAAGAGCATGGAAACCCTGGAAATGAGCATGTAGGTAAGCAACACTTATGTAGCATATTTTTTAATAGGAATTATGGTGTTTGGCTTAATAGGTAATGGACATTATGGTGTGTGGCTTAACATCTGATGGGCATTATGGTGTAAATGTTTTATGTGCACCTATGGCTTGCAATGCCCCTGTGTATGAAGCATATTCTAATTTTGTCTCATCCATGTAGCATTATGTGATTTTTCATGTGTAAGGGACAAGTATAATGGGGTGTAGTATTTTGCTGCATAATGTGTAGAAGTGGTATATGGTGTGGTACACTACACTTAAGGACATGCCCCCTTTTGAGTGGTCACTCCCACTTTTGGGTGGTCACACCACCCTTTTCCGGAGCACGCGCACAACTACGTCCTTTACTTTTGACGCCAAGGTGGGCCTGTGTACTTTAAACACCAGGGCCTATTTTTAATCCCATTCCCGCCCTCTCTCTGCTCTCCTCCTCTCTCGCCGCTCTCTTTGCATGTACACTGGCACCACTATCACCCCCCCTCCCAAACCCTCTCCTATCATGGTTCCCCTTCCCCCCTTCATTTTCTTCTGGATCCGCCCCTGTCTATCCCAGCCACTGAGTAAGTCCTGGGCTACGCACACACTGCACACACTTGGGAATCATTACATGGTGAGCGGCTGTTATCTGGGAGTGTCAGGTAATACGCAGGCGTGGCCAGGTGTATGAGGGGAAGTCATGTGACGTCAGCTCCACCCCCATCAGCCTGATTCTATCACAGCCGCTGAGTAAGTCCAGGGCTACACACAGATTGCACACACTGGGGAATCATTACATGGTGAGCGGCTGTTATCTGAGAGTGTCAGGGATAATGCAATCGTGGCCAGGTGCATGAGGGGAAGTCATGTGACATCAGCTCCACCCCGATCAGCCTGATTCTATCACAGCCACTGAGTAAGTCCTGGGCTACACACAGACTGCACACACTGGGGAATCATATCATGGTGAGCGGCTGTAATCTGGGAGTGTCAGGTAATACGCAGGCGTGGCCAGGTGTGTGAGGGGAAGTCATGTGACGTCAGCTCCGCCCCCGATCAGCCTGATTCTATCACAGCCGCTGAGTAAGTCCTGGGCTACGCACACACTGGGGAATCATTACATGGGGATGGGCTGTTATCTGGGAGTGTCAGGTAATACGCAGGCGTGGCCAGGTGTGTGAGGGGAAGTCATGTGTTGTAAGCTCCGCCCCCGATCAGCCTGATTCTATCACAGCCGCTGAGTAAGTCCTGGGCTACGCACACACTGCATACACTGGGGAATCATTACATGGTGAGCGGCTGTTATCTGGGAGTGTCAGGTAATACGCAGGCATGGTCAGGTGTGTGAGGGGAAGTCATGTGATGTAAGCTCCGCCCCCGATCAGCCTGATTCTATCACAGCCGCTGAGTAAGTCCTGGGCTACACACAGACTGCACACACCGGGGAATCATTACATGGTGAGCGGCTGTTATCTCGGAGTGTCCGGTAATACGCAGGTGTGGCCAGGTGTGTGAGGGGAAGTCATGTGATGTCAGCTCCGCCCCCGATCAGCCTGATTCTATTACAGCCGCTGAGTAAGTCCTGGGCTATGCACAGACTGCACACACTGGGGAATCATTACATGGTGAGCGACTGTTATCTGGGACTGTCAGGTAATACGCAGGTGTGGCCAGGTGTGTGAGGGGAAGTCATGTGACGTCAGCTCCGCCCCTGATCAGCCTGATTCTATCACAGCCGCTGAGTAAGTCCTGGGCTACACACACACTGCACACACTTGGGAATCATTTGAGTGGCTTGTGAATGAATTTTCTGTTCACAGAGCTACTCAAATTAGCAGTCCAGCAACCAGGTCTGAATAATCCCCATAAACTTCTCAGTCTACTGATTCATCCTGTTTAATATTGGATAAAGTTGTATATTCTGAAACTGTTCCCTAACCATACCAGATTAGTGCATGTAGCATTAAGTACCATACTGTACAAGGTTCTTCCTCTCCATTGTAGAGGGAGCCATTGGGCCTTGTGTATTGAGGACATAGGAGAGATACACAATAGTTATGGAACTATATACAAGACAGTTATACTCACTGATGACGTATGATGCCTGAAACCCTTTCAGTTGCACACTGTTATCGCTGTGGAACCTCACCAACATAGAATTGCCTGTGGATACCACGGGAGGTGGCACACGGGAGCAGTATTTTCCTATAAGTGGAGAGGTCGTCTGAGGTCCATCAAAAACAGCCAGGTAGTCATAGCCACAGGTCGGGTTATACTCAATGGCCAAGTCATTTACCGTCAGTGTAATCTGTGAGGAAGAAAGACAAAGGATTGTTTAGATTTGATTTAATCCTTTGTTCTAAAGTGAAATCTGTTTGATATTTTCGGTTAAGTTTGCATCAATATCATCTCTGGGTGCCTGCGTCACCTTCAAGTATTGTCTGATGTTTATATACAGAAATAAGAAGAGGGTAGTGCTGGCGCTCTGGGGTTGGGACAGTCAATGGGCTAATTTCTGATGGTTCCAGTTGGAATACGAATTCAGGGAACAATAACTGTAGGCTGAGTGTTGTGGATGAACCAACAACAATGAGATGTTGGCACTATGGGGTTAGGGAAGTCACTGTGCTTGTGTCAAGTAAATCAGATTGAGACTGGACTGGAAGGTGATGAGGCCGGGAGCAATAACTGTGGGCTGGGTGTTGTATATGATGTCTCACGTGATTGCTGCAAGGTCAGATAGTGAAACTGTCCCACGGTGAGGAGACGCTCAAATCTGCCTTAAATAGGGGGACCGTGTCTGTCCCGCACCAGTGCAGGCAGCTATGGGTTGTTACAATACAAAAAAGGGATAATCACAGGTGCTGTATCCCCTTTACTATAAACTAATTTGTTAATTAGGTACACCAACTACTTGATGCCGGAAGCTCTTCCGTCTGATAGTATATGATAGGACACAGTTGACTGACCTTCAACTAGTGCACTATGTGGACATAAAGGTATCTTTCAATCTTCTACGTGACAGTGTACGGCTGCCCAGATCTTCTCACAAGATAACCATTAAAGTAATAACTCACCAAGGGTCTGTGCCCCTATATACATCAAAAGGTTTCTTTTCCTCTCAGACCTTCTCCAATAAATGCATCAGGCAGTCGAATCCAGCTCACCATACGAACACAGGAGCACTGCTCAGCACATGCAGTCAGTGTGGCTGGGGGAAGGCGCTACGGTACACTGCACAGTACAGTGCTGTACATTATAGTAGAGAACACAGGAGCACTGCTCAGCACATGCCGTCAGTGTGACTGGGGGAAGGCGCTACGGTACACTGCACAGTACAGTGCTGTACATTATAGTAGAGAACACAGGAGCACTGTTCAGCACATGCAGTCAGTTTGGCTGGGGGAAGGCGCTACGGTACCCTGCTTAGTACAGTGCTGTACATTATAGTAGAGAATGCAGGTGCACTGCTCAGCACATGCAGTCAGTGTGGCTGGGGGAAGGCGCTACGGTACACTGCACAGTACAGTGCTGTACACTATAGTAGAGAACACAGGAGCACTGCTCAGCACATGCCGTCAGTGTGGCTGGGGGAAGGCGCTATGGTATACTGCACAGTACAGTGCTGTATATTATAGTAGAGAACACAGGAGCACTGCTCAGCACATACAGTCAGTGTGGCTGGAGGAAGGCACTACAGTACACTGCACAGTACAGTGCTGTACATTATAGTAGAGAACACAGGAGCAATGCTCAGCACATGCCGTCAGTGTGGCTGGGGGAAGGCGCTACGGTACACTGCACAGTACAGTGCTCTACATTATAGTAGAGAACACAGGAGCACTGCTCAGCACATGCCGTCAGTGTGGCTGGGGGAAGGCGCTACGGTATACTGCACAGTACTGTGCTGTACATTATAGTAGAGAACACAGGAGCACTGCTCAGCACATGCCATCAGTGTGGCTGGGGGAAGGCGCTACGGTACACTGCACAGTACAGTGCTCTACATTATAGTAGAGAGCACAGGAGCACTGCTCAGCACATGCCGTCAGTGTGGCTGGGGTAAGGCACTACAGTACACTGCACAGTACAGTGCTGTACACTATAGTAGAGAACACAGGCGCACTGCTCAGCACATGCAGTCAGTGTGGCTGGGGAAAGGCGCTACGGTATACTGCACAGTACTGTGCTGTACATTATAGTAGAGAACACAGGAGCACTGCTCAGCACATGCCGTCAGTGTGGCTGGGGAAAGGCGCTACGGTATACTGCACAGTACTGTGCTGTACATTATAGTAGAGAACACAGGAGCACTGCTCAGCACATGCAGACAGTGTGGCTGGGGGAAGGCGCTACGGTACACTGCACAGTACAGTGCTGTACATTATAGTAGAGAACACAGGAGCACTGCTCAGCACATACAGTCAGTGTGGCTGGGGGAAGGCGCTATGGTATACTGCACAGTACAGTGCTATACATTATAGTAGAGAACACAGGCGCACTGCTCAGCACATGCAGTCAGTGTGGCTGGGGGAAGGCGCTACGGTATACTGCACAGTACAGTGCTGTACATTATAGTAGAGAACACAGGCGCACTGCTCAGCACATGCAGTCAGTGTGGCTGGGGGAAGGCGCTACGGTACACTACACAGTACAGTGCTGCGTATTATAGTAGAGAACACAGGCGCACTGCTCAGCACCTGCAGACAGTGTGGCTGGGGGAAGGCGCTACGGTACCCTGCACAGTACAGTGCTGTACATTATAGTAGAGAACACAGGAGCACTGCTCAGCACATGCAGTCAGTGTGGCTGGGGGGAGGCGCTACGGTATACTGCACAGTACAGTGCTGTACATTATAGTAGAGAACACAGGAGCACTGCTCAGCACCTGCAGACAGTGTGGCTGGGGGAAGGCGCTACGGTACACTGCACAGTACAGTGCTGTACATTATAGTAGAGAACACAGGAGCACTGCTCAGCACATGCAGTCAGTGTGGCTGGGGGGAGGCGCTACGGTATACTGCACAGTACAGTGCTGTATATTATAGTAGAGAACACAGGAGCACTGCTCAGCACATGCAGTCAGTGTGGCTGGGGGAAGGCGCTACGGTACACTGCACAGTACAGTGCTCTACATTATAGTAGAGAACACAGGACCACTGCTCAGCACATGCCGTCAGTGTGGCTGGGGGAAGGCACTACAGTACACTGCACAGTACAGTGCTGTACACTATAGTAGAGAACACAGGAGCACTGCTCAGCACATGCAGTCAGTGTGGCTGGGGAAAGGCGCTACGGTATACTGCACAGTACTGTGCTGTATATTATAGTAGAGAACACAGGAGCACTGCTCAGCACATGCAGTCAGTGTGGCTGGGGGAAGGCGCTAGGGTATACTGCACAGTACAGTGCTGTATATTATAGTAGAGAACACAGGAGCACTGCTCAGCACATGCAGTCAGTGTGGCTGGGGGAAGGCGCTACGGTATACTGCACAGTACAGTGCTGTACATTATAGTAGAGAACACAGGAGCACTGCTCAGCACATGCAGTCAGTGTGGCTGGGGGAAGGCGCTACGGTACACTGCACAGTACAGTGCTGTACATTATAGTAGCGGTTATTTTTCTTGAGCGCCTCACATGCCATACACTTCTTGGCAAAGTATTAATTGTACGCTCATTATTCGCTCACTTGTCCCCATAGCAAGTTATAAAATAGTGTAATGAGACACACGTCCATGCAATTGTATTTAGGTAATAAAAGTGTCTATCTAGCTTACTGAACAGTACAGTAATGTACAGAAGTAAGAAAGTAGTTCCTGCACTACCGAGCATTTTAATAGTCCCTTCACAATAAAGCTTTGCAGTACACATCTTCCGCATGTGCAGTGTAGATTGTAAAAAGCGACATCTGGTGGATGATCACTGGTATTGCACTCATACGATAACGTCATCATCAATCGCCAAGCCGTCATATGTATTGCGCTGCCTTGCGACTAGGGGCACCGTGACAGATTGGCAGTACAGTCAGCATAGGCAGGCTAGCCGAGAGGCCCTCCATCTGTACTTCATACAGTATATAGCATATCACATAAATATATATGACATTTTAATGTAAGTGCCCTGGGGCATAAATGCACAGCTATGATATAAGAAAGCAATGCTGTGCCTTATAGGGAGAATGTAAGGTTAAAATATACACACACACACACACACACACACACACACACGCTATATGGACAAAACCTGTGTGCGGCATACATTCACCTGGTGGACAGGGGCTGGGGGTGATGCATGGAGGCTGGGGGCAGTGAGGTGATTGGCGGTCCCGGCACTTGGAGATGATGTCATCTCCAAGTGCCACCCTCATTTACACTACGGGTGTAAACGGTGCAAATTCTGGATCCGACCTGGCTTGGAACCGTGTTGCAAATACCACGTTGGATCCGAGATTTGAGTGTAAAAGGGGTATTAGTTGCAGATACACTGTTTTTCTTTTACCTTGTAGTACATAGGAGCTGTGATTATCCAGCCACAATCTAGATCTGCATAATAACTTAAGGGGTACCCAGGAGAGGAAAATGTCTTTGTTGAGGTATAGTAAGCACCTCCGCATTGTACTGCAGGAGAAACGAGAAGAGTAAGATTTGCATTATTGTATGATCTTGTTAGGAATACAGACTTATACATTAAATATCAATGACATTCTCTAAGCATCCTTTCCAACTCTACCTGAATGTCACGGAGACTAAGGGAAATATCAGCGATCTCCCTGACTCCCTGAAGAGTGTAGTAATCTCCCTTATTGTATTTTATCCCAATTATTTAGCTGCCACATACTTGGAATAAGAATTCAGAGATATATATACTGTACTTGCCAGTGGATCAGAAGAACCAAACCAAAACCCAGTCCTAATCTACTGAAGAACTCAAATATGAAATGAGTCCGGATTCGGATTCCCGGACCATTCCCATTTGAATTCTGAATTTCGGGTTTTGGATTTTATAAAGTACATGTTTTTTTTTTTTCAATTTTTATTAATGATTATCAATTACATTAACAACTTTTTTTAACCAAGCAAAAAAAAAAAAAACAAATATAAATTAAAACACTTGGAGGTGATTTTGCCAAAACCAAAACACAAACAAACTATGGGGGCTGCATACACCTGCATACCTCCCATTTTGCAGGACAGTCCCTTTTTTGGGACAGTTCAGCATCCTGCCCAGAGCTGGCAATGTCCCCCCTGCCTGTTGGGAATAGATGCAGGGGGGCTGGAGGTATGGCCACCAGCTTTCACAGCGCTGACCTTGCCCCCATAGTGATAGGGAGAGGGGGTGTGGCCTGTGGGCGCAGCATCCCCGTGAGCCCATGCCTCCTTTATTGATTTATCCACTCAGCACAAACAAATCACTGGCAATATGCTCACTCAGCGACCATATTGCCAGCAATATGTGCTTAACATCACCCCATGTGTACACTGTACACAGCTTAACACTACCAAGACATCCAGTTGTAATATGTATCTGATAATAGAGGATATCAAGAAAATGAAAAAAAGCCATCTGTCTGATACCTGCAGTGTATACAGCTTTAAAGCCAGTCCCTGTCAGCTCCTTATTACTGACAAACTGCAGTAGCATCTGATTGGTTGAAGCAACCAGTAGAGGAACCAGTCCTGCGCCACAAGTCTTGTTCAGTAACAGAGGTGACGTTTTACTGGGACCATCATAAACCATAAGGTAGTCAGAAACACATCCCGGGGACGACTGGAGATCGAAGGCTTTGAACTGCAAGGCTACCTAAATAGGGAAGAGAATATATTATAAAAGTGCTCTCGAACTCCCCTGGAGTTTTCATTTAACCCTATGTGTGCCAACATCTCCGTGAGATGTGCAAAATATCTGCTAAAAATATCACCTTCTCTCACAATTGTTATATAAATGCAAATAAAAAATGTTATGGAAAAAAATGAGTATTTCTATATAAGTTACAGGTGACTATGATGAATAACAATGTTGATTGGTAATTTTCACACCTATTTTGACAAATTCACTTGGCACTCAGAGGGTTAAACGAGAAGGCCCTAGTTTTTTAATCATTAGACCCTCTATGTACGTTGTGCAGGACTCCGGCTTCAGGCTGGTAGTGTCAGTGGTGACATTGCATTAGTCACTGTATGTCACACAGAACTACACAAGTTGTCATTCTGCTAGTTATATGCAATTCAGCTTTAGAGAAACAAAAGAACAAAATGAAATGATTGGGAATTTTCTCTGTTCGTTTGCACTGTGTGAACATTTCCCAAATATCTGATGCCATGTCCCTTGTTTCTTTAGACACACCAGTCAGAGGAGGATTTAGACCTCATGGGTCCCCAAACAAGATACCTGTTCCGGTCCTTCCTCTTTGGCCAGTTTCACACACTCCGGCTCCTGCCGGACGGTGAAATCCCGCACGGCCAGGGAGCCGTGCCGCACACATTAGTTGTGAATGGACACTATTGTGTCCATTCACACGGGACGGCCACGACCCGGCCGCACGGTTGCAGCCGGATCCCGCCACTGGAAGGGACGGCTGCCGGGCTGTGGCCATCCCTTCCATGATAAACTAGTGTGTGCGGCACGGCTCCCTGGCCGTGCGGGATTTCACCGTCCGGCAGGAGCCGGAGTGTGTGAAACCAGCCTTTCCAACAATCCATATCACTATATCTTAATGCTGATTGCAGGCAACGTTAATAATATACCTTGGCGTACGCACAGTCTACCGATAAATGCTCAGCTGTGTGACCATCGGCATTGTGTACAAACCTGAATCAGGCTCTTGTATGTTGGAAGTAGGCCTAATACCGGTGTCCCATTTACAGTAACATGACTGCCCACATACAGCGGATGAGACCATTCCGTGTGTCCATATATTTATTATCCTATCAAATAACATCAAAGGGAACTCTGGGAGTGTGGGCGGGGCCATGTGATGTCATGACATCACGCAGTATTTGTGCAATGCTCCTCTGGGAACATTTGGGATGGCCGGGATATCTGTATGGGGCCCATTGGGACTTGCTGGGACCTAGGCAGATGTTTCAGTTTCTTTGTAGAAAATCTGGTACAAACTGGCAGACCAGATAAGCACATCAAATATTTATTAGATTTGGCTTAACAAGCTAATAAAATAATAAGTACTGAGCATTGGTTGATGTTTGTGGTGTAAAACTAACACCAGAAAAGTAACAAGAAATGTTTGTAACATGTTAAGCGCAAGATGTGCCAATGTATAAAACAGGTTAAACCTCTGAAAACTATTAACTGCAAAACATGGATTGCCATATAATAAAATACTCCTCACCTTTATGGGGGGGGAATTGAAGTGTTGTATGCACTGGCGGCCACTAGATGGCACCAGATTAAGCACCTCTATTATTACTCTATTTGGGTGCACACATCCGCCGGCACTGATGTTACTGTTCCATCCTTTTCATTAGCTGGTAACTAGTATGTATTCAAGAAAAGGAAAGCAGCAAATTTCAGACTTCTGGGCCCCCGTAATGAGAGGGTGTAGCCAATGTGGAAGGCTATGGCCACCCCACCCCCCTTATATCCAAATAGTACCAAGCTTGTGCCAATGACAGGTACAATGGGCGGTGGGACGTGCAAAAATATTGATCGATTCCCTTTGTGCCTGATTGCACATGCTACACAGTTTAGTGAACAGTTTATTGATAAATCATTACATCCTATCAGGATCTGTGGAACAGACCGTTCACTGCACTATGAAATCTAACTGCCCTTAATTAACCTAAACACAGAATGTTTGCTAAATGTGCACATTTACATGGGTTTTGAACAGTTATTACAGAGCTAATTGTATGGTATTAGTGCAAATAGCCCTAATTGGACGTGCCAGAGCACTATAAATGCTTAATCTGATGTAAACCGCTCTTACAGTATATAACCTAGCACATAATGTTTACTGAATATGTGATTACATACTGTATGGTTTATGAACAAGTGATTACACGGTTTTAGTATCAGTGAAATCTCTACACTACCCTAGCGCTTATCTGGTGCCACTATTGCAAATCACAAACTGATCAAATGTCGCTCTCATGCCACAATATGACTGTGATTTAAATCTCTGTTAGTTAAACTGTCTGCACCACTTCCTGCGCTAATTGGGTGCCAATACTGTAACAATAACTGTATCCATAGAGAACTAAAACCTGCCTCCGCTGCGGACATTCTGCTAAATAACTACCAGCGGACCATTCAGACACTACTATGATACAAAATAGCAGCAGACTAAATAGTTTTTACTAGTGTTACAGTGTTTGGATACAGTGTTACATTTCCCTGAGAATTCTACTGGCTGATTTTGATATCTGCCTCACATCATTTAGCAGGGATATGAGGATTGTATTTTATCCCAACAAATACCCTCCATTACTTTGTACATATATTTGTATATATTCTATGTTTTCTGTGTCTATTATATGTGTGTGTATTTATGCCTATTTTATTCTTGATCAATTACTAGTTAAGTCTTAAAACTAACAATAATATTGGGACCTATCCCAATCACCCATATGCCTGTACAAAAACTGATACTTTTGCTTTATCCACGTTTGCCACAATGGTAGGTATTCAATGGGGATTCTCGCAGGCGGCAGCGAATCCTGTGTAGGATTCGCTGCACTTTCGCCGCAATTCTCCCTGCAGGGCGATTCGCCGTACAGCCGCCCGTTCGCCCTATTCAATGTGTCAGAGGCTCTCTTCCCCTGGCGGCGAATTTTAACCCCCCCGGCGAATGCCGCCGGGGAGCTGGGGGACGGCTGCTGGCAGGGAAATGGAAGCCTCCCTGCCTGCGCCGGACACTGTGGGGGTGAAGGAGGGCTGTGGGGGACACAGGGAGAGCCCCCCAGAGCTGGCAGGGGGCTGTGCTAGGGAGCCGCTACACACTGGTCCCGATCATGCATATGTAATGATCGGGATCAGTGTGCAGTGAATATATGAATATTAATTCATTAAAAAAATAAAAAATAAAAATGTAAATATATTCATGTGCTGCAAGCACATGAATAAAAATAGCATGCCCCTTCACAGAAAAAAAATCAGATTTTTTGACACCAAAATAAAAATAAAAAACGCTTTATTTTTAAAGATCACATTCCAGTTCTCCAGAAAAAGATGACAAATGTAAAATGGAGAATCCGGGGGAAAATCACTGGAGAAAGCAGTTCTCCACTTCAGCATTGAATACACTCTCGGCGAATTCCAATAAAAACCCCATTGAAAACCACTGGCGAATCGCGGAGAATCACAAACAAAGAATCGCCAGACATTCGCTCTTCATTTTGCAGAGAATTGTGTCCATTGAATAGGGCGAATTGTTTTTTCTGTGAGAAAATTCTCTGTAAACCCGGCGAATTGCCTGATTCCCCAGAAAATATGGCGAATCAGAGGCATTGAATACTGGCCAATATGTGTATAGCCCTATAGTTGATAATACTCATATAAACCTTCTGTTATTAATATAAAAGATTGTTTCAAATCAAGAGTGCCCCAACAAGAGTCTTTTTCTTCCTCTTTAAACCTTCTCTCACTCTCCCTGTCCCTGTTGTTACTCTCCCTATCCCTGCTGTCACTCTCCCTATCCCTGCTGTCACTCTCTGTGTCGACAGTCACTCTCTCTGTCCCTGCTTTCACTCTCTCTGCCCCTGATTTTTGGCTCATACTGTGTGGCATACTGTGAATTTTGACTAATTCCGTGTGGCACAATGTGAATGTTGGGTTATTCTGTTTGGCACAGTGTGAATTTTGGCTTGAAACGTGTGGCAAAATGTGAATTTTGCCTCATTACTTGTGGCACAATGTGAATTTTTACTCATTAAGTGTGGTATAATGTGTAAGGGGCACTAGCACTAAATAGTATAAGTGATCCCACTATTGTGGTGCATAATATGTATAAGGGATATATGGTGTGCTACACTACACTTATGTACACGCCCCCTTTTGAGTGTCCACAGCCCCTTTTCCTGGAGTTTCTTAACCTATTTTTACAGGAAAAACAGTGCTGCGTGTTGTTATTCCCCAAAATGTCCTTTGTCATCAGACTTAATAAATCTGCCCCGGAGAAATTATTTATTAAGCCTGGAGAAGAGATAAAGTGGCCAGTGATGATGTGCCAGCCAATCAGCTCCTCAAGTTACAAGCTGGGTTTGAAAAATGGCAGTTAGGATCTAATTGGCTGGTTCGCTATCACCTGCAACGTTACCAAGTTTAATAAATGAATAATTTATTTAAGCACCATAATCTGCGGGACTCAGCATGGACCTGACCATACTTTCATGATCCTAGTAAATTTTCCACCAAATGTGTAAGTAAGAATGGCTAAAAAATAAAGATTACTGGCCATGCACAAAGTATATCATGTGGATGAGTACTCACCTGTCCAGCTGGGGTCCTGATCAACCAAACACAATTTGTATTATTAGGATATGATGATGGGTAGTTGGCTGAAGTGACTGTCCCATTCATATTATTAAGCAAATTTGTACAGAGATCTGAAATGATACCATAAATATTCATTAGAATTGGCTTGTGGAAATTACAATGATAAATTAGCAGGATTTTCTGTGATCATCCCATTTACACTGCGTGCTGACCCGGGATATTTCCAGGTTAGCACCTGTCACACTGCGCAGTGTCCTGAAGCATGTGCTTGGAAATTACATCATCTGCAAGCACCCAGAAATCTGACGATAGGGACAACCGTGTTGCCTGCACAAGCCAAGCACTTGGGAAAGCTGTTGCTGGGCTGCTCTTGGCCTCAACCTCTGTGTGGTTAATGGTAACCGCACTTGTGTGCAGTAGTCATTTACATTTACACTGATACCGCTGCTAATTAAAATTAACTCCCTTTGCATAAAGCTGCCTAATTTCTACTGAATACTCCGCTGTGCACACAGTTGGAAACCATTCGCAATCCCATCATGGTCTAATCTGCCTGTGTTTTTAGGCGGAACCCCCCAAAAAAGTGGTGTGGCCTACAAACACCCCCTGGTTGTCAATCATGTTCGCACTGGGACCCCACACATGTGCACAGCATACCATGCACATGCGTTGTCATTCAATATTCCCACGGGCTGTGAGTTTGCATCCCAGTGGATGAAGTTGAATCAGCCCCTTAGTCCACATCAGCAACAAGGCGGTGCTCATCCCAATGGTACTAAATCCATAGATAATCCAAACTAAGGAAGACGGCACTCACCATATATCATGTAAGTTAAAATGAAGTCATTTTACTATGCGTATATATACATATACCACACAACTTACAGAAATATATAGATCACACTCTCATCCGGTATAAAGGGCTCCAATTCTGCTGTGTGACAATGGCCAGTGGGTCATTAGATCCAGCTGTCTGCAGAATTCATAATCATTGATTAGTAATCACCTTGTAGTTCAGCGGCAGTGGCTGATGCGCTGTTACTTGCTATAGAGCAGACTGAGCAGTGGCTGTTGCGCTGTTGCTTGCTATAGAGCAGACTGAGCAGTGGCTGTTGCGCTGTTGCTTGCTATAGAGCAGACTGAGCAGTGGCTGGTGTGCTGTTGCTTGCTACAGAGCAGACTGAGCTGTGGCTGATGCGCTGTTACTTGCTATAGAGCAGACTGAGCAGTGGCTGTTGCGCTGTTGCTTGCTACAGAGCAGACTGAGCAGTGGCTGGTGCGCTGTTGCTTGCTACAGAGCAGACTGAGCTGTGGCTGATGCGCTGTTACTTGCTATAGAGCAGACTGAGCAGTGGCTGTTGCGCTGTTGCTTGCTATAGAGCAGACTTAGCAGTGGCTGGTGCGCTGTTGCTTGCTACAGAGCAGACTGAGCAGTGGCTGGTGCGCTGTTACTTGCTATAGAGCAGACTGAGCAGTGGCTGGTGCGCTGTTACTTGCTACAGAGCAGACTGAGCTGTGGCTGGTGCGCTGTTACTTGCTATAGAGCAGACTGAGCAGTGGCTGGTGCGCTGTTACTTGCTATAGAGCAGACTTAGCAGTGGCTGGTGCGCTGTTACTTGCTACAGAGCAGACTGAGCAGTGGCTGGTGCGCTGTTACTTGCTATAGAGCAGACTGAGCAGTGGCTGGTGCGCTGTTACTTGCTATAGAGCAGACTGAGCAGTGGCTGGTGCGCTGTTACTTGCTATAGAGCAGACTGAGCAGTGGCTGGTGCGCTGTTACTTGCTATAGAGCAGACTGAGCAGTGGCTGGTGTGCTGTTACTTGCTACAGAGCATACTGAGCAGTGGCTGGTGCGCTGATACTTGCTATAGAGCTGACTGAGCAGTGGCTGGTGCGCTGTTACTTGCTACAGAGCAGACTGAGCTGTGGCTGGTGCGCTGTTGCTTGCTACAGAGCAGACTGAGCTGTGGCTGGTGCGCTGTTACTTGCTACAGAGCAGACTGAGCTGTGGCTGGTGCGCTGTTGCTTGCTACAGAGCAGACTGAGCAGTGGCTGGTGCGCTGTTGCTTGCTACAGAGCAGACTGAGCAGTGGCTGGTGCGCTGTTACTTGCTATAGAGCAGACTGAGCAGTGGCTGGTGCGCTGTTACTTGCTATAGAGCCGACTGAGCAGTGGCTGGTGCGCTGTTACTTGCTACAGAGCAGACTGAGCAGTGGCTGGTGCGCTGTTACTTTCTACAAAGCAGACTGAGCAGTGGCTGGTGCGCTGTTGCTTGCTACAGAGCAGACTGAGCTGTGGCTGGTGTGCTGTTGCTTGCTACAGAGCAGAGTGAGCAGTGGCTGGTGCGCTGTTACTTGCTATAGAGCAGACTGAGCAGTGGCTGGTGCGCTGTTGCTTGCTACAAAGCAGACTGAGCAGTGGCTGGTGCGCTGTTGCTTGCTACAGAGCAGACTGAGCTGTGGCTGGTGCGCTGTTACTTTCTACAAAGCAGACTGAGCAGTGGCTGGTGCGCTGTTGCTTGCTACAGAGCAGACTGAGCTGTGGCTGGTGCGCTGTTGCTTGCTACAGAGTAGACTGAGCAGTGGCTGGTGCGCTGTTACTTGCTACAGAGCAGACTGAGCAGTGGCTGGTGCGCTGTTACTTGCTATAGAGCAGACTGAGCAGTGGCTGGTACGCTGTTGCTTGCCACAGAGCAGACTGAGCAGTGGCTGGTGCGCTGTTGCTTGCACACACACCCCTGTGACCAAGTATAGTAGCGAAACAGACGTCAGGGATTGCCGGACCACATGGTGCACTCACGTGACCGACCAGGCAGGAATTCATTCAGGAGGCAGCAAACAGGAGACACGCGGTGGACCTTGCATCAGTACTTCTACATAGACTGAACAGATCCAAAGGTAACCACTGGCACAGTCCAGTGGACTTTTTCATTTCTTTATCATCTCTATTATTGCGCACAAGGAATAAAACATTGATTTATACCATTGCATATATGCAAAACTGTGCCACTATACTGCCCCCCTGTGAGTTTTAACGCTAATTACAGCACAAAAAATACTCAGGGCGAAATGTAATAGGGTGCGATTTTTGGACGAGTTCCAAACTCGCCAGAAATCGCACCTTTAAAAATCGCATTTTTAGACGCTAATTTGCATATGTAATGAGATGCGAATTAGCGGCAAAAAATGCGATTTGCCGCGATTTAGGTCGATTTTTAGTCATGAAAATGTGCGCATTTTCAGTCCTGAAAATGTGCGCATTTTCATATATGCGATTTTGGTTGTAAAAAAAAAAAAGAAAAAAAACGGCGTGCGGTCCCCCCCCTAAGCATAACCAGCCCCTGGCTCAAAAAGCCGGTGCTGGTATAATAAAATCAAAGGAATCAAGTTGGGGTTCCCTGGATTTTATAAAACCAGCACCAGGCTCAAGGTCCGGCGCTGGTTCCCAAAATACGGGGGACAAAATGACTAGGGGTCCCCCGTATTTTAAGAACCAGCACCGGACACAACCAGCCAGCAGGGTAATGCCACAGCCGGGGGGAGACTTTTTATACAAGTCCCCCCGGCCAAAGCATTAACCCCCTGGCTGGTCAGCATGGGCAGGGGTCCTGGGGAAGTGGGGACCCCCCCAATGAAGGGGTCCCCCCCCTCCAGGACTTACCAGCCCATGCTGATAGTCCGGGGCTGTCCCCGATGCCCCTGGGCGGTGGGCATCGGGCTGATGACTTGTGTAAAAAAAAGGATAAAAACTATTGTTCTTTACTGGCGAACTATGAGTCCCAGCAAGCCTACCCCGCATGCTGGGACTTGGGGAACCACAAGTCCCAGCATGCGGGGCATTAAAGGGCCCGCTGGCACTTGTAGTTCTGCAGTGAAAAAAATAGTGCACAAAATCACACTGACACCCTGTAAAATAAAACTTTAATACACACAAAACACACACACACTGATACTTACCTACCTTGAGCCCGTAGGTCGGTCCCTGGATCCTGGGTCCGGGCTCCGGGGCTCCAGGGCAGAAGAGTCCGGTTCCGGGGCCTTGGTCCTGGTTCCGGGGCTGGTCCTGGGGTTCCGGGGCTCCTGGCGTGAAGAATCCGGGGTCCGGGATCCGTGGTAGTCCAGAGGGGTACCTAAGGAGGCAAATCCTACTCACCTGCTCCCCGGCGGCGACCTCCGGTGACAGCGCTGCTCCCGACTGGTACCCGGCTTGAAGGACTTTGCCCGGCACTGAGATGTTTCCTCTTCGCCGTCTGTGAACAGAATGATTTCTCGGCCAATCAGGAGCCGAGAAACTCGGCTCCTGATTGGCCAGAAATCATTCTGAATATAGACGCCGACGGAGTAACATCTCTGCTCTGGATGCGCTGAGGATTATACTTATGAACTAATATATATATATAGCTATGGGGCCTTTTTTTTTTTTTTGGGGGGGGGGGTTTGGGGGGGTGGGGGGTTGGGGGGGATGGGGGGGGAATGGGGTAGTAAAGGAAAACTAAGTATGGACAGTGATATAACATGCGCAAGTGGAAGTAGGTTGTTACTGAGGAAGGGGATAATCTATTAAATAGTAAAGGTCTAGTTGATAAATGATTTAATGAGGTCCATTTGGTAATCACAAAACTTTATGCACCCTCTTTTTTTTTTTTTTCTCCTCTCTCTCCTCTTCTCTTCTCTTCTTTACTTTCTCCTACCCTTCTCCCCTCCTTGATTCTTGACAGCCCCTTACCCCCCTACCAGTTTTTGTTTTGCCTCAGAGTAGATCAACTGCCTGGTGAGGTGACATTATTGTGGGTCTCTTAGATAAAAGCCAGCGTACTGAATACTTTACTGACTGTCTTTATAGCTCCCAATTAACTAAATTACCTATGTCTTGAGGTCCATTGAAAAAATATGTTGTATACAGTATACCTTTGTATGTCTTTTTTTATCTTTACTATGTTTGTCTCTTTATAAGTATGTTTCCCTTGTTTGTGATGAAATGAAAAAACCTTAATAAAGAATTATTAAAAAAGAGGCCAGGTCAGTAGAGATGTCCTCTGGCTGGCCAATACAGAAGTTTTGTTCTGTGACCAGTTTTTTTTAAATACTCTAATAAAAATTATATTTTAATTTCACATAAACAGGTTGTGCCCCAGAAATAAAGTCTTCTTTTCTCTTCTTCCCTATAACCATATAGTCTATCCAGGACTCTGGAGAGCACCGCCAACAAAATAACACATACTGTAGGTTAAACTACCCAGTACACTCAGCAATAGTTTGATACCTGCTATAACTTTGATGCAGGTCTGTGCTGAATCATTAAAAACCTCTTAAGCTCTTGAGGTTGGAGACAAACACAGTCATGACCCTTAGAATGTAAACTTTGCCACACACAAAGAAGTAGCGGTTCCCAGGCTTCTTGGCACAGTGGCCAACAAACAGATTTAGAAATGCTTGATATTGGCTGGTGGACAAATGCTGAATGAGGCACATCATTTGTGGAACAGTTTTGAACACATAGCTAAGCTTTTTCTGTAAGCACTTACTGCAGTTATAAAGTTTGTTAATTTTAGAAACATCCAGGACACTTAGTCCATATCTTTGTCCAATGGGCACATTTGGGTCAGGTTTGGGTATGAGGGTGTCTTGTCCATTAACTGTGGTGAATGCATTCCTGAAATCCAGTAAAAAATCTGAGTGATTATTCTGTAAGCCATATTAGCATTTGTGTTGCAATCACTGCTGTGATAATAGTATTATTATAATTATTATTATTATTATTATTATTATTAATAATATCATGTTGCGATCCCTAATAAGGGATGCCCATATTCTGTTGGTTTGTACTATACAAGCATGCACTAAATTAACTAAATAACTAAATAATGACCATGTATGGCCCTATAAATTCAATGTATTATAGACATGTACCGTATTTTTTGGGGAAAAAACATAATTACTGTACCTTGGATAATGCATTACTGATGCATAGTCATACTCAAGGCCCAAATTATTTGTGTTATATTTTTGAAAGTTAACCAAATTATCTGTGAAAGAGAAAATATATTTCCATAGGGTAAATTCAGGATGAAATAACATTTCTTTTTCTACCAAATATGTACAGTAAAAACATACATGATACGTTGTGCAGCTAATAGCACCTGACAACATCTATGACTATAGGAACCAATTAGGCAAAAACATATAGAGGTAACAATGCAGGTGTCTTTGATGACTGTGCTGGCACCCTTATATTTCATATGATAAGACAGGACCGTCTTTGCAAAAAAAGCTACAGATGGATCCCTGAGGATCCCTTTTCATCATGCAGTGGTCTGTGCTAATGCAATAAGACTTACAGGTTATCGAAGGCATGATATTTATTTTAGGAAAAGCTGTCCTGGAATATAAAGCCATAGAGAGAGGAAACCTCCTAAAACACAAAGACAAGATGACAGACACCCAACCAAAAGAAAAACTGTTCATAATCAACTATTGAAAACAAGCCACGAACATACAAATATCCTACAGAAACGCTCGCTTCTGCTGAAACAAGACGAACAACTAACAGGACATACTGTATCCCAGACGAGCCAAGGCTCATCTTCAGAAAGCCACCAAACTTCAAGAATAAACTCGTACACAGCCATATCCCACCAAAGCAAATCAGCCAAACCACAATCACCAAAACAACCCCAACCAATGGCTTCTACTACTGCGGCAATTGCACAGGATGCACCCACCGGGGAACCGGAGAACAAAACCAACCACCAGATTTACATCCTCAACCACAGGTACATCCTACCCCATATATAGCCATATCACTTGCAACAGCAAGGGACTGATATATCTCCTAGAGTGCCCATGCAAAAAACAATACATAGGACGCACCAAAGTCCCCTAAAGACACATCTGAATGAACACCTCTGAAACATCAAGAGAGGTTTCGAGAACAACAACCTCTCAAAACATTACAAAAAACACCACAAAAGTAGCCCAAGCTCCCTGTTCTTCATAGGAATCGAGAAAGTGCACCCCAACTGGAGAGGGGGGACTGCATACAACGAATAAACACATCTGGTGGATGTATGATCTGACAACACTGAACCCACGAGGCCTAAACCTGGACAATGGAGTGAAATTAATAGTCGGGAAGAGAAAGTAGCCCTGACGCATAACAAACAGACACCAATAACCTGTATGATATACCAGTGTTTCCCAATACCACCTTACTGTCATCACTATGATTATGTGTCAACATACTGTACCATCATCATGCATACTATGACACCACTAACCAGTATGTAATACCCGAATTTCCCAATACCACCTTACTGTCATCACTATGATTATGATTATGTTTGATTATGATTGAACATACTCTACTGTCATCATGTATACCATGACATCAATATTGGAATTACAATTCTGCACAAATCACACCATCGCCACATAATGCATAGACTGACTGAGATCACCATATATATTTTTCTGTAAATTAACTATGCAAATACTTTTTACTGGACTCAACCAATTTATATAATTATCCCAAACTGACACCCACAGACCACAATGCCCACCAACTAAAGAACAGGACCTTTGCAACACGAAAACCCAACAAAAAAACTATGGCCCTTATTCTGGTTGGTGCGGTAATATCCGCGTGCGTTCGTGCCGCCGATGTTTTGTGTCTGCGCATGTGCAGAGGCGTCTCTGCGCATGTGTGAGCGGGGCCTACGGCCAAATCCTGCATGAAATGTGAACACTCCGAACAGGGGGTGGAGAGGGGCGTGAAGGGCTATTTGGGCTCATTACCATATGCATACGCCCCGCGTTTCATGGGCGTTCCCATGCAAACGCTGGGCGTACGTATGGTAATGCGGCCGTGACGCACGTGTATGGGGCGGACATATGACATCGCCGGATGTCAGCTGCCCGCCCAGATCCCTGCTTTTGCACGGAAAAATGTCTGTGTGGTCTGAGGTTGCGGGAGCTAGTGGACCACTCGGTCCTGCATTCGATGGTCTGCGACCATCGAATGATGGGGGAGGTTCCCTGAGATGGAGGAGGCGTATTCCATGTAAAATACACGTGCGGTCCGTTCGGCCACCTTCTTACCGCATACGGACGGAGTTGGCGATCCATATGGAAGGCGGGGTTTCGCACGCACGGTCCTGGCCGCATATTCGGATCCGGCTGCACCGATCAGAATAAGGGCCTATGAGAAACGTAAGGAAACAGCAACAACAACAACATAGAAGCACCAGCAAAATAATCTCATCCTTGACAGACAAGTGAAAAGCACCTATCACAGGACAGGACCAACAACCACCCCCGCAGCACCATCCCTAGCCAATAAAGACAAGTCCTAGGACAGCCTACTGTAAACTCCCTAGAAGAAGGCCAGCACCAGGCAAAAATGCGTTGGAACACCCCAAGAGAGACAACACAGTGGCATCACATACCACCAAGCAGCCTAAAGAACCAACAAGGGGAAATCCCAGACTCAAGAGCACCTGCCTCACTCCCGGAAGCCATGAACAGCGGCACAAAGAAGAAGGATAAGGGAGGCATGGCAGGAGAAAAAGCAGGACCATTTAAACCGGCTGCGATCAAGGAGCAACGTCCGGAGCCGGATTAGGTGAGTAAGGCAGATCTGTCAGCAAGGATCCTGGGTGGCTGATCACGGTAAAAGGCATCACCCGCCCGTGACCTCTGCCAGATGCAACAAATTCAAATCTAAAGAGAGCCTGTTAAAACGGTTACGTTTAATCTGGATTTACATTACCTGGTGAGATGTATTGGGTCACAATAGTGACATGGTCATCCCGATCACTCCGAGACTGTTCATGAAAAAACCCAATAGCATGGTTTAGCTCATGTTGTATGATCCCCATGGACATGCAATAGTCTGCTGATAGGAACACTTTCTGTATACCACCAATTCTTCCAATATAGGAGGCACAACTGGAGGAATCAGAGGTAAAATTAGCATTTAGTGAAACAAAAAATTGAATTGAGGATTACTCTCTATTCTGATAAATGAATTGCTGTCTGTGGGTTTCTGATCATTCTTCGTGGGAATTAAATCTCATCTGTGTAAAATGGCAAGTCTACGAAATTCACAGTCATTTCACTGATTTCCAATGTGAGTTTCCTACTAAAGTCATTCTGATTTAAACCATCGCAGAACAGTTCCAGTCCTTTTATTGCCATCCCTCCAATAAGAATGGCGTCTTCTATGTAACAGCGATAGGTCACTAAATTTGCACCAAATATGGAATTCTTCCCAATAACTCAGAATTAAATAAATTAGCGAAACTTTGTCCCAGAGCACTGAAGATAAAAACTTAAAGAAAAAAATTTTGTTTTCAATATAAACCAAATTTGCTCCAGAATGAAATCTCTCAGGTCACCTTCGATGGATTCCTTTATTAAGAAATATTTGAACGCTTCCAAACCTCTATCATGGGAAATTATCGTATACAGGGACCATATAATCTCCTGTGACCAGGAGATGGCCAGCTTCCCAAATAATTTCAGCTTATTTTATGTGTTTTAATCATATATTTTACATAGTAGTTGGATTAACTCCTGTCAAATACAGCACTATATATGATTTCTACTGAGTATTGAGTATTGAATTACCTAAAAATCCTTATATATCAGGCATGCCCAAAGTCAGGCCCGGGGGCCAATTGCGGCCCGTGTTGTCTTTTCAAGCGGCCCGCAGCCTCCAGCTGGAAGTGGGCAGAGCATCAGATGTGGGAAGCACAGCACAGGACACTAAAGGTGGGGCCCCGGCGAGCGCGCCTTTACCTTGCTGTCTGCTGCAGTGAGATGTGTTTGGCGTCCTACCCCTGCTGCTGCAATCGTATATCACCCTACTCCACAATCACAGTGACAGTAGTGTTTGGGGAGGGGGGCAGCAAGGGGGAAGCTTACTCCCGTAACATGCAGAGTGGAGGAGGGCAGCAGTGGGAGCCCAAGCCTCTCCTGTCCTTGCAGTGCCTGCTTTGCCTCTCCTTCCTCTGGCTCACACAAGGGGCTGGGAAACATACAGAGAAGGGAGGGGGCAGAGTGGGGGACATACAGTGAATGGAGGCAGTGATGGCCATTCAGAGAAGGGGAAGCAGGCTGGGGACATACAGTACAGTGAATGGGGGAAGCGTTGAGTACATAGTGAATGGTAGTCATACAGTAAAGGAGGGTCAGGCTTGGGGACATACAATGAATGGAGGCACTGATGGACATTAAGAGAAGGGGGGCAGGCTGTGGGACAGAGTGAATGGGTGCAGAGTGGGGAACATACAGTGAATGGGGGACATACAATGAAGGAGGGGCAGGCTGGAGGAAATACAGTGAAGGGGCAGGCTGGGGGACATAGAGTGAATGGGGGTAGAGTGGGGGCATTCTGATGTGATCAATGATTCAAAGAATGTCAGGCTGAATGGTCGGCCCCCCACATTTTCACCTCACCAAATCTGGCCCTCGTCGCAAAAAGTTTGGACACCCCTGTTATATATGGTGGAACTCAGCACAATCTTACTGCACACTTACAACTGAATCAGTATACACCGATATATGTTGCTGAACCAAGTGGGAGCAGATAAAGCTGTTACCACACACGCATATATATTGAGCTTGTATCTTGTCGGGTTCGCCTAGGAGTTTGGTAATTACTCAGGTACAATCTGCCACACTCGGTATTTAAAATGAATGCTGGCTGTGTGGAACCCTTAAGTACTTACCTGGCACACACGAGGTACCGCACTACAAGAGACTCTTTACTGTATAACTACATATCTGAGCATTAAAAAGAGGTAGTATTCCAGAACTCGGGTTGTCCTTTAAATCCATTCCTAATGTAGCAGTTTAGTACATTTACCAGTAAATAATCAAGGAATCTTACTGTCTAAAATCGGATATTTTTAAATCTGTATATCACTCTTTATTATTCAGAGCACCTTATGTTACATGTATATTCGTCTTGTTAGTCTGTGATTTTAACCCCTTAATATTTTCAACCAAGCTTGGGGGTATGTATACTACTTTGGGGGTATGTATTTCAGTTACCTACTTTTTTAGCTTACTTATAACTGAATACTTCAGCTCCTGTCAGCTGTGACAGCGGCAGTAAGACAGAGGACGCCAATTCATCAGCGGCCCGGGGGGGGAACGATGGTAACGGTACCTGGAGATAGCCAGCGACAGGTCAGCAGTGGTAAGTGCCAAGAGACAGCCAGTGGCGGGTCAGCGGCAGTGAGACGGGGACATCAGTGACACCAGCGGCCCAGGGATAGTGACGGAGTCCCAGGCAAGGGGGACCGCTTCCTAACTTGCACCCTGAACTGTACAGCCACAGTGTTTTGAGGACTGGGGGGGCGATGGGCACTGCCAGTATTCAATATGGCCACTGCCGCCTCAGAGAATGCACAGCATGTGCAGACTCCGGTGGCTGTACAGTGCAGGGCGGAAGTTGGGAAGCGGTCCCCCTTGCCTGTGACTCCGGCGCTCTCACCGGCCTGGATGACTTCTGTCCAGTGGCCATTACCTCAGTAGTGATGAAGTGCTTCGAACGACTAGTCAGAGAATTCATCACTTCTTCTCTACCAGGCACCCTGGACCCACTACAGTTTGCGTATCGTCCTAACCGATCTACTGAGGACGCCATTGCATACCTCCATCATGCAGCCCTGAGCCACCTGGACATCAGAAGGGGGAATTATGTCAAAATGCTGTTCGTCGACTATAGTTCAGCATTTAATACAATAATCCCCTCCATACTCACCACTAAGCTGGAGATCCTGGGCCTCAGCCCATCTCTGTGTTACTGGATATCCAACTTTCTGACAGACAGATCACAGGCGGTACTGATGGGCAACCATGTCTCACCCTCAGCACTGGAACCCCCCAGGGCTGTGTTCTGAGCCCCCTGCTGTACTCTCTATATACTTATGACTGTGTGGCCACTTCGAGCTCCACCAACATCATTACGTTTGCAGACGATACTGTGGTGCTGGGCCTGATCTCTAAAAATGATGAGACAGCCTACCTAGAGGAGGTTAGCAACCTGGAATCTTGGTGCCAGGTCAACAATCTCTACCTAAACGTCAGCAAAACTAAGGAGCTAATAGTGGACTTCAGCACAAAGCAGGAGATGAACTACCAGTCCCTAACCATCAATGGGACCCCAGTGGAGATAGTAGACAGTTTAAGGTACCTAGGTGTCTACATCACGCAGGACCTGACTTGGTCCTGCCATGTTAACTCCCTGGTGAAGAAGTCCCGGCGGCCTTTCTATCATCTTAGACGACTGAAGGACTTTAGACTATCCTCAAGAGTACTAAAGAATTTCTATTCCTGCACCATTGAGAGCATCCTGACAGGAAATATCACGGCCTGGTTTGGCAACAGCACCAAAAAGGACAAACAAGCTCTCCAGAGGGTTGTGCGAGCGGCAGAGCGTACCATCCGTATCGAGCTTCCAGACCTGGACACTATATACAGCAAGTGATGCTGGACCAAAGCCAGGAAGATAATGAAGGACCTAAGCCATCCCAACAATGGACTATTCTCTCTGTTGCGGTCAGGGAAATGCTACCGCTCATTGAAGGCAAACACAGAGCAACAATTTATTTTCTTCTCTTCTTCATGATATCCATTGTTGTGTAGGTTAGCACCCCCGCCAAGAGATTAAACAATATGTGTGGGAGGATGTTGCCAAATTTTCAAGGCAATTAATTTGTTGTGTGCAGAACCATCTGATCACTGCTCTGTGACATTGCGGGGTCCTGTGTTCAGATAGACATCCCGATGGGGCTGAGAAAGGCTTGCAGAATTGTCAATCCATAAACTCAATCACCACCTAATAATGTGTCCACTATTCGCTGCCTGTGCGTAACTCATTGCAGCCAGTAGGCTGATGGAGGCCAGAGCGGACATCACACATGCGACCTGAAAACACCCATCCACACCTGCGTTTTCCCTGAGACTCCTAGAAAATGGGTAGTAACCAGCCCTAAACACAGCCTTCCTGTCAGTCAAGTTGTGAACGGCTTGCGATAAGAAAAGACGCTGGATTTTTCAACATAATGGATTTGCGCATGTGTGCTACAATCTGTACACATGTGTAGTCGAACGATAATCATCTGCCTTGTGAAATTGCAGGGCTGCGATCAGGTTTGAATAGCACCGAGACTAAAGGGGCCTACACATGGGGAGATGAGTGTTCTGAGCGATGCTAGATCTGTACATTGACATGTCAGAGCCAGTGTTCTCCGCTGTTTAACCAGATTCGTCCAGTACGCTGGATATTAACCGCCGGGGCAATAGCAATGTGTGGGGCTGCACATCGCTATCGCGCCTAAACATGGGGAGATGTAGGGACATTTTCTAAGCTGTCTAGAGAGAAAATGCCCAGGGATCACTACGTTCATAGGTCCCCAATATAGGAAAACCACAGAAGGAAGCTAGAAGAGATAAAGCTAATTATATGTACTGTAAAGGAGCCAAAGAAGATTTAGCTCATTGCGGAAATTCTTACATTTCTACAATTCTCACATTTTGTACAATATTTTAGGAGACACAGAAGAACTTACCCGTCTGAGGTCGTAATATTAATATAATCAGTCTCTGACTTGCGGGGAACAAATCTCACACAGGTCAAGGTTTCAAACTCCTGCATGGCGGTTTTAAACAGCGCCACCTGCTGGCTATCTGCATTATAAAGAAGCAAGATTTGAGCTTTCCATGTTACCGGTCTACAAACAACAGCAAAGCTGAGTAATAGGAGATACTCACTGTACACAGAAGACAGAATGTACGGAACATTGACTGTCCCAGGTGAAGATGTCGGCCACAGGCATTGTGTGCAGCTGACAGCACTGCGGCCTTTCTTTATGAGAATATCCCCCTCCTGGATCATCATGTTGCTATCTGGATATTTCATTAAAAAAAAATTAATCAATTCTTTAATTCATTGTATCTTTCAGGACGATCAC
Source organism: Crinia signifera (assembly GCF_055691185.1). NCBI lineage: Eukaryota > Metazoa > Chordata > Amphibia > Anura > Myobatrachidae > Crinia > Crinia signifera. The sequence continues at coordinate 77,110,458 of NC_139228.1, read as the reverse complement.
CAATATCTTATTTACTTTAGCATTTTCTAATACACGGCGCAATGTATATTTATAGCACTTCAGCAATGTAACTGGTCAGTTCTGTGCGTTCAGCCATTTTTATACAGTCTCATTAAGTTACATCAATTTTCTATCTGCGAACCTTCAAAATGATCACAGTGATTTATCAATCATTATACTCATTGGGGTCAATGTTCTAAGGCAAATATACAGTGCAGAGAGGATTCTTTCTACAGCATTTATTGGAAGGGGTACATTTCCTCAGATGGGAGTTCTGCTGAAGATCAGATGTTGCCCATAGCAACCAATACATAAGTTGGAGTTGGCTTGTGTTTGCCTGGGGGGCCCCATGCCTTGGACTTAAGATTTAGTGTTAGGGACCCACGACATGAGGTCATCCACCGCGGCCCAAATTATGCTAAGCACCTAAAATTTACTCTGTGTTATATTAAGGGTTTATTAGAATTATTCTGTTCAGTAATGTTTAGTAGATGCAGGTCATGGTACATTACTAAAACAGCTACAGCAGCTACAGCAGCTACAGCAGCTACAGCAGCTACAACATCTGCAACAGCTACAGCAGCTACAGCAGCTATAGCAGCTACAAAAGCTACAACAGCTACAGCAGCTACAGCAGCTACAACAGCTACAACAGCTACAGCAGCTACAACAGCTGCAACAGCTACAGCAGCTATAGCAGCTACAAAAGCTACAACAGCTACAGCAGCTACAGCAGCTACAACAGCTACAACAGCTACAACAGCTACAGCAGCTACAGCAGCTACAACAGCTACAGCAGCTACAACAGCTACAACAGCTACAACAGACACAGCAGCTACAACAGCTACAACAGCCACAGCAGCTACAACAGCTACAGCAGCTACATTAGCTACAACAGCCACAGCAGCTACAACAGCTACAGCAGCTATAGCAGCTACAAAAGCTACAACAGCTACAGCAGCTACAGCAGCTACAGCAGCTACAACAGCTGCAACAGCTACAGCAGCTACAACAGCTACAGCAGCTACAACAGCTACAACAGCTACAACAGCTACAGCAGCTACAGCAGCTACAACAGCTACAGCAGCTACAACAGCTACAACAGCTACAACAGACACAGCAGCTACAACAGCTACAACAGCCACAGCAGCTACAACAGCTACAGCAGCTATAGCAGCTACAAAAGCTACAACAGCTACAGCAGCTACAGCAGCTACAGCAGCTACAACAGCTGCAACAGCTACAGCAGCTACAACAGCTACAGCAGCTACAGCAGCTACAACAGCTGCAACAGCTACAGCAGCTATAGCAGCTACAAAAGCTACAACAGCTACAGCAGCTACAGCAGCTATAGCAGCTACAAAAGCTACAACAGCTACAGCAGCTACAACAGCTACAGCAGCTACAACAGCTACAACAGCTACAGCAGCTACAGCAGCTACAACAGACACAGCAGCTACAGCAGCTACAACAGCTACAACAGCCACAGCAGCTACAACAGCTACAGCAGCTACAACAGCTACAGCAGCTATAGCAGCTACAAAAGCTACAACAGCTACAGCATTAAAAGGAGAGGTGATATTGCATTAAAAGGAGAGGTGATAATCATGGGAGACTTTAATCTTCCTGATGTTAACTGGGAGCTGCCTGTTGAAAGTTCCACCAGAAGTAGGGACATGCTGAATTCCTTGCAAGGAGCATCCCTCCAGCAATTGGTGAGGGAGCCCACTCGTAAGGACGCAATATTAGACTTAATACTTACAAATGGTGACAGAATATCTGACATAAATGTGGGTGAAAATCTGGGATCCAGTGACCATCAAGCAGTATGGTTCAAAATAAAGACAGAGACTGACTCATCGCACACAAAAACAATGGTGTTAGATTTTAGGAAGGCTGATTTTGTAGAGATGGGAAACTCTGTAAGGGATTCTTTGGCAGAGTGGAAGAACTTGGAAGGAGTGCAGGATAAGTGGGAAAAATTAAAAAGTGCAATTCTAAAAGCAACAGAACTTTGTGTCAAAAGAGTTAGGAAAAACACAAGAAAAAGAAAGCCATTGTGGTTTGCAAAAGAAGTAGCAAGTATTGTGAAAGCAAAAAAGTTGGCCTTTAAGAAATTTAAGCAGACGCAGAAGAATGAGGACAAAGAGGTGTATTTGTTAGACAGAAGGAGGCTAAGAAGGTAATCAGATGTGCAAAAGCACAGGCTGAAGAGAAAATGGCCCAGTCAGTGGGTAAAGGGGGGAAAACTTTTTTTAGGTATATAAGTGAAAGGAGAAAAACAAAAAGTTGAATAATTAGACTGAAGACAGAGAGTGGAAGTTTTCTTGAGGGGGACAATGTAATAGCAGATAATATTAATAATTATTTCTGCTCAGTATTCACTGCTGAAAGAGAGGGGAAGGGGCCTCAGTTAAGTTGCAAGTATAGTCAGAAAACTGAGGGAGAGACAAGTACATTTACAGAGGAGAAAGTCCTCACAGAACTCTCAAAACTGAAAGTGGATAAATCAATGGGGCCAGATGGGATACATCCAAGGATACTAAAAGAGCTTAAAGGGGAGCTGGTAAAACCAATAACAGAATTATTCAACCAGTCACTAGCTACTGGAGTAATCCCAGAGGACTGGAAAACAGCGAATGTAGTCCCACTGCACAAAAGTGGAAGCAAGGAAGAGGTAAGCAACTATCGACCAGTGAGCCTTACATCAGTAGTAGGGAAATTGATGGAAACACTCTTAAAACAAAGAGTTGTAGAATATCTCAAAACCAGCAATTTACAGGATCCAAAACAGCATGGGTTTACTGGGGAAGATCATGTCAAACAAATCTTATTGACTTTTTTGACTGGGTGACTAAAGTAATAGATCAAGGTGGGGCTGTAGATGTAGCTTATCTAGACTTTAGTAAAGCTTTTGACACTGTCCCACATCGCAGACTGTTAAATAAACTTGAAAGCTTGGGATTGGATTCTAAGATAGTTGAATGGATAAGAGCGTGGTTGCAGGACAGAAAACAGAGAGTTGTAGTAAACGGAGTACAGTCAAAGGAGGGAAAGGTTACAAGTGGAGTACCCCAGGGATCTGTACTTGGACCGGTGCTTTTTAATATCTTTATTGGTGATATTGCAAATGGAATTGAGGGTAAAATGTGCCTTTTTGCAGATGACACAAAGGTATGCAACAGGGTAGACACACCAGGAGGGGTAAAACAAATGATTGAGGATCTAGGCAGATTAGAGAAATGGTCAAGAGAATGGCAACTACAGTTTAATGCCAAAAAATGCTAAATCATGCACTTGGGTCTCAGAAATCCAAAGACTTAATATAGTATAAATGGCACTATAATGGAAACTACTGAGGAAGAGAGGGATCTAGGTGTCACTATTTCAGGGGACTTAAAAGCAGGTAGGCAATGTAACATGCAATGAAGAAGGCAAGTCAGATGCTTGGTTGCATAGGGAGAGGTATCAGCAGTAGAAAGAAAGACGTAATAATGCCACTGTATAGGTCATTGGTACGACCTCACCTAGAGTATTGTGTTCAGTTCTGGAGGCCATATCTCCAGAAGGATATAAATACATTAGAGACTGTACAAAGAAGAGCAACTAAAATGGTGCATGGCCTACATCACAAAACGTACAAGGAAAGACTAAAAGATCTTAATATGTATACTTTAGAGCAGAGAAGGGAAAGGGGGGACATGATAGAAACGTTCACATATATCAAGGGCTTTAACAAGGTACAGGTGGGAGACATTCTTCACAGGAAGAGGAGCAACAGAACACGAGGACATGCACTGACACTAGAGGGAGGAAGATTCAGGGGAAATGTGAGGAAGAATTTTTTCACAGAAAGAGTAGTAGATAAGTGGAATAGCCTCCCAACAGAGGTGGTAGACGCAAATACAGTAGTACAATTTAAACATGCTTGGGATAGGCAGATTGATATCCTTACAAAAAAATAAGGATTAAATATGGTTTGAGGTAACATGTTTAAAAAAAGGGGCAGACTAGATGGGCCAAGTGGTTCTTATCTGCCGTCAAATTCTATGTTTCTATGTTTCTAACAGCTACAACAGCCAGAGCAGCTACAGCAGCTACAACAGCTACAGCAGCTACAGAAGCTACAGCAGCTACAACAGCTACAACAGCTACAGCAGCTACAACAGCTACAACAGCTACAACAGCAGAGCGCTACATAGATGATCGGTAATAAGGGATCACGCTGGTATAAGTGCTAGATTAAGTGAAACAATAGGATGCCCCAAAGCAGCCAGGCTACACCAACCCAGGGGGCTTCCTGCACCAAAGTCATTCATAAAACTGACAATATCCAGTTATACAGGACTTGCCGTCATAGCGCCATTTCCAATATGCAGTCTGCAAATCCATGCTAATTAAACACACCCTTTGGAGGGGGCGGAGGGTCCTAATTGAAGCTAAGGGAGACTATCTTCAGGTACACATGTCCACTTCTATGGAGGGCCTTGTACTGCGCACCCAGTGGCATCACTAGGCAGGTGCGGGGAGTGCAGCCTAAAAAAACACACTCACCCTGCATCCCCGGTCCACACTGCACCGCCTGCCCAACACCCCATAGCCAGAGCCGGCTCTACTATTAGGCAGTTTTAGGCAGCTGCCTGGGGCACAGGGATCTGGGGGGCGCCACGAGTCTGCCTATCAAAAAATCATTGATGTCTATGAGGATCCTGGTTGTACTTAATGCAGGTGGCTGCTGTGGAACTTCTAAGACCTCACCTCCGTGCTTTCCCTTGAGTCATACTTCCGTACTTTGCTGCCCCCTCCTCCTTGCACTCTGTCATGGGTTTCAAAGGGATGCCTCCAGGGAAAGCAGGGGACTTGCCCACCTTCCTGGTGCTGGGAGGACCACCTAATTTTTGGGAGTCTCCCTGCCATTCCAGAATGTTAGGCAAGTATACCTTAAGGGGTTGGAAAGTGGGTATTGGTGGCAGTATGCGGGCAGTAGTTTGAAGTTTTGCCTAGGGTGCTGAGAAGCCTTACACCGGCCCTGCCCATAGCCCCCCAAACACAGAACCCTCATGTGGAATGGTCAAGGAGGTTAGCAGAATAATGTAGGGGTGCCCGTGGGACCAACAGGGGTGTGGGGATTATATGAAAAACAGTGCGTCCCCCACTACATCCAGGAGAGTAGGCCTGAGGCTTGAGGATGAGCTAACACACAATAAAATGATTTCTACACACCTACAATAGATGTCACGTTCGATACTGTATGTGGCTGCCACGCCGGTGGCTCAGATCCTCTCGATTTGTACCTGTACCTAACATAGGGCCAAGTTATTACATATAAATTCCCAGTCTGCCCTAGAGTAATGCCTCATCAGCAGGAGAATATCTTATCATCTAGTTTTCCATGGGAATGTGAGGCTATTTACTGAATGTGTAATCATGAAGCAGTGAGAATAATAGGTGCAGTATTCACTCTTTAAATGTAAAATATGTCTCCAAAACCGCACTGACTCACAGAACCTATCTCTGTCTGTCTCTGTCTGTACAATCTTACCTTTGTTGGATTGAACTATTGTGGTGAAGATATCTTTAATTTCTAAAGATCCAATATTTCCTGTGAAAAATACAAAAGAAATGACACTGAGTTTCATGACAAATATTCTTCTTGGTTTACACACAGCTGCGCTGCCCATCTGATCCCATAATAGGAATATATGATATTATTAGCGCAAAGGACAGCTCTAGCTATTCTAGTTGGGGGCGCGGCGATGATGGCGTGTGACACTCTGCGCGATTATTCTCGAAGATTCAAGTTTCATCACCTGTTATCACTCGGACAAAAAAATGCGGCTCACTTTGCACACGCTCTAAAAGTTCATTGGACATCACCACACGTTTGTCTTTTTGATCAAAAACTTGGGAACAAATTGGGCCCACACTTTTTGCCTTTCTGTAACGTCTTCTCTGCCCTCCACATAGAATTTATACCAGCGGAAACTTTCACCTAGGACAAGGATTCCTCCCCCAAAGCCTTTTGAAGTGTGTCAAGCATCTCGATATCCAATTTCCTGAGTTTAACACAAAACCTGTGGTTGTTCGATGGTTACACTTCATCTCAAACCTCGACCAAGGTAAACAAGGACACTTAATTTACTTCTCGATCCACGCACTGTAAAGGCTTACAGGCAACTGCCACTGATGGGAATGTGTAGCTGAGACACCCGTCCGCACATTCCGCCCTGCAGCACCACCATGCACCGGTTATGCACCTGGGTCCACAACGGCCCAGGTGCCCTCTGTAATGATAAGCTGATAGAAAATACAGGCTGCGGCACTCAGAGGACTTTTTTACATGTTACAGTACATGCCAACACACCGATGTTTCACATTTTTGTCAAAGTGCCAGTGTAGTTATGCAGAACAAAATGTCACGTTGTTCTGCATAAGTACACGCACACCACAACAAAATTCCTGTCATAGCATTGAAATGTCAGTGTATTGGCATTTAACATGGAAATTCATTTAATACAATTCTGCCATAGAAGTCCTCTGAACCTGTGCAGGGTGATTAGAACCGTCCAAGATGTCTCCACGCTACAGAGAAATTTAGTGGGGAGATAAATGGAAAATGAAGTTCAGTGTTGATAAATGTAAGGTATGCATCTTGGGTGACATATCCAGGGTGCAACTAAACGGGATAGATTTGGGCAAATCAGAATTCAAAAATTCCTAAGAGTGCAATTCGACAAAAAACTGGGGTGTAGTGTTCGGTGTCATGGTGCGGCCACTAAGGCCAACAGGAAACTAGCTTGTATAAACAAAGGGCATGGAAACAAGAGAAGATCATGTAATTATAGCACTGTATAAGGCACTGGTTAGACCTCATCTGGAATTCTGTGTGCAATTCTGGGCCCCACACTACAGAAAGGACATTATAGAGCTAGAAGAAGTCCAGAGAAGGCGACCAAACTGATAAAAGGGATAGATGTGTTAACCTATGAGGAAAGATTAACCAAACAAGGAATGTTTACACTAGAAAAGAGGCGTTTCAGAGGAGACATGCTTACCATGTACAGATCTATCAGGGGGCAATACAACGAACTATCAGGTACCCTCTTTGCTTTGAGGGCAGAGACTAGGCCACGTGGGCATGTGCTCAGATTGGAGGTACAGATGGGGCCGGGCTCTTCCTTGCTGGCGAATCGCCAGAACGTCACCGCTGGCAATCCGCCAGCAGCCCGGCTCGCCATCCGTCTCCGCTTCAGGGAGATGGACAGGGTTAGGGGGGGATGCGGGCAGGCGGCGGAGACCCTGGGTGACCGCCGACAAGCCGGCGGTGACCCGGGGGAAGCGCTGGAAGCGGGACGCGCGCGCCTCTCATACGCGCGCGTCCCCTTCTCGCTATACATATGGTGGCTGACGGGGGATGGCGGCTGGCGTCGCCATCCCCTGCAAAGATGAGCCATAGATTCCGTCATTAGGAGGAAAGGCTTCTTTATGGTGAGGGCAGTAATGGTATGGAACTCCCTTCCGGAGGAGGCAGTATGGGCAGACACAATAAATACATTTAAAATAAGGTTGGACAAACATTTACTGGAAAAAAACATCCAGGGTTACAACCCATAAGTGGTATTTAGCCCAAAGCTACAATAGGTAGATTATATTTCAGGGGATATCACTGCTACACCTTAGACCAGGGGTCCTCAAACTAATTTGCTCTGGGACCCCTTCAGACAATAAAAATAATGACAGGGCCCCAGCCTGATGGTCAGTAACATGGAGTCGCGACCTCATGCTGAGAAGGTCGGGACCCACTTTGGGGTCAGGACCCACAGTTTGAGAACCGCTGCCTTAGATAGATCTGCAAAAAAGGTTCAACTTGATGGATGTACTGTATGTATTTTTTCTACTTCAACTACAATGTTACCATGTAGATTATGACTCCAACTGATCATCTAAATGGGCATTGCTGCTGCTGCCACTGATTGGCACCTTGTGGGGCATTACTCGGTGTATATTAGACCGTGAGCGTTATCATTTGTATATAAGAGTTCTGCAATCGCTACTGGCCTATCTACGTATCTTATTGTAGTTACATTATATTGAAATATTGCAAATCGTAAAAAAAAAAATGAGGTGAAACAAATACATTTATATTAACTCACCAAGATTTCCAGTTCTTGTAAAAGGTGCCTGTGGTAGAATCAAACGCAAAGGTTATATTCGCAAATTCAATGGGCAAGTGATTGGATTAAACGATTAATAGAGAGATACAGTAGGAGCAAAGTTTTCCTTCAGAGATTACAGGTGAAGGTCGTCTTATTCACTGAAATATTAAGATTCATTTACTTCCAATGGTATCTAATTCTAAACAGCATCTAATCATGAAGAAAATATCACAATGAAAGTAGTACATAGATCTCAGGATGATAATAATTATAATCAATAATATTATAATCAAATACATTATTGCACTGGTTTTTCCCTTTAGTATCTCACCTTTGAAGGTAAAGGTTTACTGTCAGCAAAACCGATCATACAGGTCAGGATAACGGCAGAGATTCCCAAATCCATCTCAATCTAGATTTTTGATGACTGTCTAGAATCAGCTAATTCATCTACATTATATTGAACTACATACAAGTGTGAGCCATAGAGAACATCGACCAATCAAAAGCTGTAATGGCTATTTCTAAAGTAACGTAATATATACCAAGGGGAGAAAAAGGAGGTTGTCTTCTCCTGTGACTTTAGAGGAAGAGATTGAAAATCTTCTGCCTTTAGGCCAATTTCCATCCCATAAAGCCTGTGTATTCCTGTAAGTCTATACTACATTGTAATCTGTGATCCTTTGGTGTTATCATAATGCACGTGGTCTTGAGATATTAATAGCACTATAGGGAATAGGGATGTGATAGTGAATATTTATACAACCAGGGGGAAAACATTAACAATTAAAGTAAACATTTTCAAGTTGTTATTATGCATTATTATTGCCATCATTATAATCAACCCAAAAAACTTTTTGACAAAAAAATTTATATTTGTTACAAATTTCTGATTAATATATTAAATTACAATTTTCAAACATAAATTGATATAACGGATTTAAAATAAAAATAAATGTAGGTACTGGCAGTACGGATGGTGTAATGGTTAGCATTACTGCCTCACAGCACTGAGGTCATGGGTTCTATTCCCACCATGTGTTATATATACTGGGCAGTACGGATAGTGTAGTGGTTAGCGTTACTGCCTCACAGCACTGAGGTCATGGGTTCTATCCCCACCATGTGTTATATATAAGGGGCAGTACGGATGGTGTAATGGTTAGCGTTACTGCCTCACAGCGCTGAGGTCATGGGTTCTATCCCAACCATGTGTTATATATACGGGGCAGTACGGACAGTGTAATGGTCAGCGTTACTGCCTCACAGCACTGAGGTCATGGGTTCTATCCCCACCATGTGTTATATATATACGGGCAGTACAGACGGAGTAATGGTTAGTATTACTGCCTCACAGCGCTGAGGCCATGGGTTCTATCCCCACCATGTGTTATATATACGGAGCAGTACGGATGGTGTAATGGTTATAGCATAACTGCCTCACACCGCTGAGGTCATGGGTTCGGTTCCCACCATGGTTCTAACTGTGCAGAGTTTGTATATCCTCCCCGTACTTGCGTCGGTTTCCTCCGGGTACTCCGGTTTCCTCCCACAATAAAAAATATACTGGTAGGTTAATTGGCTCCCAACAAAATGAACCCCAGAATGTCTGTGTGCGCGTGTACATGTGGGGAATTGGGGCAGACAAGGTCTTTTGAGATCTCCCCAGGAACAGTGTTGCCTTCTGGGATTGCCAGCTTCACTGAGGCAGAGTGGCGGTCACTGGAAGAGGAGATCCCGTGAGACTCGTGGATGGCTCCACCACCAAGGCTGTGTTTGATGCCACTGTTGCCAGCATTACTACTGTACGTCAGTAAGTGGCAATATGAATGGAGCTGCTGGGGGAGGGGGGCAGCCGCTTCTGTATCAGCCTAGGGTGGTGCCCTTAATGAGGCCCTGTCATCAGTCTTCAATGTATGTCGGTATTTATGTCACAGTATTTATCTGTACGGGTTATACGGCCCAATCAGCGTGACAGGATATAGATGCTGAATAATAATTCATACATCCTCATTATTCCCACAGCGTACACACGGGGCGTACACATGGGCCCTACACACGGGGTGTACACACGGGCCCTACACACGGGGCGTAATCATGGGCCCTACACACGGGGCGTAATCATGGGCCCTACACACAGGGTGTACTCATGGGCCCTACACACAGGGCGTACACATGGGCCCTACACACGGGGTGTACACACGGGCCCTACACACGGGGCGTAATCATGGGCCCTACACACAGGGCATACACATGGGGCGTACACACGGGGCATACACATGGGGCGTACACATGGGGCGTACACACGGGGCGTACACACGGGGCATACACATGGGGCGTACACACGGGGCATACACATGGGGCGTACACATGGGGCGTACACACGGGGTGTACACATGAGGCCTACACACGGGGCGTACACATGGCGGTGTACACATGGAGCGTAAACATGGGGCGTACACACAGGACGTACACATGGGCCCTACACATGGGGCGTACACATGGGCCCTACACATGGGGCGTACACATTTGCCCTACACATGGGCGGATTTCAGGTCCTTTTCTAAGCGATCTGTCTATATCGCACAGAAAATCCTCCCACATCGCTCTGTGTGTACGCTCCATGTGTAGGGGCCACAGCGACAGTGATAGTGATAGGCAGCGATATCACCCGGCAATTAATATCCAGCATGCTGGATAAATCTAGTTAATCGCCGTGACAGACCGTGACAGATCGTTCAGCACACAGCGCTGATACATCGCTGTGCGGCATTGTGTGCTAAGCGATCTAGCACTGCTCAGAACGCTCAGCAAATCTCCTCGTGTGTAGGCCCTTTTTAGTACTAAATACAACATTAAACAGGTTATATGTCATTATAAACAACAACATTTAATGATCTCAGCACTTTGTGTATGGAGTTATTTCAGTACTGTATTCTACAGACAATTGAAATGAATACTTTGATTATACACTGTCCATCCATTGATTCCTGTGTTAAGGATACCCATGTGTGAAGGGTGTGGTGACATAGAGAAAGGTACGCCACATAACACAATAGCCTGCTTTATACATAAAATCCCCTAGCTAAAAAAAGGAAATGTGAAATGTTACATCTATAGGCCACCCATAGGCGTGCGCACGGGGGGTGCCGGGGGTGCACAGGCACCTCCTAATGACCGGCATCCCCCACATGTTTGCAGCACCCCCTATTTTCACCGGCAGCAGCCATGAGGTTGCTGCTTGGCAGGGATGGCTGCTGATCAGTGCTGCTGCGGCCGCATATTCCGACTCCCCGCTGAAGCCCGCCCACCCGTGTCCAGCAGCCTCCCTCATGTCTGCGCATGGCCCCCTGTTGATTGGCGTCCCGCTGCTGTTGAGCTGCAGGAGCGCAACAGCAGCGGGACACCAATCAATGGGGGGCCGTGTGCGGACATGTGCACACTTTTTTTATGGGCAAAAGACTCGCCTGCCATGCCGTCCCTCTCCGTGGAGGTGTGCGAAACGCTCCTGTGGCTGCTGGAGGGTGAGTGTGCTGGGGATGGTCACCAGGGAGCCGGCGTGTTTGTTGAAGCTGAGTACACTGGGGGTCAGGAGGTGGGGGAGGATGTCTCACCCAGATAAAGCCTGCCCTATGCCTAGGGCTGATTCAGCTAAAGGTTGGATTGTGCCTCCTGCAAAAATCTCTCTCAGATATAATCCCGTCACATCCTGTTTAAATGATCCCCATCTGATACAGTTAGTTCTGTGGCTGTGATTGCGTCTGCGAGTACATCTCCCGGGCCACTGGGCTGGGCAATGAGCACGTAATCCCCTTCTGGGCAATGAGCATGTAAGCCCCCCCCCCTCTGGGCAATGAGCATGTAATCCCCCCATGGGCAACAAGCATGTAATCTCCCTTGCGCAACGAGCATCAATTCTCTGGTATCAAGCATGTAACTCCTAGCAACAAACATGTAGGTAAGCTGTACTTATATGGCATTATATGTATTAGGCATTACAGTGTGTGCCATAATGTGTAATGGGCATCACGTGTATCAAATTATGTGTAATGGGCTTCACGGTGTGAGGCGTAATGGGCATCATGGTCTGAGGCATAATGTGTAAGTAGCATCAAGGTATGAGGCGAAATGTGTAATGGGCATCATGTTGTGAGGCATAATGTGTAATGGGCATTATGGTGTGTGGCATAACGTGCAATGGGCATTATGGCATGTGGTATACTAGTAATGTGTGTGTGACGTGTATTATGCATTATGGTATACATTTTTGGTGTGGGGGAATGATTCATTCTGAAGTGGATATACATAAATAAGTCACCTTCTATTTAGTTTGCATTAATACCCAATAGGTGTTGATAGACATGCCCAGTAGGCGGTGATGGACACACCCAGTAGGTGGTGATAGACACGCCCCCCAATGGTGCACCCCCTAAGAAAATGGGCTGCGCACGCCTATGAGGCCACCATAGACTATGCAACTTTTCTTCTTGGAGAAGTCACATCCAATCCCCCTTGAGCAGACCGGAACCTTTCCGATACATCGCGTATGGTACTTCTGCATGTGATGTATTGCAGATCATAGATCTTATGGGAAGCGTATGATTGTATAATCTCCGGCTCCGACCTGATGCACATGGAACTGCACATCGGATCAGATAAAACACGTACTATTTGAGCTGCTTTCACATGATTTCTTGGCCCAATATGTAGGAATCGGGTGAAATCTCATAGTGTATGGGGGCCATAAGACAGAAGCAATCTGTAGCATGATTAATTATTATTTTCACACCTTTTTCACATTCATTTAGTATCACCTAAATGTGTTAAAGGGGTTTTTGAGCAGTTTTCATGAAAAACTGATTGCATTTCCCATACATATAATAGGAATTACGATCTGGCTTTATTTGCAGGGGAAAAAAAACGTGGGGAAAAAATGCAGTGAACCCTGTGATAATGACAAGAGCGCTCACTGCAAATCCTGGCTTCTGTACAGCGTACTCTGCTCCTAGGCAATGACAGTGCCAGTTTGATCAGCTACAGTATGTATGTCCGACGGACACACAAACTGACCATTGTGTAATAAGAAAACAAAAAAGTATATTCGCTGATGGGTCTCTGCAGCATTATATACCCTGATCATGTGCTGCGCATGTGCCGCCACCACCAATATCACCAATGCTGCCACAGCTCTTAGCATCCCCTCCCCTTCAGGATGACTCCCTCTTGCCCGCACTGCTACCCCACCACAACTATCGCTGATCATACTGCCCTACTGCGGGGGATCAGTGATTGTAGCTCCTGGGTGGGTCCCAATATTGAACCTTGTGGGACTCCACTTTGGACCTTACCCCAGCTGGAATGTATGCCATATACCCCCACTCTTTGTCCCTGTTTGTGCAACTAGTTTTTAATCCAATTACAAATTTTATCTCTTAACCCTAAGTTACTGTCACAACATTCAGTTATTGTTTGGTTCTTACCTGGTTTGTGGCTTCTCCTGTCAGTTCAGCCCTGCTCCATGCTGCAAGGGAGTTCTGTGTGGTCTGAGCTTTGCTAATTGATTACAACACCTGGGTGAGTCCATGCTGCCAGACAGCTCTGTGTAACCTGACCATTGCTAATGATTAAACACCTGAGTGAGACATGCTCAGCTCTCATTGATTGAGGCACAGGTGATCCAGTTCCTTGTGCTTCCTATAAAAGGCAGTCTCTGGCAGACAGAAGGTGCCAGAGTATAGGTTCACTAACCTGCTCCAGCGTTCCCAGTGCTTGGTCTGAAATCCAGTGTTACCAGTGTATGATTCCGGCTATTCTTCTGACCACTCTCCTGTCTGATCCTCGTGTACTATACCCAGTTATTACCAGTGGATGACCTTGGCTTGCCTTTTGACTATTCTCCTGTCTGATCCTTGTGTACTGTGCTCCGTGACTATCAGTGTACAACCCGGCTAAAATGACTATGCGTAATCCTGAATCCACGCTACCTGTTTCCAAGGGGTTACCAGTGCCACATGGGGAACCTGCTCAGGGGACCGCGACCGGCATGTCCATAGCAGCGAAGCCCAAATCCCAACTGGAGGGGTCACTGGTGAACACCTATGGCGTGGTAGGACTCCGCACCCCTGTGTCAGGTCTAGCCAATCCCCGGCCTGGTGACCAGCATAATGTACCTGAGATCGTGACAGAATACTCTGGCCCAAAAAAGGAGCTATGGGAGCAACTGTCTGCTAGGGTCTGTAAGCAAGAGCAGAACCAAGCTCTGATCATACAAAGCATACAGACTCTGTTACAGTGGATGGACTTCGCTTCATCTCCTCCAATATCCGTGGAACTAGTGTCAGAGGCATTAAAGATTCTTCACCTTTTAATGCAGCAGTTGCAGAAGCTACAGACTAAGGTGTTTTCAGTGATTACTTACTAGGCAGTCCTTCTAGTGGCACGGTACCTTCCACTCTAGGTTCAGTGCCTGTGAAACCCTCTGATGCCATTCCGGGCACTCCAGTGGCATCTGCATCTGTGCCCTGTAAGGACAGGTACCTTAGTCATCCTCGTCCCCAGTTGTCTGATGAGGAGCGCCAGCGGAGTAGATCCCTCAGCCTATGCTTTTATTGTGGAGCCCAGGATCATTTAATCGGGGATTGTTCCCTACGGGGGACCTGAAATAGAGCAGTAGACTCCATTCTAACCCAGAGGGAATCCTATGGTTACAACTGGGGTCCTAGGACCAAAATTTCTTTGAAGAACTGTATAGCCCAGGTCCAGCCCCGGGAAGGTGTTCATGGTTGCAAGTCCCAAGAGGGGGCTCCGTCAGTCCAACCCCAGGAGGGGGTCCTGTTCTTCCAGCCCCAGGAAGGGGTTCTTCCAAGTATCTCGTCCCAGGAAGGGCTTCCTAGTGTTCTGCCCCAGGAGGGGTTTCATAGTGTTGTGCTCCAGGAGGAGCTACTTAGTGACTTACCTCAGAAGGGGTCTCGGAGGGTCATTTCCAAGGAGGGTCTCAGAAAACCACACCCCAAACAGGGTCTCTGAGCATTGCGCCCCAGAAGGGTTTCCCGAGCACTGCACCAAAAGTCTCTGAAAGTGGTACCCCAAAAAGGGCCTCTGAGTACACTACCCCAAGAGGAATCTCCGAGTGCTGCACCCCAAAAGGATCCTCTGGTTGCCACACCTCAGGAAGGGTCTCTGAGTGTGGCTTCCCAGGAAGGGCCACTGAGCTCTTTGCCTCAAGTCGGAGTTCTATCCGTCACCCCAAGTGGGGGTTCCGAGTCCGTCACCCCAGATGGGGGTTCCGAGTCCGTCAACCCAGATGGGGCTTCCGAGTCTGTCACCCCAGATGGGGCTTCCGAGTCCGTCACCCCAGATGGGGGTTCTGAGTCCGTCACCCCAGATGGGGGTTCCGAGTCTGTCACCCCTGGTAGGGGTTCCGGGTCTGTCACTCCTGGTAGAGATTCATCTGCCCTTGCCTCCGGGCATGAGGACCCATCTTCCCTTGCCTCCGGGCATGAGGACCCATCTGCCCTTGCCTCCAGGCATGAGGATCCGTCTGCCCTTGCCCCTGGGCATGAGGACTTGTGTGTCCTGGCTTCCGGGTCAGTCTCTGTGGCCTCCAGGCAAATCTCCTTGGTCTTCGGGCCAGCCTCCGTGGTCTCCAGGTCCACTTCCATGGCCTCTGGGCCTTCCTCCGTTGCCTCCGGGCCTGTCTCCATTACCTCTGTGGTCTCCAGGTCTGCTTACATGGCCTCCGGGCCATTCTCCGTGGTCTCCGGGCCTGAGTCTATTGCTTCCATGACCCCTGGGCCTAAACATGTCAACCAAGAAAAAATTTCTAGTGTGCCAATGCCTACTGTAATGGACATCCGAGAGGGTTCGCCTGCCATACCCGGTGTTCGAGAGGTGTCCATTTCGTCGGAGGTGGCTGTCCTATCTGAGGCTTCAGTCCTGCCTCAAGTTCAAGAGACATCCGTTGTGTCTAAGGTCCCAGCAGGGTTGTCTGTGATACAAAAGCCAGCTGAGGAGTCATCTGAAGACATTTCCTTTGATGGTAATCTTTCCCATTAGCAGGTCCTAGCAGATTACTACTTAGACGCCATGAATCATGATCCCTCTTCCGGAGTCAATATGGCTAATATTGTAAAATGAATGATCTTATCCTTCCGAGGAGAAGCACTAGAATGGGTCAATACACTTATTGAAGCCAATGATCCTCGACTGCGAGATCTGATAACATTCTCCAGGGCCATGATTGACAAATTTGGATTAAAGACTCCTTCATCTTCCTTGGTTAAAAATCTGCCCATGCCTCTTCAAAACCATGGGTCATCTAGATGGCATGCCGAGAGTACTAGAGCTTCTGCAAAAAAATTTTTGCCAAGATCTGAATCAAAGAACTCAACAGTTAGGGGCATTTGTGTCGGCTCTTTAGCACTTCATGGTCTCAAAGAATCATCTGCTAAAAAATCTTTGATCTGCACCCCAGAACTAGACTCCAACTCAGATTATGATTCTGAACACGATGCCGCTCCTTTTCTGGGTGGTCTAGTGTTGGCCAGAGCCCATTTTGAAGAGCCAGAGGTGTCACCAGCCTTGAAGGGATCTAAGTGCTCTTCTAAGAAAAAGAACCGCTGCAAGCGACCTTGAAAATTTCCATGTGGGGTGTTCGGAGCCCACCCCTAGAGGGGAGGGTAATGTCACAACATTCAGTTATTGTTTGGTTCTTACCTGGTTTGTGGCTTCTCCTGTCAGTTCAGCCCTGCTCCATGCTGCAAGGGAGTTCTGTGTGGTCTGAGCTTTGCTAATTGATTACAACACCTGGGTGAGTCCATGCTGCCAGACAGCTCTGTGTAACCTGACCATTGCTAATGATTAAACACCTGAGTGAGACATGCTCAGCTCTCATTGATTGAGGCACAGGTGATCCAGTTCCTTGTGCTTCCTATAAAAGGCAGTCTCTGGCAGACAGAAGGTGCCAGAGTATAGGTTCACTAACCTGCTCCAGTGTTCCCAGTGCTTGGTCTGAAATCCAGTGTTACCAGTGTATGATTCTGGCTATTCTTCTGACCACTCTCCTGCCTGATCCTCGTGTACTATACCCAGTGATTACCAGTGGATGACCTTGGCTTGCCTTCTGACTATTCTCCTGACTGATCCTTGTGTACTGTGCTCTGTGACTATCAGTGTACGACCCGGCTAAAATGACTATGCGTAATCCTGAATCCACGCTACCCATTTCCAAGGGGTTACCAGTGCTCCATGTGGAACCTGCTCAGGGCAGTAGCGCACGCAGGGGGGGTTTCTGAGTACCCAGAAACCCCCCAGGAGTCTAAGGATGCCAGGCTGAAAGCTGAGGGTCTCCTCTTTCCATTGGTACAAGAATTTTAAAAATCGGCCCTTGAGAACCGGAGATATCTGACTTCAAAGCAGTGGTCCCCATCCAAGCCTGTTAATTGCTCTTCCCAGTCAGATATTTCAGGTTCTGTCTTACTTAGAGTTTTTCTGATGGTATATTCTAAAAGCTGGGACTCTCCCCCTTTGATGGATACTAGGAGCTTATCTCTACTGTTCCCAGAACCAGAGATATTTAATACTTTAACTGACCCGGCATATACTAGGCCACCTAAGTTTCTATCTCCGTGCTTTGCTCCGCCCCTCTGGAAACCCCCTACTGAAAATCCTGCGTTTGCCCCTGCAGGGGACCGCGACCGGCATGTCCATAGCAGCGAAGCCCCAATCCCAACTGGAGGGGTCACTGGTGAACACCTATGGCGTGGTAAGACTCCGCACCCCTGTGTTAGGTCTAGCCAATCCCCGGCCTGGTGACCAGCATAATGTACCTGAGATCGTGACAGTTACCTATTTTATTAATAACCTTTTATGAGGCACCGTGTCAAAAGCTTTAGCAAAATCAAGTCCAGCCCCCTACTTACTTCCTCATAGAAGCTAATTAAATTGGTCTGGCATGATCTATTTTTGACGACCCCATGCTGAGCCTTACTTATCACTTTCTCTTGTTCTAAGAAATTTTCGATACTATCTCTTATTATTCCTTCTAATATTTCCCCACAATGGATGTAAGGCTGACGAGTCTATAATTTAAAGGGTTAGTTTTGAAATTTAATATTGGTACTATGTTAGCTATGTGCCAGTCCCTTGGAGTTTATTGCTTTATAGCATTAGAACCGGGTGATTACATGGTCTCCCTGCATGTACGGGATACATGTACCCATACTTCCTGCACACCAGATTTTTCTCAGGTTTGCTATTCTGTCCCGCCATTTTCAGTTTCAGGCCCTTCCATTCAGCTTGGCCACTGCCCCTCGGATTTTTACCAAAATCATTGCAGTTATGGCGGCATATCTGCATCACCTGGGAATCGGAGTGTTTCCATTCTTGGACGATTTGCTCATAGTAGCAAAGTCACCGGTGGTGCTATTAGCATATTTACAAACAATGATTGCTGTTCTACAACAGCATGGTTGGCTCCTCAATTGGTAAAAGCCCTCCCTCACTCTGGGCCTTATTTTGGTTCATTCTTTCTGACAAAATCCTTCTTAGATGGACAAAACCATGTGCACTGCAGGGGGGGCAGATGTAACATGTGCAGAGAGAATTAGATTTGGGTGAGTAATTTTGTTTCTGTGCAGGGAAAATACTGACTGCTTTATTTTTACACTGCATATAGATCTCACTTTGAAGTAAAACCCCACCCAAATCTAATTCTCTCTGCACATGTTACATCTGCCCCACCTGCAGTGCACATGGTTTTGTCCATCTAAGAAGGATTTTGTCAGAAAGAATGAACCAAAATAAGGCCCTCTGTCACAGCAAATGCTGCACCTGGGAGCTCTGCTAGACTCCCAGGACACAGAGACAATGCCACAATGCCACAACAGGGGAGCACCCGCAGCGCAGTTACCATGCAAGAGGTGTCCAGAATCATAACTTGGGTGGAACAACACCTATTGGCACTATCGGTGGTGTTCATATTCAGGAATTCTAAACTGGGAAGCTGACTTTCTAAGTCGGCAAGAAGTTCATCCAGGGGAGTGGTCACTCCACCTAGAGCTCTTCTCCCTCCTAGTGAGCCGTTGGGGCCTTCCAGACGTGGATCTCATGACATCCCGTCACAACAACAAAACTTTAGCGTATAGGTTGCATTGCAGGGATCCTCAAATCGCTTTCAAATCAGATTATCTTTCCCCGGCTGAATGCCCCTTGGATGTAGTCACGGCTCTAACTATATATCTGGACCGCACTGCTTCCATCAGGAAATCAGACACCCTCTTTGTACTATATGGTTTTCACAAAAAAGGGCTGGCCAGCGAGCAAACATTGTCATTCAGCAAGCTTACCAGCAAGCGAATCTCCCTCTACCATTGTCAATTCCTGCACGTTCTACCAGATCTGTAAGTCCATTATGGGCGGCACGCCGCGGGGTGTCCTCTGAATAACTGTGCAAGGCTGCAACGTGGTCATCTGTTCATACCAGTACAAAGTTCTATGCATTTGACACGTTCGCCTCCCAGGATGCTTCCTTTGGTCGTTGGGTCCTTCTGACACCTCAGGCGGGTACCTTCCATTGAGTACTGCTTTTGGACATCCCCAATGTCACCCTGTGGGGACCATTAAACCTGAAGAAGAAATCGAGAGTTATGGTAGACCTACCTTAGGGTTACTCTCTTTCTTCGAGGTTCATGGTACCCACAGGGCACCCACCCTTAATTAAGCCTGAGGTGTTCCTAAGTGATACACAAACTGTGACTTCCACGACCTCAGTCAGGTCCTCCTTCACTCTATGTATGTGTGAGTGAGTGTGCTGGCATGCTCTTGTCTATCTTCTTCATTTCCTCTTCCTGCTATTGGCTGGCTAACAAAACTATGGAGCTAGGCATGGAGGCGGGGTTATAGGGGAGAGGCGCGATGCATCCTGGGAATATTGAAAGTTTTGCTGATTGGTGCCACGGTCCTCTGAACCACCTACAACCCCGATGTCACCCTGTGGGTACCATTAACCTCGAAGAAAGAGAGTTAACCTTAGGTAGGTCTACCATAACTCTCGTTTTCATGGCAGACGAGGCCTTCGCACTCCATGAGAACACAATGAAGCAGTATATGCAAATAAGGCTAAAAAAGGAGGAGAGGATTTTTTAATTACAGGCTATTTAGGGCAAGCCGTTTTGTAAAAAATGCTTAAAAACATGGCCATGAACAGGTAAAAAACACTTTGGGCATGCAAGCGATGGCACACAATTGGGGCGTATGAAACACATGGCCTGCAGTAATCATACATTGTTTGTGCCTACAGTAAATAACAATGGTGTGGTAGTGAGGGATAAACATTGGTGGCCAGTGTAGGGATTTATAGTACATTGGTGGCCAGTGTAGGGATTTATAGTACATTGGTGGCCAGTGTAGGGAATTACATTGGAGGTCATTGTAGGGATTTACATTGGGGGGGGGTAGTACTTTATTTTTACACTGCAATATAGATCTCACTTTGAAGTAAAACCCCACCCAAATCTAATTCTCTCTGCACATGTTACATCTGCCCCACCTGCAGTGCACATGGTTTTGTCCATCTAAGAAGGATTTTGTCAGAAAGAATGAACCAAAATAAGGCCCAATGTGACAAACAATGTGACAATTTTCATGGTCCATTATTTGAAAGGGCACAAATTGTTTTAGTGTTTGGGCACCTTTAGGAGTTGCTACATTCATTCCATACTATATTTACTTCCTTGTAGCGCACTGTGGCCCTGATTCTGGTTCACTCGCAACAGCAAATTATCTCTCTAATGGACAAAACCAGATGCATTACAGGTGGGGCAGATGTAACATGTGCAGAGAGAGTTACATTTGGGTGGGGTTTGTACTTCAAACTGAAGTACATATCTTGCAGGGTAAAACTAAGCCAGTATTTACCCTGCACATAAACAAAATAACAACCAAATGTAAGTCTCTCTGCATGCGTTATATCTGCCCCACCTGCAGTGCACATGGTTTTGTCCATAAGAGAGAGAATTCGCTTTTTTGCGAGTGAACCAGAATCAGGCCCTGTGTATGCTGGGAAATTACAGCTGTACCTTGCCCGATCCTTAGTATTCTTCTTTATGAATAACTAAACCAAGGTGTGTTTATTACATGGAGATATAATCATTCAGCATTCCAGTAACTGTTCATCTTCTTAATTAACTGTCATTTATTTTTATTAGGATTTTACATTTTACTACGGTTGGTGTAATGGTTAGCATTACTGCCTCACAGCGCTGAGGTCATGGGTTCTATCCCCACCATGTGTTATATATACAGGGCAGTATGGATGGTGTAATGGTTACATTACTGCCTCACAGCGCTGAGGTCATGGGTTCTATTCCCATTATGTGTTATATATACGGGGCAGTATGGATGGTGTAATGGGGAGCATTACTGCCTCACAGCACTGAGGTCATGGGTTCTATCCCCACCATGTGTTATATATACGGGGCAGTACGGACGGTGTAATGGTTATAGCATTACTGCCTCACAGCACTGAGGTCATGGGTTCTATCCCCACCATGTGTTATATATACGGGGCAGTACGGATGGTGTAATGGTTACATTACTGCCTCACAGCTCTGAGATCATGGGTTCTATCCCCACCATGTGTTATATATACGGGGCAGTTCGGATGGTGTAATGGTTACATTACTGCCTCACAGCACTGAGGTCATGGGTTCTATCCCCACCATGTGTTATATATACACGGGGCAGCACGGATGGTGTAATGGTTAGCATTACTGCGTCACAGCACTGAGGTCATGGGTTCTATCCCCACCATGTGTTATATATACAGGGCAGTACGGATGGTGTAATGGTTAGCATTACTGCCTCACAGCACTGAGGTCATGGGTTCTAACCCCACCATGTGTTATATATACAGGGCAGTACGGATGGTGTAATGGTTAGCATTACTACCTCACAGCGCTGAGGTCATGGGTTCTATCCCCAGCATGTGTTATATATACAGGGCAGTATGGACGGTGTAATGGTTACATTACTGCCTCACAGCGCTGAGGTCATGGGTTCTATTCCCTCCATGTGCTATATATACGGGGCAGTATGGACGGTGTAATGGTTACATTACTGCCTCACAGTACTGAGGTCATGGGTTCTATCCCCTCCATGTGTTATATATACGGGGCAGTATGGACGGTGTAATGGTTACATTACTGCCTCACAGCGCTGAGGTCATGGGTTATATTCCCACCATGTGTTATATATACGGGGCAGTACGGACAGTGTAATGGTTAGCATTACTGCCTCACAGCACTGAGGTCATGGGTTCTATCCCCACCATGTGTTATATATACAAGGCAGTACGGACAGTGTAATGGTTACATTACTGCCTCACAGCACTGAGGTCATGGGTTCTATCCCCACCATATGTTATATATACTGGGCAGCACGGATGGTGTAATGGTTAGCATTACTGCCTCACAGCGCTGAGGTCATGGGTTCTATCCCCACCATGTGTTATATATACGGGGCAGTACGGACAGTGTAATGGTTAGCATTACTGCCTCACAGCGCTGAGGTCATGGGTTCTATCCCCAGCATGTGTTATATATACGGTGCAGTACGGACGGTGTAATGGTTAGCATTACTGCCTCACAGCACTGAGGTCATGGGTTCTATCCCCACCATATGTTATATATACTGGGCAGCACGGATGGTGTAATGGTTAGCATTACTTCCTCACAGCGCTGAGGTCATGGGTTCTATCCCCACCATGTGTTATATATACGGGGCAGTACGGACAGTGTAATGGCTCTAACTGTGTTTGTATATTCTCCACGTACTTGCGTGGGTTTCCTCAGGGTACTCTGTCAGGGTACTCTGGTTTCCTCCCACAATCCAAAAATATACTTGCAGGTTAATTGGCTCCCAACAAAATGAATCCTATAATGTCTGTGTGTGCGTGTGCATGTGGTAGGGAATATAGATTGTAAGCTCCACTGGGGCAGGGACTGATGTGAATGTTCAAATATTCTCTGTAAAGTGCTGCGGAATATTAATGCGCTATAGAAGAAACTGTTAATGAATAAAAAAATGTTTACAAAAGATTTCAGTCATCATGTGTTATATACAGGGGTGCAGCTAGGTGCAAGGGGTGCAGCTGTTATAAAGCCCAGAGCTGAGAGGGGCCACCTTCCCTGTCACAGTTACATGTGTTATATACAGGGATGTAGCTACCATAGGTGCAGGGGGTGCAGCTGTTATAAAGCCCAGAGCTGAGAGGGGCCACCTTCCCTGTCACAGTTACATGTGTTATATACAGGGATGTAGCTACCATAGGTGCAAGGGGTGCAGCTGTTATGAAGCCCAGAGCTGAGAGGGGCCACCTTCCCTGTCACAGTTACATGTGTTATATACAGGGGTGTAGCTACCATGGGTGCAAGGGGTGCAGCTGTTATGGGGCCTGAGCTGAGAGGGGCCACCTTCCCTGTCACAGTTACATGTGTTATATACAGGGGTATAGCTACCATAGGTGCAGGGAGTGCAGCTGCTATGGGGCCCAGAGCTGAGAGGGGCCACCTTCCCTGTCACAGTTACATGTGTTATATACAGGGTGTAACTACCATAGGTGCAGGGAGTGCAGCTGCTATGGGGCCCAGAGCTGAGAGGGGCCACCTTCCCTGTCACAGTTACATGTGTTATATACAGGGTGTAACTACCATAGGTGCAGGGAGTGCAGCTGCTATGGGACCAGAGCTGAGAGGGGCCACCTTCCCTGTCACAGTTACATGTGTTATATACAGAGTGTAGCTACCATAGGTACAGGGAGTGCAGCTGCTATGGGGCCCAGAGCTGAGAGAGGCCACCTTCCCTGTCACAGTTACATGTGTTATATACAGGGGTGTAGCTACCATAGGTACAGGGAGTGAAGCTGCTATGGGGCCAGAGATGAGAGGGGCCACCTTCCCTGTCACAGTTACATGTGTTATATACAGGGGTGTAGCTACCATAGGTGCAGGGAGT
Organism: Crinia signifera; assembly: GCF_055691185.1. Classification (NCBI taxonomy): domain Eukaryota; kingdom Metazoa; phylum Chordata; class Amphibia; order Anura; family Myobatrachidae; genus Crinia; species Crinia signifera. The sequence continues at coordinate 77,086,291 of NC_139228.1, read as the reverse complement.
GCAGCTGCTATGGGGCCCAGAGCTGCGAGGGGCCACCTTCCCTGTCACAGTTACCTGTGTTATATACAGGGTGTAGCTACCATAGGTGCAGGGAGTGCAGCTGCTATGGGGCCCAGAGCTGAGAGAGGCCACCTTCCCTGTCACAGTTACATGTGTTATATACAGGGGTATAGCTACCATAGGTGCAGGGAGTGCAGCTGCTATGGGGCCCAGAGCTGAGAGGGGCCACCTTCCCTGTCACAGTTACATGTGTTATATACAGGGGTATAGCTACCATCGGTGCAGGGAGTCCAGCTGCTATGGGGCCCAGAGCTGAGAGGGGCCACCTTCCCTGTCACCGTTACATGTTATATACAGGGGTGTAGCTACCATAGGTGCAGGGGGTGCAGCTGCTATGGGGCCCAGAGCTGAGAGGGGCCACCTTCCCTGTCACAGTTACATGTGTTATATACAGGGTGTAGCTACCATAGGTGCAGGGGGCGCAGCTGCTATGGGGCCCAGAGCTGAGAGGGGCCACCTTCCCTGTCACAGTGAAATGTGTTATATATGCCTTGTCAATTGTAGGGCGTCCTCTCACATGGATGGCTGTAGCCTGCTTTGGCCGCCAAAGGTTGTCCAAGGAAGGCATACTGTACCAGCATATCTCCTCCAGCGGTCTACCATCTAACTCCGTAAAACTAGAGAGGACTCTGGTACTCGTTCCTTGGGGGTTCCATCCATTTCCATCTACATCCGCCAGCGGTTTTAACCAACCAATACCGTAATACTAGAGAGGATTTTGGCACCCCCCTGAGGGTGTTATCATCCCACCTCCATTGGAAGCATTCACTACAATTTATGGTAAAGTGCACTTACCCATCCACCTAATCATTTTTTTGCATCAATTATTCCCCAAAATGGTACCTGACTGTGAGACCGTTGTTTTATGTTTTATTCATGTTATTATATATTTAATGTTTTTTAGTGGTATATGTCTTTAAAGTAAAGTTTTGCAACTATATAAAACCTGCCTTTTTGTCCTTTATGGTAGTAGTAACACTGCTATATTTTCTGTTTCCTGTAATTCTTATTTTAAGTGGCCTCGAGGTTCGTCCAATATAAAACAAATGACAAGTGCATTCTATAGTGCAAAATACAGTATTACATATGAAAAAATCATCTAAAGTGATGTTAGGAGTCATCATTTATGTCTTGTCTATCATATCTATCTGTCTTGTCTGTCATGGGTTAATATCAGTCTGTGTTGGTAATCGACTCTCTGGTGGCCTCCAGTGGTGAGCTTGTGCCATTTCAGCCCAGTCGTCTGTGGATAATTATGCACAAGTGTGATCTCGTTATCCTTGCTGAGCTGGAGGTCATAGCTGTGTTGATTACCTGAGCCCTTGATAAGGCATTCTGGCCTGGACCACATCACCAGTTAAAGTCCCTAGTTCCCTGTCCTGTGTGCTAGTCTGTTGGTCTGAGCTCCTATTACCTAGGGGAGTTCTTGCGAGCCTTGTTCAGCCTTGTTGGTATCCTGCTACAGTCCGGTGTACTCCAGCTAGCGCTCCTGCAGAGCGTCCTGGACCCTGCCTTGCACGTGTCTCAGTGGTGTGTTCCCTGTTCCTGTCAGAGTTCCCCAGTTCTTCGGTTTCAGTGCCTGTGCTGCTGTAGTTGGAGATCTCATCTGTGGTTCTACTGCTTCCCAGATAAGTCAGGGGTTCTCCCTGCAGTCTACTTTTATATTGTGTATTATACCACCTCTGTGCATTGTTGCGCCTGTACTGTGTATTTTACCACCTCTGTGCATTGTTGCACCCGTATTGTTTATTGCACCACCACTGTGCATTGCTACACTCAGGGGTTGTCAATCCGCATTTGGGTAGACTCTGGGGGTACCCCATCCTTTGGGTCCCCTTTAGTTAGCTTTTCCTTTAGCACTCTTCTCGCCTTGGTTGACATGTTGTCCCACATAAGACCAGGCGGCATCGAGGGCGGAACCGGCATAACCAGGACAGTCGAACGCAGCTGTTATTTGGTGGTACCCTCCAGAGTCCTTACAAGTGCATTTTGTTCTGTTAATGGGGAGTTCTGCTGTTTTAGAGGATCCATCGCTTTTGAAAGATCTACATCCCTTACATAAACCACATCTGTGGAAACCTTTTGTGAGAACTCTACCGGATTGATTTAGTGATGTAAAGGAACTATAGACATGTTTATTGCGAATGTTTGGTGCTTTTTTATAAATTAATTTAGGATTTTTTCGGCAAATGAATTCCAATAACCGGGACCCTCAGTAGAATTTTCCAATTCATTATACCCGTTTACAAATGCCCAATTGAAATCACTGTTTTCGGTATCTCTGAGTAACTTCGGTTTCGACAATGTCTCTCTGTCAATCTCTTTGGTAGAATGAAGTGTTTGTTCAATTTGTTCAGAGGAGTAGCCACTTCCAACGAATCTATCCGCCATTTTGGCTTGTTCTTGGTAGGTCTGAATATTGGAGCAATTGCATCTAAGGCAGTGGTAGCCAACCCTAGCCCTCGAGAGCTACCAACAGTTCACATTTTCCAGACAACCTAGCTCCTGCACAGCTGCACTCATTAAACACTGACACATTTTAAAAGATACACAGATGGAGCTAATTAGCTCAATTGTGATTCTGTGAGGAGACCTGCAAAACATGCACTGTTGGTAGCTCTTGAGGACTAGGGTTGGCTACCCCAGATCTAAGGCATTTAAATTGTCCCCCTGGAATGGCATTGAGCCAAGTAGAATGATGACAGCTATTACGCTGTATAAACGTGATGCAATCTGTACGTCTCCAAGCGACCTTTGTTGTTAAAAATGGAAATATCTAGGAAGTCAACTGAGGGCGAAATGGGGGAGTGGGAGTCCCAAATTGGGGTTTCAAAAATTGTGTGTGTGTGTGGGGGGGGGATCCCGACGTTGGGTAAATGACTGTCGGGACCGCGTCCGGCACCCATATTGTTAACATTAGAAATCATTCCTAGAATTTCGACAGGCTAGGAGGTTTAGTGATAGGTAGGTGCTAAGGGGATGGATTAGGGTTAGGGTGAATAACAGAACTTGGAGGCTGTTGGAACAGGTAAGAAATCACTTGACCAAGTCGATTTTTCAGCAGTGTTTATGTGATGAATGCTCGCATGCTAAGTATGTCATCATTTTCAGTGCATATCAATGATCTGAAGTCACAATTATGAAGGCCTCTTAATATACCACAACCTATAACTCAATTGAGCTAAAACTATACTTACAGGAAATATCAGGGGGTATTGCCAAGACTGCAGTACCAGGCCAAGACAGAGAGGGGGCCAGCTATGCAGCTGCAAATAAGGATTTGAGAAGTCACTCTCCCCTCACATAGGGGACTATTTCCTGCCTCCTTGCCTCCAGTTCCACTTGGGTTCAGCATGACTCACCATCAGCTGGAATCCCGACAGTCAGTATGCCGACAGGTAGTGGAGCGCAAAAAAGCCCCTTGAGGGCTCGCTGCACTCACCATGCTGCAGGCTCGGTGACTCTCTATACAATCAGATTCTATCATTTCTTTATTGCATCCTAGAAAATGATAGACACAAACCTTACCCCCCCCCCCCCACACACACACACACACACACACACTTTTTGAAGCCCCAATTTGGGACTCCCACTCCCCCATTTTGCCGCTGTGCAGTACGCACGTGCACAGCATCTATTCTCTGCTGCTCTGCTAAGCTGCCCAACTAACCCCCACCCACCATAGGACACTGACGTCCCCGGGTGGGATGTGGGATAATCCCAAAACACAATCCTCCCAAGAAGACCCATTCCAGAAGGGACACAATGCTCCGTTCCTGGACTTCCTTGCCACCCAGAAGATTACATAAACACTGGGCAAGCTGTGAGCCTGCAACCCCCTGTCAATGGCATGTAACCCCCTGGCAAGGCATATGTAACCCCATGACAACGAGCATGTTACCCTGTGACAACGAGCATGTTACCCCCTGACAAGAAGCATGTAACTCCCCTGACATTGAGCATGTAACACCCTAACAACAAGCATGAAATGCCTGGCAATGAGCATGTATGATACCCCAGATAGGTTTCTCAGGGATTGCAGGGGTTAATGCGCACATGTAACTCCCTGGCAACAACCAAGTAACCCCCTGACAAGAAGCATGTAACTCCCCGGCAATGAGCATGTAACCCCCTGACAACAAACATGAAACGCATGGCTAGAGCATGTGTGATACCACCAGATAGGCTTCTCAGGGATTGCAGGGGTTAATGTGCACATCAGGGGTTAATTCTCTGGCAGCCCATTGCAATAACTCCATGTTCTACTGTCAGAGCAGTTTGATGTAAATTTACTATATCCCCATCTCCACCTCCAGGGGGATGCGGACCATTTTGTAGTGGCAGTGAGGGCTGGCGGGGGGAGCAGGGACACGGCAAACTCCATTATATCTGCAAAAACAGCCCGGAAAAATGGCTGAACCTCTCGGGGTAAATTCACTAAGATGTGGGTTCTATTGAAGGTGGGATGTCGCCCACAGCAGATTATATCTATTATCTTCTAGATGTTGCTTAATAAATAGAACTCCCATCTCGGTAAATGTACACCCTACCGTCTGCCAGAGGGCGCAGCACGTACAGCTCTACCCAGAAGTGGAGGATTACGTCAGCGCTGGGGCGCGGTGAGCCTGCAACCCCCTGTCAATGGCATGGAACCCCCTGACAAGAAGCATGTAATCCTCTGGGAGTCAATCTTTCTTTCATGTCGACCTTTTTTGTCAACCTTTTGACCATGTTGACCTTTTGACTGTTAACCAATAGTTGCCAACTTTTTGACTATGGACCTAGACACTTTTGACCTATTGACGGCATCCCTAGCCACCATGCATATGTGGTTAGTGGGCCGCACATGTGCAGGAGCCCCGACACTGAGGTGGGTACATCACAGGGCAAGGCCCCTGTCCGTGTGTGCAGCGTCATACATCCTGCAATAACAGGCCCAGATCACATTGCGAACTCGATCATTGATAAATGCCTCCTGAGTAATTGAAGATAATATGTGAACATTTGATCCCTATCTGCCTTGGGATAGTGAAATAGAAGAAGCTGGCTGGGACTTTGCTTCCTGTACCTTTGTCACAGTGTCTTTCCGCCATCTGCCTGATCACTTGTATTCTGATCCTTCCCTTTACCTGGAGATCTGCTTAATTCACGGAGAAAAAAAGTGAAACAAAGGAAAAGAACATCTTTAATGGTCTGAGGAGCGCAGTGGGTAACCATGGCTACCAGTGGCAGTAGTAGTACCCGGGTCACCTTCCTGGACCTGGGAAAACCAGAAGAACATGAGGAAGATGTGACACACAAGAAGCTGGGGAAACTCACAGTGAAATATAACCGTAAAGAACTCCAGCGCAGGATTAAACTGGAGGAGTGGATTGATGCCCATATTCAGGAGCTATATCAGGGCCAGGTGAGGCTGAATACATAACTATGAAAATGGTCATATTAATTACTGCCCCATCTAGAATGTTCTCTTATAGTGTATCCGCAGCAGACCACACAGTACAGTACAGCTGCTGCCACGATCAAATGATGCCTTTACTTGCAATTTAATTACACGTGAAACAAGATTTTCCTTCTATTGGTAATTGCATAATGCGGTCATTATTAGGTGACTGTCACATTGCAGGGCCTTCCCCCATCCATTTCCTGCTGCGCCTTCATTGCTCAGTATTATTTCATATCAAGCAAATAATAACTAAGGGGTTTAGTTATCAAATTATCCTTAAACCGCGCAGTAATGGGGACTGTTATACTGTATAACAGATATATAATATAATGTGATTTTGAAAATATCACCTATGCAGGAAACAGGAAGTTGTACATTATCCCAATAACTACATCCCTCGGTCTCATAATAAAAAATAAAATAAAATAAACAATTTGAATAGAATTGTTTCAGCAACTTTATATTCATCTGCAGGCTGATAATTAATCAACATTATTATTAGAACAATTACAAGCAAGCAGGACATACAGTAAAAGCATGTGTGTGTATGTATGTATGTGTATGTATGTGTGTGTATATGTATGTATGTGTATGTATGTGTGTGTGTATGTGTATGTATGTATATACTCAATCCAACGGAATAGAGGCACTCAGACACACCAGTAGATCAAGGAAAATAAAGCTGTATTTAGTGTATATATATATATATATATATATATATATATATATATATATATATATACAGTATGGACCTCGTATTGCGCTGACAATAATCTGCTGCTACTCCGATAGGACTCCCCTGTTAGTGGGAGTCAGACAAGAGATTTGGAAAAAGGGGGGGTTCTATCGGAGAGCGCTGAATGGTGTACCACCTAGTTCCTTCAATGCAATATACAACACTGATACAATTTGTGTAATGACAGTTGATATTTGATATTTGTCCCTTTCCCGAATGAGACGTGCCAATCTGTTCAAGGTATAAAAAAGTTCTTTATTGAAACCCAACGCGTTTCGTCAGAACGACTTCATCAGGGGTAAAAACTAGAAGTGGTACAGAAAGGAAAAAGGGTGTACTAATCAGTAATGAATTTCATCATCTTGTTTATCCAAATGGCAGATAAATCTTTTAGTTTAAGATACATACCAAAAAGATTTTCAAGTATGTGGTTTGATCAACTTTTAGTACTCGTACAAGGTAAAATCTAAAATCATTAAAATAACCAAAAATTACAATTGATGGCAAAAACAACATGAAGAGCAAGCAAGAGGATGAAAAAAGGGAAAAAGGGGGGCTGGCGTTTAGGCCAGACTACATACCCATATGTGGGGTTTAGGCCATAACAGGCTTAGTGACAAGATGTGGGTGTAGATCCGTGGATAATAAAGGATGTTTAAGTCTGTAAATATTTAATTAGATTTATTTATGGCCCACATTATTGGACTTCAAAAGAATTGATTTTATTTAAATTTAGCATTAAAACATACCCCTATTATGGTGGTTCAGGGGGAAAATTCCGTAAGGTTAGTAGATATCAGGTCTGTAGAAGCTGGAGGCACTAGAAGTGATCCTAGGTAACAATATATAAATTAATTTAGAATAAAGATTATAATTGGGATGGGACAAATTGTCATATATAATTGTACCCACCAGTAGTAAGTGACTCTGTTATATATATACAGGATCTATTTAGTAGATGAATTTGAACTTTGTAGTTTTGGAGATCATTTTGAATAAAAAAATATGGTATCAATTAGTTATAATTAATGGGTCGGTTTTAGAAGATATACCAACCAATTGTGTCAAACATACCGATTATAAGGTGCATTAACGTGCAGAGTTCTTTGGTCGAGTATGAGTGAATATGGTCTTTAATTGTAGGATTATTCCATTCCTATATAACAATTATAACAATTACCATAATAAAAATAATTTCCAATGAAGAGGGGAGGGGGGTAGAAAATTAATTACGTACCAATAGGTAAGATGGGTAAAGGCTCCACCAGCCTTATATGGATAAAATACAGCGATTGTCAGGAAATAAAAACTCAATCTAAAAAATAAAAGAATTTTTTATATATATAGTATCAAGTTGGCATGGGAATAAGCCACTATTCAAAGTAGAGTGGGCAGATATATAATAAACATACCGTGTCAACGTAGAATTATTTTTCCCACCAGATAAATGGAGCACTTGATTTCCCAAAAAATTCTCCTAAGGAAATGGATATGTTGGTAATTCACCTTAGACCATAGAATTTTTTAGGGGGAGGGGGACAATGTAATTTTCATAGTTAATTTTTTCTATGCATTTGCTTGCACTTTTACATCCTTTGAAATATAATCATAAACAACATTTGGGAAAATGGGCAATATAATTAAAATTGCCAATTTCTAGAAAGTATTTATATAAGTCAGATTCAAACTAAGTATTTGTTTGCACTTTTACATCATTTAAAATGTGCATATAAGTTCATAAACAATGTATTAGAATATGTTACAGGATGTTACTTAACAGAGTAACCACAAGGATTCCAAAGATACAGACTCACCACAATGTAGCACTTTTCAGGAGCTCCTTCACTGGCTGGTAGTACTTGCCTAGTGAACACTGAAGCCTATATATAGGGAAATGCACCCAGATTCACTTCCGGTATTAATTAGTACTATTTTAGGGCTAATGGTCTGTTTTATCAATGCATATAGGTTCATATCACTTCTAGTGCCTCCAGCTTCTACAGACCTGATATCTACTAACCTTACGGAATTTTCCCCCTGAACCACCATAATAGGGGTATGTTTTAATGCTAAATTTAAATAAAATCAATTCTTTTGAAGTCCAATAATGTGGGCCATAAATAAATCTAATTAAATATTTACAGACTTAAACATCCTTTATTATCCACGGATCTACACCCACATCTTGTCACTAAGCCTGTTATGGCCTAAACCCCACATATGGGTATGTAGTCTGGCCTAAACGCCAGCCCCCCTTTTTCCCTTTTTTCATCCTCTTGCTTGCTCTTCATGTTGTTTTTGCCATCAATTGTAATTTTTGGTTATTTTAATGATTTTAGATTTTACCTTGTACGAGTACTAAAAGTTGATCAAACCACATACTTGAAAATCTTTTTGGTATGTATCTTAAACTAAAAGATTTATCTGCCATTTGGATAAACAAGATGATGAAATTCATTACTGATTAGTACACCCTTTTTCCTTTCTGTACCACTTCTAGTTTTTACCCCTGATGAAGTCGTTCTGACGAAACGCGTTGGGTTTCAATAAAGAACTTTTTTATACCTTGAACAGATTGGCACGTCTCATTCGGGAAAGGGACAAATATCAAATATCAACTGTCATTACACAAATTGTATCAGTGTTGTATATTGCATTGAAGGAACTAGGTGGTACACCATTCAGCGCTCTCCGATAGAACCCCCCCTTTTTCCATATATATATATATTTATTTATTAATTAGTAAGCCCACACAAAGCAAAAGCTTCAAAAGCTAGTCTGCAACCTTCTGTGTTTGTGCATGTGTGAGAAAGAGATGTAGTTACACTCTCTGCCAGCAGATGGCAGTGCTTCGGACACTAGACATATATATATATATATACACTCAGAGAGCCATGCGCACTCACCCAGCGTGGTGCTGAGTGACAGCGCATTACTCTCCTGAATGGGGCGGACTTGGCGCCTTTTTAAACAGGTATTTAATGCCTGCCTATGTGCTGCTTCTGTTGGTACCCCTGATGAAGACTGGCTGGCTGCCAGTCGAAACGGCTGTTGGGTCAGCCGCTGTATACCACCTGCTGTGATATGTAACGTATATCTCAATACACTTTTGTTTATTCTAACTGCTGTGTGTGCTGGCTCGTTTCTTCCCTCTGCTGCAGGGAGGCAAGAGTCTCTATTTACTTCTTATGGGCCCCTGCACCACTCATCAAAGCCAATCAAGTTGTGTGCCACCTTGTGACCCTCACTATATATAATATCTATATCTATCTATCTATATATATATATATATATAGATAGATAGATAGATAGATAGATAGATAGATAGATAGATAGATATAAAGAGAAACTATACCCAGCACAAATGTCTTTAGATTGTGGGTGAAACACGGTCCATAAATGTCCCCAATGCATGCTTGCTTTTCAGAATCCCATGCAAAGAAGAAAAGCGCACCAGTGAGCATGTAAAAGTATAACAATTTACTTATATAACTGCATAACGTACATCAAGGTTTAAAATGAACAGCTTGCAATGCAACAGATCAGCGGTACTCATCCGTGAAGATGGTATGCAGACACCGTCCTGAAAGCCGCGGTCAGGAAGCCGGGTCAGACACACTGGCAGCCACTTCGCCAAGAGAGGCTGAGCAATCAAACGGACCAGCAGGGAGACGTAACTACGTCAGATGGAGATAGCCACGCCCTCAGATATAGTAATGTCTCCCTGCTGGTCCCTTTGATTGGCAAGCTGTTCATTTTAAACCCTGATGTTCGTGTGCAATTATATAAGTAAATTTTTATACTTTTACATGCTCACTGGTGCGCTTTTCTTAATTTCTTCTTTGTGTGTATATATATATATATATATATATTCCAACAATACCCCTAGTCGCTCTAAATTACACTTTATATATTATAAATGAGTAAAAAGTATATCATAGGATAGGCCGCTGATCCACTTAGATTCCCTGATGGTGGAGAATCATACCATAGCAAACATGAACAACAAAAGTGGAAAAGCGCCAAATGATCTCCTCAGCAAGAGATGACTTAAAAAGTTAATAACAGTCCATGACTTGAAATGTTGTAAAAACACTCGAAGTAATAAACGGTTTGTCTGATATCTTTATTTGATAGTGAAGTTTTCGTGCATAATACGGAAGTGATCCGACGCGTTTCGTCTTGTCAATCAAGACTTCATCAGGGGTATTAGTCTTCCAATAGAGAAAATTGTGTTTGATTTGGTATTTTCCAGATTTGTCAAACCAAATTTTTTGGGGAATAGAAAATGCCCTCTAGCTATTTGGCTGAATCATAAAAGTTAATGGAGCAAGGGTTTCCACAATCAAGTAGTAGCCGGTACCTAGAATAATCAAATTCCAGTGGAGCTGTGTACCAAACTGAGTGGCTCCATGGTTCTCCTCCACTTGCGGCCCACTCCTCCTGATACTCCTGTGAGTTCCACTGCCTCTCCTGGACCTCTTTAAACCCAGGTTAAAAAAGAAAGGGAAGGCCATTGCTTTGGAAATAATGTTAACATACTATGCATGTGCCTGAATGGTGGACTGTGGCATAATTGTGGTCACTTCAGGGCCAGATTAACCATGGGCCGGATAGAGCTCTTGCTCCAGGCCTCTGATTGAATATAGGCCCACAGCATCAGCTGAACTGCTAGTGCAGACAAGACAAAAAAGTTCCTGTAACACCAGTGTGTATTAGCTCCAGCCGCATCCACCCTCCTCCAGCTGCTCTGTCTGTGTCCACTGCTTCCCCCAGCTCCTTTGGCCACATACCCCTCCCTCAGCTGCACTGGCCACGTCCACCCCCTTCCCCAGCTCCTCCAGCCGCATCCTACAGGCCTTTCCCAGCTCCTCTGGTCGCAGCCCACTCAGCTCCTCTTGCCACACCCCCCATCCTTCCTTTAGCTGTACTGGCTTGGTGCAGCTCCAGCTCTTCTGGATGCGTCCTTCCCTAGCTCCTCTGGTCCCATCCCCCCTTCAGAAGCATTGGCGAATTGAATACTGCTTGCATCATCTTATTTTCACGGCAGCGCAATTAGTGTACTGCTTTGCTCGCTATGCTTTTTGGAAAATCAAAGTCTATGTGGATAATAAAATATGAAAGTTACACAACTTAAAAATGAAATCCCCCAAAACTCTTGAAACCTTTGTGTCGACCATAACAATATCGACTAATCGCGTGTTTTGACTTTCTGTCCATGTCGACCATACTTATATTGGCCATATGTATGTCCTATTGACTGTCGACCTAGACATTGTCTCAGTCATCTGGGTACCATGTTTAAGTGCTGATTGGTTAGGACTTAGAGACCTCTACACCAATGTATCTAACTGTAACAATGCCCCAAATAAGCAGATGGTCTATAGCAAGCTGCTCGATATTTGGTGTCGCGCACATGACCTCCAATGACTACTTTCTTGTTGGCAACAGGATTTGCTGAGGGACGAAGCTGCAGAACCTGAGATTGATATTGATGATCTTTTGGATCTTTCACTTGAGGAGCAAAAAACCAGACTTCAGGTATCATACCGAATATATATCATTGTAAATATATCTTATTCTTTATATTTAATAGTCACTACATTGAGCAGTAACAACAGTGGACAAAATAGAATTAAAATTAAATTATATTTTTATTTCATGATTGTCACAAAGTAAAATAATATTAGGCAAAAAGGTCAGTGCACAGAGAGCATAAATAAAATAACTACGGACAAACATCAGTATAGCTAAACTGTAAAGGAATATATGAAGGGTAAATGATAGCAGACAATGCAGTGGGAGCATTAAAGCACATGCACAAAAATGCCAGGAAAATGGCCGCCGTGCTATTTCCCATGTGACTTGGGATAAATATTTCAGAAGACTCAGTTTCTACCAATAGTGAAAGGAATGTGAATCGTATATGAAAGATATTGGATTGGATTTGGCTTACACAGCCAAATCCAAACCATTCTGTCTGTTTTCATAAATGAGTGATCAAGGGACCATTAGCAACATAACTTAATGTTTTTAGATAAGGGAATGGGGTATAAGTAGGTGCTTGGGGAGCCAGCACTGTGGGGGTGCATGGTCCCTGCAGATTCCAATGGTTCTAGTTGTCCATATGGAACCTGCTGAAAATCTCCCTCCAAAAATGTCCCCCACCACAAGAGGAGACAGATGCTTATAGGTCCTACTGAATAGCATCTATTGCTACTGGGAACAAAAATCTCTGGCAATGAGCATGTAACCCCTGGCAATGACAATTTAGGTAAAAATATTATTAAAAAAATGTATGGGGGGGGGGCATAATTTTTTATTTACTTTTTTGGCACAACAATTCTAGTTACACTCTGCAAATTTGGTGAGTTTAGCTTAGTTTGGGAAATAATTTATGACAAAAAATATAATTGGCTGAAAACAATTGTTCATTTAGTACAATAACAAAGATATCGGCTTTAGGGTCTAACGTTGTGCTATTATGCTCAATGGCAATAGCAGGGCTACGATTCCAACCAGTTCTAGAGTACATTTCGGCAGCAGTAATAGGCTTGACCGATTGTTCCATTGCAAAAATCTATATTTAAGGAAATCTTGATAGTACATACAGTAGCTTGTTCAGAACTGAGAGCATCATAAACAGGCTTAGAGTTTGTATACCACTGTGGGACATTGCAATGCTCTGCAAATGAGGAAATGTGAAAGAAAGACAACAATTCATCAACAACTTTCGTTCTGTGATTGTAAAACCTGTGACATAAGACAATTGCCTATGAAATGATTGCACATCTTATTCTCCGAAACTTCTGTGATGTCTACCTTGTAATACATTTTTATTCTGTTACAGTATATCCTTCAAGAGTGTACCAGATCTACACAAGTGAGTAGCATTTATTTCTAGATGGCATATTCTGTATTTTTTCTGAAATCTCAAAGTATTTCATTTTCTTGTGCAGACAAAAACAATTAAATTCAGGGCCGGTGCAAGGCGCCGGAGCGCCCCAGGCGAGTCGGGGTGGGGGCGCCCCGGTGCCGGGAGGGGGGAGGGCGGTGGTGGTGGGGTACCTGTGTAAAAAACTTGCGGCGCCGGCGTCCCTGCAGTGCTGGAGCAGGCAGGGGTGTCCGTGCCGCGGGGTACCTGCGGCGCTGTCATTGTGTATAAAGCTGGCGGCGGCCGGCGGGGTCCCTGCAGTGAATAGAAAATAACTAGCACTTCCCGCGCCGCCGCACGCATAGCGCTAGTTATTTTCTATTCACTGCAGGGACCCCGCCGGCCGCCGCCAGCTTTATACACAATGACAGCGCCGCAGGTACCCCCACGGCACGGACACCCCTGCCCGCTCCAGCACTGCAGGGACGCCGGTGCTGCAAGTTTTTTACACAGTTCGCTAACCCTCCATGCTGGGGGTGAGGGGCGAACTGCCGCCCTCCAGGTGCTGGCGCCCTAGGCAAATGCCTAGAGCTGCCTAGTGGTGGCGCCGGCCCTGATTAAATTACCGATAATTTATTCTGGATGGTCAATTGCTTACACCAAAAATGGTCCAACAAAAGCTGTTTCAAACATGCTGGATATGCTGAGAGCAAGCTGTGATGACAGAGATTGGGGGTAGGAGCATATAGGGACTGGGGGTGCAGTGGAGAGTTTGTGGGTTAAAAACGGTCACAGCTCAAAGTGAAAGTAAAAACTGGCACAGCTCAAAGTGATAGTACATTGCAGAAGCCGTCTTATGGACAGGCTTTTTACTAGTAAACCAATAGTAAAGAAAATAACAACACAAAACTAACTGATACAGTACCTATGGAAATGTATTCAGAACTCTGATGCTCATGTAGAAGATATTCCCAAGGTAAATTGAAACTTTTAAAATTATTGTGATCACTAATAGTATAAAGTTCTTTTGGTAGATAAAGCTGTTAAATAAATTATGTTTTACAAAAATCAGAAATCCCTTCCTGTAAATTCCTGTGGGTACAGTGGGGCATGGGATAGTCTGAACTACACATCCCAGCATGCCTTGCATCAGTTTCAGCATGGCCACATAGCAAAACTAATGCAAAGCATCCTGGGATGTGTAGTTCATCAACATCTGGAGGGCCGCAATTGCCCAGCCCTGGTCTTACTGGAAAGAAGTGGTTGAACCCTTCCCTTTGTTTTTGCACCAACTGACATACTGTAATTCTTCCAGATCCTATGATTCTTTTTCATAAAAAAATTGTTTTGGAGCTCTGAGAGCTGATGACCTGTCATTTGGACTTCATGGCTTTAACTGCCAACATATCAGATTAATCCTAATGGTAACAAAAATCCCTGAGTTACTATATCAAGTCTGGTTTTAGAGGAATTTCCACAAAGGACTTTCTGGGAATATCTATGTACCATTACCACCTTCCAGTATTACCCACTTTAAGAAACAAAGAATCATCACCATGGGAGGATACTGTCAGTGTTCATCCCTAGTACAGAAATGTCCCACCTTGTGTTTCAACCATCATGACATCAATTAAACATCTGGCTTACCCAATCTCTCCGCAACCTGTTGCAAGAGGTCTATAATGAGGGACTATTTTTCATGGGACAGGAGATGCATTTAAAAGTAATGAGGTTGTCCGATTTATACTTCTACTTCTAACAAATGTGTTAAATGTTGTATATTGTGTAACTCATGGGATCTCATGCTTGGGTTCTGTCAAGAAAACAAAGCTATTTGTGACTCCATATTGTGTGGTGTGTACACACTCGCTCCCTAAAGATTTGTTTTCAACAGAAAGTGACCCTGAACCACTATTCAGAATCGATGTTTTCTCTATTGACCATGAATACAGCAAAGGATAACAGCCCTTCAAACTTTGAGGCTTACAGTTGTGTCATTTCATATGCCAAAAGGATGGACCCTTTGAATGGATTCAGTATTGAATCCCGGCGGTCGGGATCCCGGCGTTCAGAATCCCGACGCCGGAATCCCGACAGGCGAAATGCCGACAAGGGGGGGATGTGGATCGCCCCCCCTTGCGGGCTCGCTGCGCTCGCCACGCCACTAATTTTTTCTCCCTCCAGGGGTGTCGTGGACACCCCAGGAGGGAGAATGTGTCGGCATTTCGGCGGTCGGGATTCCGGCGTCGGGATTCTGAACGCCGGGATCCCGACCGCCGGGATTTTAACTGCATCCCCTTTGAATTTGCCATCTCTGTGACACCTGAAAATTGCCCTCTGCTTTCTTGGAGGTAGACCAATGTGTGTCTGATCAGGTGATGTCCATCTTATAAATGACTTTGCTTGGTTATGTCACTGTACAAACTGCACAACTTCAAATGTGGATACCTGAAAAAAAACAGAAACTCTGCTTAGAGCTAATCCATGACTGGCATAATTTCTGTGAATACTGGTGGAACTGTCACTGGTCCAATGGGAAAAGCTCAAAACTGTAAATTAGAACAGAATTCGGTACTTGTGAGTTATCCGGGCTGCCGATTTTGTCCTTAAGTTAAGGACACCCGACCGACGCGATGCCCGCGATTTAGCCCCAAATCGGGGGCATCGCGTCGGTCGTGGCCGTTATAAGGGGCCGCGACGCGATGCCCACGATTTCCTATACACAGTAATGTTAAAAGACACGATGGACCCGATTTCCCATAGACAGTAATGTTAAAAGACGCGATGGACCCGATTTCCCATAGACAGCAATGTTAAAATAAAATGACAATATGAAATTGTCCAATATGTTTTAAAAAAAAATGTTTCATGGCCCCCCACCACCGTTAACGCCACCCCGCTATTGACGCCAACCCGAAGCGTGGCGAGCGCAGCGAGCCCGCGAGAGGCGGCGGTACGCGTCCTCCGACCTTTTCATGCCCTACTATCCACTAGGGCGTGGAGTGAGAATAGAATAGTGTGGCGAGCGCAGCGAGCCACCGAGCCCGAAGCGTGGCGAGCGCAGCGAGCCCCGCGAGGGGACGCGGACACCTGTGAAGCCCGCAAGGGCACGCGGATACCTGTGAAGGTGTCCGCGTCCCCTCGCCACGCTTCGGGCTCGGTGGCTCGCTGCGCTCGCCACACTATTCTATTCTCACTCCACGCCCTAGTGGATAGTACGGCATGAAAAGGTCGGAGGACGCGTACCGCCGCCCCTCGCGGGCTCGCTACGCTCGCCACGCTTCGGGTTGGCGTCAATAGCGGGGTGGCGTTAACGGTGGTGGGGGGCCATGAAACATTTTTTTTAAAAACATATTTGCCAATTTCATATTGTCATTTTATTTTAACATTGCTGTCTATGGGAAATCGGGTCCATCGCGTCTTTTAACATTACTGTCTATGGGAAATCGGGTCGGAAATCGGGTCCATCGTGTCTTTTAACATTACTGTCTATGGGAAATCGTGGGCATCGCGTCGCGGCTCCTTATAACGGCCACGACCGACGCGATGCCCACGATTTCGGGCGCGATGAAAAAAATCGGCAGCCCGGATAACTCACAAGTACCCAGAATTCCTTTATTTGTCTCACAATGGAGACATTTTCAATCATTTACAGCAAGGTTCAAGTACAGATAGCATAATAATAACACACATAATAAGATAAGATCCAAACAATATAACTCAAGAATCTAGGAACATACAGGTCTTCTTCAGAACATAACAGTTGTACATTCTAACTGCAGCCGGAAGGAAAGATCTGCAATATCTCTCCGTTGAGTATCGAGGGTGAAGCAACCTATCACTGAAAGTGCAACACAGATCCGTCAAAACGTTTTTGAAAGAGTGTGAAGCATTATCCAATAATGGTGTTATCTTGCTGATCATTCTCCTCTCACCCTCAATCTCTACCGAATCCAAAGGCATTCCTAGGACAGAACTGGCTTTCCTTACCAGTCTGTTTAGTCTCTTATTGTCCGCTGTTGAAACACTGCTGCCCCAGCAGACCACTCCGTAGAACATGGCCGATGCCACTACACAGTTGAAGGTCTTCAGGAGCGCTCCCTGCACTCCAAAGGACCTCAATCTCCTCAGCAAATTAAATTGTTTGTTCAAATTTGAGAAGGTGAAACTGTAACATGCAAGTAGGTATCTCAACATCCAAAAATACTATGTATTTGTCTTATTCCATGCCTGAACGTTTCAATTTTGAATTTATACACCTAAAGATGGGGGTGATGAATTGTATCTAGATTTAGGGTCAGACTATAAACCCATTTTTCTGCTCTACTGGCACTGTGATGGCCCACAGAGAGACTGGTATAGAAAAACAAATAGGGGTGGTACTCTGAGAAGGTGAAAAAGGATTCTGATACACGTCCTTCACCCAGGAATCTGCATATGATTCAATATGGTACAGTAGCAGATGGGCTCTCACCGCAGCACCCACTATGTTGCTAGAATGACATGCACTATTTGTTATTAGCAAAAACATACTGGTGTCATCTGTGCGATGTTCCAGGAGGCGCTGAGAACTGTTTTGACCCATGACCTGTTCCTTTACTGACAACAGGAACATGAGATCTACATTCTTTCGTTATATTTACCGTCAAGAATAAGCTTTTTCCATCCTTTGTCTGGATATATATCAAGATCATTGTTAAAAGCTTTCAGAATAGGAATAGTGTTCGTCTCAGACAATTATAAAATACCATAGATGGAATTTCCCATTAAGGTTACCCTTCATTGTAGTAGTAAGAGGGTGTGCAGCCTGCAAGTAAGTTGAAATTTACATTTTAACTTTGCACTTGTCTAAAAATTAGCACAAATAGGGTTGTAAGAAGCTGGAGGTTCAGTAGTTTGGCTGAAAATTCCCGTATTTTTAAAGCAGCAATCATTTACAATTCAAACACTTCCATCTTCGTGCACCCCCATAACATATCCCCTAGTGTTTATAATAGCACCCTGAAACGAATCATTGAGGTGGGCAAATTGTATCTTTATAGAGCAACATTTTTTATGTGATCAATTGCTACAGTAGCAATACATCAAGTCTAAAATGTTGCCCTTCAAAAATAAAAATATGCCCTCCTCCCTGATTAGGTGCAGGGTGCTAGAGTGAACACCAGGTTAGTAAAGTGTATATGAGATATGCAAGGTGTTTCGAACCTGTGACATATAATTTAAGACGTCCGCACTAATGAATATATCAGCAGCTGTCCGCTTCTCAGAGTAGGAAACATGTTTTACGTTGTGAAATGACCGTTCCGTACACTAATTTATCTATTAGCGCACAACTGCAGCAGCTTTGCGAACTGTTAATGATTAGGTGTGTCTTAGATGGATCAGATGTGGCCCAATATCATGGTTTCAAATTTGACACACTTTCATTGTTCTTGGCTGTATGAGGGTCAGCAGAAAAATCTTGATTTTAGAGCCCCCTATCCCTTCCCAGTAGGTACTTACCAGTGTGGACCGTTGTCTTAACTACCAATCTGTACAGCCTCATCTTTGCTTGTGTTGCTCCAATCTCTACCGCCTCATCCCCCCTATGTTTCTCCATCCTTTTCTACCTGTGTCTACATCTCCAGCCTGACTATATTGAGTCACAAATGCCTTTGTCGTCTGGAACAAAAAATAAGACATGAATGCATCAAATGGGGCTCAAATGAGAGAAAGAAAAAAGATGCTCTTGTGCCCAGTTCTGAATGAGGTCTTTGATATATTTGTAATAAAGCTCTGGGGACAATGAACAAACTGTCTGTGTTCAGTACTGCATCATATGTGGATGCTATGAGTAGAGGCTTATTATAATAATAATAATGATGATGATGATGACGCTTCATGTTGTGTTTTTGTACAATAGGAATTTACAATGGAGCTGCTGGAGCGCCTGAAGGGATTACGGAAGATATCGGCCCTGCAACGCAAATAACTCTCCAATTTCACTTTAGGACTCATCCTTTTCAGCAGATTTCAGTGGCGCGGTCTGACTGAAGCACCGGTGGGCAGGTTTACCTGTTCTGGAGCACAGTCTTAGTACTGGTATTTTGAGAGCTTCAAATACATTTCAATGTACACCAAAAACTGATGTAGCAATGTGGTTGGAGACCAGTATTATGGTACTGTACTGGCATCAATGCCTTGGTCTATCAGAGTTCACTAAAGTTGCATATGGATATTTAGGGTCAAAGAATGCGATAGGGGTGAGAAATACTTTAGCTGAAGGGAACAAAGCCAGAAAGTCCTGTTCTTGCCAACTCCACGTATCTCCTCTGCTCATCTAAGTTACCTGCCGTGACTCTAGTAGCCCAGCTTGACGACACGGAGGTCTAAAAATGTACAGAAGGGCAGCTTACATAGGCAGTACACATGGCACAAATAGTCCAACTGTATTTCAAACACATAATAGCTTATGATCAAGGGCCATACCTAGGGGCAGGCAAATTTTTGCTGGGTCTATTGTGGGGGGGGGGGGGGGGGGTGGAGCTGTTTATGCGGGAGCCGCGCAGATTCCAATGGGTCTGGCCATCCTTATGGAATCTGCTGAAAACGTCTCTGCAAAAAATGATCACCATCTTGGAAGAGACAGATGCTAGAGATCCCACTGGACAGATGGGCGGATGGATACTAGAGGTTCTACCGGGTAACATTTATCGCTGCCCGTAAGTTACACATTTTGGGTAGCATTTTATATATATAAATTGCCCCCGGAAAATATAAATATCGCCCCTGGCATTGAGCATGTAAACCTCTGGCAACGAGCATATAACTCCATGGCAATGAGCATGAAACCCCTGGAAACAAGCAATTTGGTAAAAAAAATTATAATAAATCTATGGGGGTGTGGGACGCCAGATATTTTTTGACAGGGGATGCAAAATTTCCATTTATGCCACTGCTCTTCTGGGTTTTGGGATTCTGAATCAACAGAAATCTCCCCCCTGGATAGACAAAGGAGAAAAGTAAATTCTTATTTCTGAGGTTTTTGGTTTTATTTAGTGTCTTGAAACTTAACTTTTAATATTTATTTACGTAAGGAGTATCTAGGGGCTCACCTTCTTTTGTCAATGATCCCTCCCTGTAATTGTGATGTCACAATGTTGCACATTCAAGGAGCAGGGCCACTACAAGGCCCCCTTTTGACTGGCTATGGCCTTCCTACAATCTATAGAGTTTATTTAAATATGGTATTTTTGTGTAAAGAATACAAATGTATAGGAAATTGTAATACTCTATTCTGACCACAATTATGCAAATGTCCAAGATAGAAACTTTTTACACTTCATACTTAAATATTTTAAATGTTGAATAATTACATTCTGAAGATCGTGTTAACAAGTGTACCGTATATACTCGAGTATAAGTCGACCCGAATATAAGCTGAGGCACCTAATTTTACAACAAAAAAAAATGGGAAAACTTATTGTCTCAAGTGAGACCCTCACTCGAGTATAAGCCGAAGGGGGGCTTTTTCAGCATAAAAAATGTTTTGAAAAAGTAGGCTTATACTCGAGTATATATGGTAATTTCCCTTTTTACCTAACATGATGCTGCAATTGACATGATTAAAGCCTATAAAGCTTATTTTTGGTCTCAATGAATTTAGTTGTAAATCCAAATATATTGATCAGTCCGATATGCCAATTAATGCCCATGCATTGTGATATTTTAAAGTTACAAGTTTGCTGCATCTGGCGGTACATGCGGGTGCCGGACGCGGTCCCGACAGTCGGGATCCCCACTGTCAAAGCGCCGACAGACGGGTGCCCGGTGGCCACCCGCTATTTTCCCTTGTGGGGGTCCACGACCCGATAGAGGGAGAATAGAATAGGTGGCGAGTGTAGCGAGCCCACAAGGGGCTTTGTTGCGCTCGCCATGCTGTCTGAGTCCGGGCAGTCGGGATCCCGACGTCGGGCTAATGACTGTCGGGATCCCGACTGTCGGAACCCTATAACACACCCGGCACATGCGCTACTTCGGCTGACTGATGGACAGTTCATCTGTTCCTTCATACAGGAGCGATGGGGTAATGTCTCCTCCCCAGGGGAGGAACCCAGATGTTATGTAGCCATACACTGTGACACTGGCTCCCAAATCAGTATCAGAAATGTTTTCATGGCACCCCTAGACCAAAAGTTTCTTATTGAGTGCTGTAGAAAAAAATATTACATTAAATAAATCTCTTTTATATGTCCTCCTAAGCTCAGTTATGAAGTGAGGGACAGGATTCGCTCTTGGTTGTCCATATATTTATGACTGGAACCCACCAACAGCAGTTGTGCCTATTACAGTGACCATAAATAATTTAAATTGGTCATAACCACCAACCCAGGGCACCCCTGCAAAGGGCAGCGCAGCACCCCAGGGTGCCACGACACACAGTTTGGGAACCACTGCACTATGACAGATCTCACAGCAGAGGCAGAACTAACATTGGTGCAGCAGGTGCAGTGCATCGGGCCCCTGAGGACTAAAAAGGGCCACTTCTGCCACTGTCATCCTCTTCCTGTCACCCACTTATTTTCCTTCACACTCTCCCTCCCCCTCCCAATCTTTGTTACCCTCGGCCTCATCCTGTCACCCACTGCATTCGTGTAATACCTTTAGGGGCGTGGCTTCATGGGGACATGGCCACATAAAAGTATAAATTCACATTACTCCACACAGTAGTGTCCGTTATTACCATTACACCACACAGTGACACTTGTACACATTGTGCCAGGTAGACTACTTCTGCAAAATGTGCCAGGTAGAACCCCTTAAACATAGTAAGCTTGGTAGAGATCCCCCCGTTAGGCACATTACTCCAGGCAGAGCCCCCATTAGACAGTAAGCAACACCAGGCAGAACCTCATTACACGATACACCAAGCAGAGCCCCCATTATGCCAGGTAGGACCTCTTATACACATTACGCCAGGCAGCTTCTCCATTACATACATTATGCCAGGCAGAGCCCATGTTAGGTGTTATGCCACGCAAAACCCTGTGACACAATGCACCAGGCGGAGCCCCCATTATGAATGGTAGAGCACCTTTTACATATTAGGATAGGTAGAGACCCTTATACATATTACGCCTGGCAGGGCCTGGCAGGGCCCCCCCCCCCCCCGATACACATTACCCAGGCAGAGACCATTATATGTTACCACAGGCAGAGCCCCTATTACAAATTATAACAGACACAGCCTCCGTTAGATCACGCCCCCGGTTACACCAGATAGAGCCCTCAGCTGCACTTTATGCCATGCAGAGCCCCTGTTACAAATGACGACAGACACAGCCTCCGTTAGATCACGCGGTACGCCAGTCAGAGCCCTGTTACACCAGACACAGCCCTCAGCTGCACTTTATGCCATGCAGAGATGCCTGGCAGGGCCCCTGTTACGGCAAAGAGAGCCCCCTGTTGCACATTATGACAGGCAGAGCCCCGTTACACACATTACTTCAGGCAGAAGAGAGAGGGTGGGGGGGACAAGTACTACCAATCTCCGGCAGCTCCAGCGGGCTATGGATTTGGGCGGGCGCTTCATTAGTACTCGCAAATCACGGTACTTGTGCAGTTGCAGATGGGAGGGCGGGGGGATTATTAATGTAGTAGGGCAGCGATTGTGTCTCCACTTCTGACTTTGCGCTGTGTGCGAGCTACTTATGGCGCTGACTTTTAGTTCATTTCAGTGAGGTATTTGTGTCATTGCTTTATGTCAATGCTTGTGTGGTTGGTTGGCTAGTATTTGTGGTACAACATGGGTCTAATTCAGTCGCAATTGCAGGGCAATGTTTTTTTCTCAAAATGGGCAAAATCTAAATTGTAGCATAAAAATAAGGCAGCCAATATTTACCCTGCACTGAAACAAAATAAATCACCCAAACTACTTCTCTCTGCGCATTCGGGTTGAGTTTCCCTTATCCGAAATGCTCAGGACCACAAGCATTTTGGATAAGGGATTTTGCAATTTTTTTTTCTCCATACTTACCTGGTATGGGCCCCTGGTGTCCACAGCGGCCTTCATGATCCTCGTCAGCTGCATCCCCGGTCCCAGGGGTGCATTGCGCGAATACGTGGGCGAGCCTGTGGCGAGAGATTTTCCTCATCATCGCTGTCCATACACACTGGGCAAAAAACATGTTGCATACACGTTTGCCAATTTTCCACCTGATGTGTTGTGTCTGATGACACAAGTGTGCATGCATTTAACGTGCCCATGCAGTGGAGACTTCGGTCACTTGCAGTCCCGTACACATAGCCTGATTAGAGATATATATATAGCAAACGGTGGTGCGGCACTTGGATAATGACCACCATTTGTGGTCATTATCCGAGTGCCGCACCACTGTCTGCTATACTACTATCCACGTGAAGGAGCTTTATTTGTTATTGGGAGTGCCGGACCCACGTGTGTGTGTGTATCTTTTCTTGTACGCCGGGCACACCTCCTAGAATACTCAGCTTTGCAGGTGCCTTCGTCCAGGGGTAGATACAGACGGCAAAATGACGCGGCACTCCAGACGATACAATCGGTGCAAAAATACTTTATTTCGAGCAACGTTTCAATACGTGGGTATTTTCTTCAGGCTTAACACACAAGTGACTTGAACCATATATATAGCAAACAGGTGTATCCTACGTCAGTGGGGCCACCCACTGGTGTAGCAACGTGCAGGTGAGACTCCGCCCCTTCCTCCACCTCAATAACTAGGCGGATAGATTGGATGGAATCTCTCCTGGTAGTGTCATGCATCACATACAATCAGTGACAAAAAAATATATAATGACATCTATGAATAATAAGAGACATATATGAAAAGACATATATAAAAAAAACGTATATGAAAAAATTGTAAATGAAGAAATTGTATGAAAAAATTATATAGAAAAAGTATACATACACAGAAAAAAATATAAAAAAAATATAAAAAAATTAAAAAAAGAAGAAGAATAGTGGTACCAGTGATGACTGCAGACTCGGCAGACTTATGTGGACATAAAAAAAGTATAAATATAAAGAACCAATAACCTAGTAAGAAACAGAAATAGAGAGATACTATATATCAATATGGCTATCTGCGATCAGGATTTTAGATATAAATTATCATAAGATAATAACAATATGAAAAATATGAAGAAATCTACCTTAGTAATTTATTTATAAAAGAACATTAATACCCGAGTATTCGTTAAGTCCCCGTGGGGATACTGTGCCCAATCTAGCTATCCAACGTGCCTCACATTTCAGCAATGATAGTCCCCTATTCCCGCCTCGAAGTGAGGCCGGAATGTGGTCTATCATTCTATATTTTAGAGATGACAAATTATGTTTGGCCTCAATAAAATGTCGGGGAACCGGCTGATCACTTGACCCTTTCATTAATGCGATACATATCGATGAGCTGTCATTCTTTCTTTGAAGGGTGATTACCAGAGGACCTGATATCACTAATCGAGTCCCATAACTCAGGTGATAGCCCAATTAAATTCACCTTCTCTTTCAGTAAAGAAGTGATACATTTTTTGGATGTGTGTATATCTATCAAGGAAGGAAAGGTTTCCACCAGTCTTTATTCTAAACCCACGGATAAAAATAACTTGTTGGCCTATAACAGCTGTCACCCTAGACCCACTATTAGGAGCCTCCCATACTCCCAGCTACTGAGAGTTAGGAGGATAGTATCCGATCCCGTAATGACCAATACTCAGATGGACGAGATGATAGGCCGGTTCCTGGAGCGGGGGTACCCGCCTGCAGAATTACAAGCCACTAAGGAACGGGTATTGTCTATTAATCGTAGTGATCTATTATACCCCAAACAGGTGG
The DNA here is from genome assembly GCF_055691185.1 of Crinia signifera. Taxonomy (NCBI): domain Eukaryota; kingdom Metazoa; phylum Chordata; class Amphibia; order Anura; family Myobatrachidae; genus Crinia; species Crinia signifera. The sequence goes on along the minus strand of NC_139228.1, from coordinate 77,061,321 downwards.
AACCTAATGCTGAAAAACGGTTACCATGGGTAACCACGTACACCCATCATAGTCCTGAAACCACTAAGATAGTACGACAACACTGGCCATAACTTCAGGCTGATGCATAATTAGGGCTCAAAGAGACATCCCTGTTACCTAGTTTTAAACGATCTAAGAACATTAGAGACATCTTGGTGAAATCAGATGCTTCACCTAAAAGTGTAAAAAAAAACATCCACCAGATTGGGCTGCATAAGGTGCACTTGCACCACTTGCAGTTTTATGATTCCGGGAGCCTCTTTTAATCACCCCCAAACCGGGAAACCGATAGCCATCCGACATCTGCTGACCTGTAATACCACACATACTGTATACCAAATTATCTGTCCCTGTGGTCTTTCTTATATAGGGAAAACGGAAAGACCCTTCAAAGAAAGAATGACAGCTCACCGATCATCGATACGTATCGCATTAATGAAAGGGTCAAGTGATCAGCCGGTTCCCCGACATTTTATTGAGGCCAAACATAATTTGTCATCTCTAAAATATAGAATGATAGACCACATTCCGGCCTCACTTCGAGGCGGGAATAGGGGACTATCATTGCTGAAATGTGAGGCACGTTGGATAGCTAGATTGGGCACAGTATCCCCACGGGGACTTAACGAATACTCGGGTATTAATGTTCTTTTATAAATAAATTACTAAGGTAGATTTCTTCATATTTTTCATATTGTTATTATCTTATGATAATTTATATCTAAAATCCTGATCGCAGATAGCCATATTGATATATAGTATCTCTCTATTTCTGTTTCTTACTAGGTTATTGGTTCTTTATATTTATACTTTTTTTATGTCCACATAAGTCTGCCGAGTCTGCAGTCATCACTGGTACCACTATTCTTCTTTTTTTTTTATGCATATATCTTTTTTATATATATATGTATATATTTTTTTATATTTTTTTTATATTTTTTTCTGTGTATGTATACTTTTTCTATATAATTTTTTCATACAATTTCTTCATTTACAATTTTTTCATATACTTTTTTTTATATATGTCTTTTCATATATGTCTCTTATTATTCATAGATGTCATTATATATTTTTTTGTCACTGATTGTATGTGATGCATGACACTACCAGGAGAGATTCCATCCAATCTATCCGCCTAGTTATTGAGGTGGAGGAAGGGGCGGAGTCTCACCTGCACGTTGCTACGCCAGTGGGTGGCCCCACTGACGTAGGATACACCTGTTTGCTATATATATGGTTCAAGTCACTTGTGTGTTAAGCCTGAGGAAAATACCCACGTATTGAAACGTTGCTCGAAATAAAGTATTTTTGCACCGATTGTATGGTCTGGAGTGCCGCGTCATTTTGCCATATATATATATACACATACACACACACACACAATCTAATCTATATCAGATACAGAGTACCCCAAACACACTTTAACAGATTTATGGCAGCACCTCTGAGGGATCCCCTGTTGGACGGGACCCAAATGTGTAGAGATGAGAAGAAAGGTTAAGTTTTCACAATACACAAAAACACAAGATAAAAATCAATATATAATAGTATATAGAATATTTTTTAATAAATGTGTGTTCCAAAAGATGCTGATGGACCAACGCGTTTCGTCAATAGCTTGACTTCATCAGGTGCATTGAAAGCAGATTGATGGCCTAACGCATTTTGTCAATAGCTTGACTTCGACAGGGGCATTGAAAGCAGATTGGTACAAAGCAGGTTCACACAAACAAATCGTGTTAGATGGGACGACTGTTTTTATGGCAAATGTTCCCATACGATGAATAGAACAAAAATCACTGATGATCAATTGAAACAATTAAATATCACTTAGTAACTGTTCTATGTTCTCCATGTCAAAAGATCAACTGATAAAAGGGGAATTATTGGCCCCAAATACCAGAACAAATGGCACCAGGAATAAGCCAATTATAGTGGAGCAGAACCGGATGTAGATTCCAGGATTCCAAAGACTTCAGTTTTAAGAAGTTTTTTCGCCTGGGTGTAAGAAGTGGTGTCAATGGTTGATATGCCTATTAATGAGCACATTATAAACCGATGGGTCACTATTGGTTGTTTGCACCAAGACATCAAATATGTGAATGATCACGCTCCAAATAACATTGTGAGCATGGAAATCTGTCCGTTGTAACCAGGATTCCTTGGTTTTAAGGTGTCAAAATAGGAGTCATTTTTTATATATAATCAGTTTCAATAATGCTCAGCATACTCAATCTAATCAATCTAACAAATCAATTAAATCAATTAAAGGAAAATAGTTTGAAAAGGATAGTAAGAGAAGACGGAGAGGAAAAAGCACACAACGATCGGCCATTATGGCTTCATTCAAATGTCTTATATGACCGGTATCAACAGGTTAATCTGACTGAGTTCAAATGTCTGATTCAGATCTGATCGCAGTACAAATTTGTTCTCAAAATGGGCAAAACCATGTGCACTGCAGGTGGGGCAGATGTAACGTACAGAGAGAGTTAGATTTGGGTGAGTTAAGTGCTAGCCGTACGTAGGACGAGTGACAAAAAGCTGACGTTCGGAAGTGGCAACCAGCAGCTTACTGGGCGTGTCAAGGAAAACGCAGATGTATCAAGGAATTTGAGGGAAAGTCGTGTGACATCAACTCCCAGCCCGTTTCTATCACACTGGCGGAACGGTCCCGGGCTACGCACAGACTGCGCACACTGGGAGACATCATTACATGGTGAGCAGCGTGCCAATGGATTTTCAGCTGATGACAGGGCTGTGATATGGTTCCAACAACCGTAGTGTCTGCAGTGTATTTGTTGGCATTGTGACTGCATAGTAAGTACAATGTCTCCTGTGAGGACAAATCTGTTCCAGGTAGGGAACTGAGCGGGTGAATTCACCATCATCTATAACTGAGGTGCATTGGTTGGGCTTACAGAAGATCTAGAGAACATACGTCAGATTTTATGCGACACCTATAGAAGATTACGCTGCACATACAGTAGATCAGTTTGTCAGGATAAGGAATGCAGGTTTTTATAGGTATTATACGGTTTTGTAGAAGCTCATCGTTTTGAGGTTTCCTGCTAGTTTGCTGCCGCAATGAGGCATGCATGGAGCAGGTGTGCTACCCACTAACTATATATGGGGGACTGACGGGTGCAAATAATCATGGCCTGCCGCGATGCATAGCACCAAATATTGCATACCACGGAAGAAAGTAGGACAAAGCATCTTTATTAATATTGGGATCTAAAAGGAGAACATTCAGAAATGAGACTTTGTGGTCCACATAAATTTCACATATCAAATTTTATTATAATTTCCATATCCGCTCTGCTCAGTTTATAGGATGGCTTAGAAATAAAACTAGGTGGAAACAGCAGACATTCAGTTATGTGAATCTCTCACGTGCTTTGGAAGATGTCTGTTACCTTTGCAATAATTATTTATGAGTATCTGTCAATAATTAACACACAGCTGAAGATTCAGAGTCCTTTACAGTATAGCACCGAGCAGCAGTGTGTCAAATGTGGCAGAAATGACGGACGGTGAGAGTCTGTCTCTCATTAGGGACAACCAATGTAAATGGGTTATAAACAAGACACGAGGAGCACAGGTCTGATTTCAGACACCCCTGCTGATCCCAATGGATAAAGCTCCATTTCCAAGTACCGTTACACTGAATATACTTCTGCTGACACTACATTACTAATCGGACCAAGCAACGTATGTACAAAGTAATAGGCATTTTCTTTCCCAAATTTATGTCCGTTCCAAAATATACACGTTTACTTCGATAGTTTTATCTTCCTTTCTTCTTTCTGGGAGGGCGATACGGAGATGTCTGATGTTCCTTTCGATCAAACTCATCATGTCCTTCCCTGATATAGAAACAAAAGGCATTATTTGTGTGTAGTGGAAGGTTGGCGCTCTCTAAAGGGTTTACAAAATGTAGCCGCTGGTCTCCTATTGAAGAGGGAGGCCACCCTCTGATTTATGGTTAAGAAAGAAGGGGTTACACAGGAGACCTGTGCTAAGGACCAATAAATATTGGTGTAATGCGGTGTTGTCATATGGACCAGTAAAAGGGAAAATTATGTGGTACCGGAGCAAATGGTGAAATAAAAATTGGTTTATTGGTAATACTCAATAAAACACAGATATAATACCGTATGAAGTGAGGTAAAGGGGTGTGAAAGGGTAAGTGTGCACTCCGCTGCACCTGGAGAGGTGTCTGCGGTCCGTGTCACACTGGGTGGGCTGGGGGAAGTGCCCGTGTGTAACGGGTAGGTGGGTGGCAGAGTCTGGGGGTGGGTGATGAGGCTGAAGTCTCTTTTGGTCAAGGCGGTGCCGGAGTGGCACCAGAGGCTGGTGTCGCTAGACCTCTGGTGGTACACTGAAACACATACCTGATACCCTCTGGCTCCTGCGTAACCGACCGTCCCTCGTTATTTGTTGTAGAAGTCTGGTGTAAGGGGACCACCAATTAGTAATGAAGATGTGGGGGATATGTAAGACTAATGGATGCTAAATGAGTTCCAGATTAGTTAGCACTTTGCTGGTGGAGCAAGAACACAAAGCTATGGGTTGTAATAAGGGTGTACGAGTGGTGTGTAGCGATTACCTGAAGCATCTCTTGCAGTACAGATCATCCTCACAGCTATGGCATCGTAAGGCAGCGTCCTCATTGCAAATACAGCACCAGGGAAGTTCCTCCTCATCGCTGTCTGGCTGTACGGGATTTACAGCTGTGCTTCTAGCTGGCTGCATTGGAACTGTGGCCTGGCAAATGACATCAACAATACTGTACGCTACAAACCTGGGCAAAAAGCTTAAGTTGAATACTAGAACTATTGCTTTAAATCAGGGGTGGCCAAACCTGTCCTCAAGATCTACCAACGGTGCATGTTTTCCAGGCAACCTGTGGATCTATAGTAGGAATGAATGCAGCATGTTTTAAAATGTGACAGTAATGACTACAGCTGTGCACCAGCTAGGTGATCTGGAAAACGTGGACCGTTGGTAGACCTCGAGGACTGGTTTGGCCACCCCTGCTTTAAATAGATCTAATTCAAACTAGAAAAACCATGTGTGCCAAAAAGAAACATTTGCAGAATTTAAAACTCTTATTAAAACAGTAAAAATTGAGTTTTACAGACAGGATTTTTTGACAACCACATGCAGCACACAGGCCACGGGATTGAATGCAGAGCGAGACACAATTGCCTTATACATTCTATGAAATGTTCTGTATCAGAATCCTTCTCCATTAAACCTGTGGGGATACTGTGCAGCTGGGAGGAGCTTGGGCACATAACATTTCATGGGAAAAGTTCAAGCTCCTCCCACCATACATTCTCATTGGCTTGCTGGAAATGAGTCTTTTTCGAACAATGGACAGGAAAAAAGAACAGGGGAAAGCGGACAGAACAGAATTTTCCAATAAGTACAGTTGGGAGGTATGTATTTATGACATTACCACCGCTGGGAGGGCGGGACAGTTGGGAGGTACACTATGTATTTATGACAGTACCACCGCTAAGATGGCGGGACAGTTGGGAGGTACAGTATGTATTTATGACAGTACCACCGCTATGATGGCGGGACAGTTGGGAGGTATGTATGTATAACATTACCACCACTTGGAGGGCGGGTCAGTTGGGAGGTACAGTATGTATTTATGACAGTACCACCGCTATGATGGCGGGACAGTTGGGAGGTATGTATTTATGACAAAGGGATTTTTGTAAGAACTTACCGTTCGAATCCCTTTCTCTGATATGGTCCTGGTGACACAGCTTCACATTGGATGTAGGAGGGTCCGCAGGAGCCAGGCACCTATCCTAAAGCTTTTGGAGGGTAGGCTCCTCCCCTACTGCATCCCAGATTCCTCAGTTCAATCTTTCAAAGCCACTGGAATACATTAACTCAGTACAAACAACTGCACATATTATATGCACAATTTTAAATTTAACTTTTCAACCAATTATAACATGAAACATCATGAACACTGGCATACTTACTGAGCGTAAGGGAGGGATCGCTGTGTCACCAGGACCATATCAGAGAAAGGGATTCGAACGGTAAGTTCTTACAAAAATCCCTTTTTCTCTTTCAATGGTCCTGGTGACACAGCTTCACATTGGGACGTTCCAGAGCCGGTCCTTTTGGGTGGGTACGCTCAGGTCTGCAGTATTCATCACTGCTCGCCCGAATGATGCGTCCACCGACGCGAACTCATGGAACCTATCGAATTTGGCAAAATTATGAACAGATGACCAAGTGGCAGCGCTGCAAACCTGCTCAGCTGTTGCCCCATGTCGAACCGCCCAAGAGGTGGCAACCGACCTGGTGGTATGCGCATTAATCCAGGCCGGTACAGGCCTACCAACTTTAGTATATGCAAACGCAATAACAGAGCGCAACCACCTAGCAATGGTCTGCTTAGAAGCAGGCCAACTAAGTTTGTGTATGTCATACAAAACCGGTAAAGTATCAGTCTTTCTGACACTCTTAACTCTGTCCACATAAACGCGCAAGACGCGCACAACATCCAAATTCCTCAATTTGTCCCTTTTCCTAACAACCCTCTGGGGGTTGAAACACAGGCAGAACAATCTCCTGATTTAGAAGAAAAGCAGAGACTACTTTTGGTAAAAATCTAGGGGTACTGTCCGAAAGGCAGCCCTATCATCATGACATATAAGGGAGGAAGACTTGTAGAACAAAGCAATCAACTCCGATATTTTTTTTTTTTTTTTTTTTTTTCTGACGCCACCGCCAACAAAAATACCAGCTTCCCTGAAAGGAAACTAAGGTCATCCGACCTTAACGGCTCAAAAGGCGCCTCTTTAAGGTACTCCAGAGCCAGAGATAATTCCCCTGGCGCTACTGGTTGGTTGTAGGGAGGTTTCAATAGATAAACCCCCTGCAGGAAGGTCTGTACTTCTGGTTCTAACGCAATTCTTCTTTGGAAAGAAAAATTGACACGGTCGAGATATGTACTCTGAGTGACTGAAGGCCTAACCCAGAGGAAAGGCCCTCCTGTAAAAAACTCCAACAATTTAGCCATTTTAAATCTCGATGTGCGTGACCTCTGTCTTACACACCACCAAATATAGGTCTTCCAGGCCCCAAAATAATTTACAGAAGACACTGACTTTCTGGCTTTCCTCATTGCGTTAACCACCGCCTCTGAGAATCCTATATTCCTCAAAATGGCGTTTTCAACAGCCAGACCGTCAAAATTAATCGAGCTGAATCCAGCTGGTTGAACGGTCCTTGTTTTAGAAGGTCTGACCTCAGAGGTAGACGCCACGAGTCCACAGAGAATCTCTGAAGCCTCGAGTACCAGGATCTCCCTGGCCAATCTGGGGCCACTAAAATTACTGGAATTGTCTGGGCCTGTATTGTTTTCAACTCTCTTGCCAGCATTGGAACTGGTGGAAAATCATAAAGAAGATTCCCCTCCCAGGGGATAGTCATGGCATCCACTGCTTCTGCCAGTGGATCCCACGTCCTGTCATACAACCTGGGTACCTGATGGATGAACCTGTATGCCTTCAGGTCCCTATCCGGGGTTTCCCCCTTATTGTAATCTAGTGGAATACTTGTGGATTCAGCCTCCATTTCCCTTCCATTAGTTTCTCCCTGCTCAGGAAGTCGGCCTCTATATTCTCCACTCCTGGTATGAAGATTGCTGATAATGCTAGAACATTCTGTTCCGCCCACAAGAAGATTCGGGACACCTCCCACATGGCCAGATTGCTGTGTGTGCCTCCCTGGTGATTCAGATACGCCACAGCTGTGACGTTGTCGGTCTGAATGCCTAAAAGGGAGCTCTTGTAATCTTTTCTCCCGCCAGAGAAAACCTCTTCCACACAGCCCTCAGTTCCACGATGTTGATCAGTAAGGCAGACTGTAAAGTATCAGTCTTTCTGCTCTAAAGTCCACAAGCCCTGCAGACGCAGGTCCACGACTACTGCCCCTCAGCCTCTGAGACTGGCGTCGGTAGTGACTACCAACCAGCTCCAGGACTGCAGGGACCGACCCCCCCGAAGGGAATCCACCTCCATCCACCATTTTAGGAAGGATCGAGTTTCTGAAAACAACACCATTTGTTCTGACCTCATGGTCTGAGTGTTCCCTGTCCACTGGGACACTCTAGAGTGGAACCTGGCGAACTGTAACGTCTCGAAAGACGCCATCATCTTCCCCAGCAGTTTGAGGCACCTCCATACTGCTGTGCTCTGAGACCCTAGGATCTCCTGTACCAAGGCAGCCAGATCCCTGGCCTATGCCTCTGGTAGAAACACCCAATGCAACTGGGTATCCAGACCAATCCCCAAGAATTGGAGTCTCTGTGACGGCACCGATTGAGATTTTTGTAAATTTAAAAGCCAGCCGTGAATCTGCAAAACCTGATGGTTTCTGCCAAGTGACTCTTCACTTGTCTGCTGACTCCGCTTTAAACCGCAGGTCGTCCAAAAATGGAATAACCATGATTTCCCTAAGTCGAAGCACATCCGCCATTTCTGACATTATTTGGTGAATACCCTTGACGCTGTGGCCAGACCGAAAGGCAACGCCTGTTATTACAGGAGAAGGTCTCCTATTGCACACCCCAATAGTGCCTGATGTTCCGAGTGAATAGGAACCTGCAAGTATGCGTCCTGGACCTTCATGGACGCTAAAAATTCTCCCTGGTCCCGGCTTAGCAGCACAGACCGTAGAGACTCTATTTTGAAATGGTCTACCCACAAATGGCTATTAATGCCTTTAAGTTTAGGATCAGCTGAAAGACCCGTCTGGTTTGGGCACCAAAAACAGAGTGAAATAAAAGCCTTTTTTTCCCTCCGCTCTGGGGACCGGGACTACCACACCCTTCTCTAAAAGAGAATGAGCCGCTCCCAAGAGAGCTGTACGGAGTCGAGCCTCCTTTGGTAGTGGTGTAGAAATGAACCTTCTCGGTGGAAGAACTTTGAAGGGAATCTTTTAACCCTGGGTTATATTTCTAACCCAAGCGTTCCGGTCTAACAGTGCCCCTGCGTCTTTGAACAGTGACAGACGTCCCCCCTCCTTAAACACCGCCGGGCAAAACCCCTGGCAGTATGCGGAGGATTTTTCCTCTCCTTTGGTTTCTTATAAAAAGAACCCACTTTTTGACTATGGGGCCTTGCCCCTGGAGGACTGAGACTATCCCTTAAAAGACTGTTCTCAAAAGGACGCACCTCCTCTAGGGGAGGGCCGAAAGGATGGCCTGAAAACAAAAAACCTTGATGTCTGTTTGGCTGCAGGGGTAGGCAGGAAAGTGCTTTTTTTTTCCACCTGTGGCCTGCTTATTGATCTCTTTCAGTTGTAAACCAATAACAGCTTTCCTTTAAAAGCTAATGCCTCTAAGCCTTTTTAGACTTGTTATCTGCCTTCCAAGCTATAAGCCAGAGCACTCTCCTGGCACTCCAGACACTGAGGAAACTCTGGCAGTCATTTTGAGAGCTTCCTGCTCAGCCTGAATCACATTTCTGCAGCAGCATTAGACTTCTCTGCATAGTAACAACACACAGTATGTCTAACTAGAGCACAGGTCACTGACCCACCAATCCTGGCCTTAGAGACCCAGACTGAAGACAATCAGAAGACTTGCTTGCTTGAAGGCTTGCACTGGTAGCACAGTGGCTTTTGACAAGTATACCACAGAAGCCTCTACCACTGGAACATTTTCCCAGAGGTCTGCATGATCCTCAGGCATAGGATACAGGCTTAACCATCTATAAGCATCTAAAGCCTTTTGTCAGGGGTTTTCCAATAAATCTTGTAAACCCTTGTCTGCAGAGAGATATCATTTCCCTCACGCTGTCTCTTAAAAACAACCTTAGCAGGAGTTTTTTCTTCACAGACAAATTCAATGCCTGTTTACAGCAGTAATCAAATCCTCCACCCCAGAGGGTGAGGACTCTTCAGAAACATCACCCTGAACCCAGGTTATGTCTGTGTACTCTCCCTCCTCATCAGCAGCTAATAATGGCACTGAATAAGACCTTTTAGGGGTCCCCCCAGAATAACCATAAAGTTTGTCAAACAAGTAATTTAAACCTGCTGATTCCCATAGCAGTATCCTGCATGACTTGTAGAAGTCAGGATCTGTCTGGGTCCGAGGCAAAGAGCTGGACGGACTGCTGAGAGAATGGCCATGGTCTAGGGAAATTACCAGCCATCACTCTTGCCTGTCCAGTAATGCACCAAAGCATTTTCCGACCTGTCTCAGGGACTTAGCCCTCGCAAGGTCCGATGCACTACCCTCTGGGGTTCACTCCCCATGGGTTTAACAGCAGCGCAACAAATACATAAGCCCCCCTTAGGGACAAATTTCAGTGTACAACCACTGCAAGCGCTCAATGCATTAAAGGCTCCCTCCCCCAAAACCACAGACTGTTGCTCAGACATGATGTTCTCAATAACACAGTCACAGCATTAAATGTACATACATTATATACAGTGTACTCAGTCACTTAGCTTTCTGTAGTCTTCAGAATGGGGAAAGCGAAGCCCAGGAAATCCAATCACTCTGTCAGGATCTGTAAGCCAGCTCAGCTCCGCTGCAAGCGTTCTGAATGGCGCCAAAACAGAGTGAGGGAAGGGACCAAGTCCCTGCTGCTGCGGGGTCTGTGACTTTTGGCGCCAACTACCCCCAGACAGCCGCTCCCATTGTAGGATATCCTCGTTCCAGTATCTCCCCCTCAGCTGGGGACCACTAGGAACATGCCTGTAACACACTGCTGTCCTCTCATATCAGGAGCTCAGTGTGTAAGCTCCGCAGAAAATGGCCGCCGCCATCACGGAGCGCCTGTCCCCCATGATCCCCACCTAGCGTGAAGCCGGTTTCAGAGCGCTCCGGAGCCCAGGCAGCTTCTTAAAAGAAGCTGTAAGCGCTGCACAGGGAGGCCAGACAGCGTCTCCCTCGTGCACAGTGAGCTGACAGGACTCGTTTCTGTCAGCTCCTGCTGCGCTAGCAGTGTGAGGATTCACTAATGAGAATCCTCACACTGTGCCTACCTAGCTAGTGTAAAAGTTAATAAAATAATAAAAACCCTAACTAGCTCTACTCCTTCGGCTGCTCCAGCAGCCCTTTAGAATAGCACCCACTCCAGTGGGCACCTAACACGAACTGAGGAATCTGGGATGCAGTAGGGGAGGAGCCTACCCTCCAAAAGCTTTAGGATAGGTGCCTGGCTCCTGCGGACCCTCCTACATCCAATGTGAAGCTGTGTCACCAGGACCATTGAAAGAGAAAGTACCACCGCTAAGATGGCGGGACAGTTGGGAGGTATGTATGTATAACATTACCACCACTTGGAGGGTGGGACAGTTGGGAGGTACAGTATGTATTTATGACAGTACCACCGCTATGATGGCGGGACAGTTGGGAGGTATGTATTTATGACAGTACCACCGCTAAGATGGCGGGACAGTTGGGAGGTATGTATTAATAACATTACCACCACTGGGAGGGCTGGACAGGTGGGAGATGTGTATTTATGATATCAGCACTTACCATTTGTGCTGGGGGCAGTGAATTTGCAGCTTGCCTTCCTCTTCTGCTACCTGTAGTTCCGCTCTGGTCAGGGAGAATATTATATCCACTTGCTTCATCTAAAACTACTTCTTCAGAAATCTGCAATTAATCACAGAGGGGAATAAAATCGGTCTGATAGGAGTATACAACAATAAAAGTGCAGAATGCCTGTGTTAGTATATCCCGCAATCTGCTGCCCCCCATTACTGTGTTCTAAAATCATTAATGAAACTTGGAACCATCCTCTAAAATGATAAATGTGATACTTTTACCTCCCTTCATGTCTCACTCCACAGTAAATATCCAATACATGACCAATAAAACATGATCACTAGTAACAGTAATCTCCAGTAAAATGGTCATTATCGGTAGCAGCAAGTGATAAATTCTTTCCCATTCTCACCCCCTAGCCTTATATACCCTCATTATCCCTGTCTGAGAGCATCCACCGCAGAGCACATTGACATGTGAACATGATGTTATATTCCGCTGTGTGACATGATGGGAGTGTAAAAACCTTAAGTGATTGGAACACTGTATTGTATGGTATAAACCATTTATTTATTTACTTACAGTACAGATGTAGCACCCCTCATTCAGCCGGGGGATGGCGATGGAAATGCTAGCCTCAGCCGGAAGGGGGCTCACGCATCCACTTCCAACAGAGCCCAAAGCCTCCTCCACGCTGCTCCGCCGGCGGTGCCCACAGCCCCCCTAACCCTGGATTCCGTCCAACGCCCCCGAAATACTGGAGTGCCTCTCCCCCGGCGATCGCCAGCGCGGGCATTCTAGCGATTCCCGGCGCTGAATGAGAGGCGCTCCATCTGTATGTGCATTGTGCAGTACTTGCGGCAAGTGAACTACTATTCTTTAAACATGTCCTTTGTTTGTTTTCTGTAATATGCTTCACGGCCATTGTGTCAATAAGCGGGCCCCCACTAAATCTCATCCTCCTCTAGCATGGAGCCACACACAACAGGGTGCAGGTAATCTGAGGACTGATGTAAGTTCATAGGTAGATCCTGGTAAAGGAAAGCAGGAGTGAGGGTAAAAAGATGCAGATGAAGGGCAAAAGGTGTCACTCTCCTGGACAGCACTGATATGTGGATATGAATGGCAGGTTTTGCTATAGATTGTTAAACCTCCAATAATTTACTACTGTGTGTAAAAGTAGAATGAACTTGAGCTCAGTCACATGACATGGCTAAAAAGCCAGGAATTGTACATCAAAGTGACTGAAACAAGATGTTGGGGACGTACGCTGACCTACAGGCAACACAAGATGTCGGGGACGTACGCTGACCTACAGGCAACACAAGATGTCGGGGACGTACGCGGCCCTACGGGCAACACAAGATGTCGGGGACGTACGCTGACCTACGGGCAATACAAGATGTCGGGGACGTACGCTGACCTACGGGCAATACAAGATGTCGGGACGTACGCTGACCTACGGGCAACACAAGATGTCGGGGACGTACGCTGACCTACGGGCAACACAAGATGTCGGGGACGTACGCTGACCTACGGGCAATACAAGATGTCGGGGACGTACGCTGACCTACGGGCAATACAAGATGTCGGGACGTACGCGGCCCTACGGGCAACACAAGATGTCGGGGACGTACGCGGACCTACGGGCAACACAAGATGTCGGGGACGTACGCTGACCTACGGGCAACACAAGATGTCGGGGACATACGCGGACCTACGGGCAACACAAGATGTCGGGGACGTACGCTGACCTACGGGCAACACAAGATGTCGGGGACGTACGCTGACCTACGGGCAATACAAGATGTTGGGGACGTACGCTGACCTACGGGCAATACAAGATGTTGGGGACGTACGCTGACCTACAGGCAACACAAGATGTTGGGGACGTACGCTGACCTACAGGCAATACAAGTTGGCTTGTAGGATGCAAATGGCTGTATATTAGCCTGGTCTCCTCACAAGGTGCATGCCTCATGCTTCGAATCACAAGTCAGCAGGCTTACAAAAGTTTCATTTAATTTAAGTGTGCGCTTCAAAGCAGCTCTCCGGTCATTTCACTGCATAGTTAGGGGAAATCATTCTAGTGGCGGGGAGATAGGGGTAGGATAACACAGAGATGAAAGGACACTCCCGTAGGGATAGGCCTCACAAACCTATGGGCCAGTACGCTGAAGGACTGACCGGCTGTAGAATCCTAGGTACCGCCAGTACGCTGAAGGACTGACCGGCTGTAGAATCCTAGGTACCGCCAGTACGCTGAAGGACTGACCGGCTGTAGAATCCTAGGTACCGCCAGTACGCTGAAGGACTGACCTGCTGTAGAATCCTAGGTACCGCCAGTACGCTGAAGGACTGACCTGCTGTAGAATCCTAGGTACCGCCAGTACGCTGAAGGACTGACCTGCTGTAGAATCCTAGGTACCGCCAGTACGCTGAAGGACTGACCTGCTGTAGAATCCTAGGTACCGCCAGTACGCTGAAGGACTGACCTGCTGTAGAATCCTAGGTACGGCCAGTACGCTGAAGGACTGACCTGCTGTAGAATCCTAGGTACGGCCAGTACGCTGAAGGACTGACCTGCTGTAGAATCCTAGGTACGGCCAGTACGCTGAAGGACTGACCTGCTGTAGAATCCTAGGTACGGCCAGTACGCTGAAGGACTGACCTGCTGTAGAATCCTAGGTACGGCCAGTACGCTGAAGGACTGACCTGCTGTAAAATCCTAGGTACGGCCAGTACGCTGAAGGACTGACCTGCTGTAGAATCCTAGGTACGGCCAGTACGCTGAAGGACTGACCTGCTGTAGAATCCTAGGTACCGCCAGTACGCTGAAGGACTGACCTGCTGTAGAATCCTAGGTACCGCCAGTACGCTGAAGGACTGACCTGCTGTAGAATCCTAGGTACCGCCAGTACGCTGAAGGACTGACCTGCTGTAGAATCCTAGGTACCGCCAGTACGCTGAAGGACTGACCTGCTGTAGAATCCTAGGAACGGCCAGTACGCTGAAGGACTGACCTGCTGTAGAATCCTAGGTACCGCCAGTACGCTGAAGGACTGACCTGCTGTAGAATCCTAGGTACGGCCAGTACGCTGAAGGACTGACCTGCTGTAGAATCCTAGGTACGGCCAGTACGCTGAAGGACTGACCTGCTGTAGAATCCTAGGTACGGCCAGTACGCTGAAGGACTGACCTGCTGTAGAATCCTACGTACCGCCAGTACGCTGAAGGACTGACCTGCTGTAGAATCCTACGTACCGCCAGTACGCTGAAGGACTGACCTGCTGTAGAATCCTAGGTACCGCCAGTACGCTGAAGGACTGACCTGCTGTAGAATCCTAGGTACCGCCAGTACGCTGAAGGACTGACCTGCTGTAGAATCCTAGGTACCGCCAGTACGCTGAAGGACTGACCTGCTGTAGAATCCTAGGTACCGCCAGTACGCTGAAGGACTGACCTGCTGTAGAATCCTAGGTACCGCCAGTACGCTGAAGGACTGACCTGCTGTAGAATCCTAGGTACCGCCAGTACGCTGAAGGACTGACCTGCTGTAGAATCCTAGGTACGGCCAGTACGCTGAAGGACTGACCTGCTGTAGAATCCTAGGTACGGCCAGTACGCTGAAGGACTGACCTGCTGTAAAATCCTAGGTACGGCCAGTACGCTGAAGGACTGACCTGCTGTAGAATCCTAGGTACGGCCAGTACGCTGAAGGACTGACCTGCTGTAGAATCCTAGGTACCGCCAGTACGCTGAAGGACTGACCTGCTGTAGAATCCTAGGTACCGCCAGTACGCTGAAGGACTGACCTGCTGTAGAATCCTAGGTACCGCCAGTACGCTGAAGGACTGACCTGCTGTAGAATCCTAGGTACCGCCAGTACGCTGAAGGACTGACCTGCTGTAGAATCCTAGGAACGGCCAGTACGCTGAAGGACTGACCTGCTGTAGAATCCTAGGTACCGCCAGTACGCTGAAGGACTGACCTGCTGTAGAATCCTAGGTACGGCCAGTACGCTGAAGGACTGACCTGCTGTAGAATCCTAGGTACCGCCAGTACGCTGAAGGACTGACCTGCTGTAGAATCCTAGGTACCGCCAGTACGCTGAAGGACTGACCTGCTGTAGAATCCTAGGTACGGCCAGTACGCTGAAGGACTGACCTGCTGTAGAATCCTAGGTACGGCCAGTACGCTGAAGGACTGACCTGCTGTAGAATCCTACGTACCGCCAGTACGCTGAAGGACTGACCTGCTGTAGAATCCTACGTACCGCCAGTACGCTGAAGGACTGACCTGCTGTAGAATCCTACGTACCGCCAGTACGCTGAAGGACTGACCTGCTGTAGAATCCTACGTACCGCCAGTACGCTGAAGGACTGACCTGCTGTAGAATCCTACGTACCGCCAGTACGCTGAAGGACTGACCTGCTGTAGAATCCTACGTACCGCCAGTACGCTGAAGGACTGACCTGCTGTAGAATCCTACGTACCGCCAGTACGCTGAAGGACGACCTGCTGTAGAATCCTACGTACCGCCAGTACGCTGAAGGACCGACCTGCTGTAGAATCCTACGTACCGCCAGTACGCTGAAGGACCGACCTGCTGTAGAATCCTACGTACCGCCAGTACGCTGAAGGACCGACCTGCTGTAGAATCCTACGTACCGCCAGTACGCTGAAGGACCGACCTGCTGTAGAATGCTACGTACCGCCAGTACGCTGAAGGACTGACCTGCTGTAGAATCCTAGGTACCGCCAGTACGCTGAAGGACCGACCTGCTGTAGAATCCTACGTACCGCCAGTACGCTGAAGGACCGACCTGCTGTAGAATCCTACGTACCGCCAGTACGCTGAAGGACCGACCTGCTGTAGAATCCTACGTACCGCCAGTACGCTGAAGGACCGACCTGCTGTAGAATGCTACGTACCGCCAGTACGCTGAAGGACTGACCTGCTGTAGAATCCTACGTACCGCCAATATGCTGAAGGACTGACCTGCTGTAGAATCCTACGTACGGCTTCTTCCTCGGTTTCTTCGTCACTGTCATACAGTTTGCAGTTGTCCATGGTTACTGCCAATAGAAGGTCCATACAATAACTGTGGTGTGAATCATTTTTCAATATTAAACAAATTAGCAGCTTTTCAAAATCTTATTCTTGTTGAACTTAGAAGCTAAGGGCCCAATTCAGACCTGTTTGCAGCCTAGCGAACAGGTAAACGCCGCCCGACCGCTCCCACCACGCATTATTATGCAAGGCGGATGTGTACGCTTACACCTCCCCTACACGGGTGAAGAACAAATTATTTTTCCCTGTTCAAAGATGAAAGTTACTCTGATCTGCGTTTTATCTTGGCCGGATTCGGGACGCGTGTGTGACCTCAGCCGCCCGCCCCAAGAAGGCAATGAGACACCTGGGTTCACAGGGGGAACGCCCAGTGTTTTTATGGGCCCACCCAAAAAATGGTGGGTGTTCCTCTGCCTGCCCCATTCCCTCCCCTCACATTATGTATGCCTCCAGGCATTCACAGACCCCACCATCAAAAATGGGGACCAATTTGGACCCTAACGAACAGGACTGAATTGGCCCCTAAGTGTGCTTAAGAACACAGTACTGTATGTGCTGCTATTCCCACAGCTCCTCACACATCAGTCACAATGCATGGGCCACACCTCTGGTACCTATTCCCACAGCTCCTCACACACCAATCACAATGCATGGGCCACACCTCTGGTACCTATTCCCACAGCTCCTCACACACCAATCACAATGCATGGGCCACGCCTCTGGTACCCATTACCACAGCTCCTCACACATCAGTCACAATGCATGGGCCACACCTCTGGTACCTATTCCCACAGCTCCTCACACATCAATCACAATGCATGGGCCACACCTCTGGTATCTATTACCACAGCTCCTCACACATCAGTCACAATGCATGGGCCACACCTCTGGTATCTATTACCACAGCTCCTCACACATCAGTCACAATGCATGGGCCACACCTCTGGTACCTATTCCCACAGCTCCTCACACATCAATCACAATGCATGGGCCACACTTCTGGTACCTATTACCACAGCTCCTCACACATCAATCACAATGCATGGGCCACACCTCTGGTACCTATTACCACAGCTCCTCACACACCAATCACAATGCATGGGCCACACCTCTGGTACCTATTCCCACAGCTCCTCACACAATCAATCACAATGCATGGGCCACACCTCTGGTACCTATCGCCACAGCTCCTCACACACCAATCACAATGCATGGGCCACACTTCTGGTACCTATTACCACAGCTCCTCACACATCAATCACAATGCATGGGCCACACCTCTGCTACCTATTACCACAGCTCCTCACACAATCAATCACAATGCATGGGCCACACCTCTGGTACCTATCGCCACAGCTCCTCACACACCAATCACAATGCATGGGCCACACCTCTGGTACCTATCGCCACAGCTCCTCACACACCAATCACAATACATGGGCCACGCCTCTGGTACCTATTACCACAGCTCCTCACACAATCAATCACAATGCATGGGCCACACCTCTGGTATCTATTACCACAGCTCCTCACACATCAATCACAATGCATGGGCCACACCTCTGGTACCTATTACCACAGCTCCTCACACAATCAATCACAATGCATGGGCCACACCTCTGGTACCTATTACCACAGCTCCTCACACATCAGTCACAATGCATGGGCCACACCTCCGGTACCTATTTCCACAGCTCCTCACACACCAATCACAATGCATGGGCCACACCTCTGGTACCTATTCCCACAGCTCCTCACACATCAATCACAATACATGGGCCACGCCTCTGGTACCTATTACCACAGCTCCTCACACATCAATCACAATGCATGGGCCACACCTCTGGTACCTATTCCCACAGCTCCTCACACATCAATCACAATGCATGGGCCACGCCTCTGGTACCTATTCCCACAGCTCCTCACACATCAATCACAATGCATGGGCCACACCTATGGTACCTATTGCCACAGCTCCTCACACATCAATCACAATGCATGGGCCACGCCTCTGGTACCTATTCCCACAGCTCCTCACACATCAATCACAATGCATGGGCCACACCTCTGGTACCTATTACCACAGCTCCTCACACATCAGTCACAATGCATGGGCCACACCTCTGGTACCTATCGCCACAGCTCCTCACACACCAATCACAATGCATGGGCCACACCTCTGGTACCCATTACCACAGCTCCTCACACATCAATCACAATGCATGGGCCACACCTCTGGTATCTATTACCACAGCTCCTCACACATCAATCACAATGCATGGGCCACACCTCTGGTACCTATTACCACAGCTCCTCACACAATCAATCACAATGCATGGGCCACACCTCTGGTACCTATTACCACAGCTCCTCACACATCAGTCACAATGCATGGGCCACACCTCCGGTACCTATTTCCACAGCTCCTCACACACCAATCACAATGCATGGGCCACACCTCTGGTACCTATAGCCACAGCTCCTCACACACCAATCACAATGCATGGGCCACACTTCTGGTACCTATCGCCACAGCTCCTCACACATCAATCACAATGCATGGGCCACACCTCTGGTACCTATTACCACAGCTCCTCACACAATCAATCACAATGCATGGGCCACACCTCTGGTACCTATTACCACAGCTCCTCACACATCAATCACAATGCATGGGCCACACCTCTGGTACCTATTACCACAGCTCCTCACACATCAATCACAATGCATGGGCCACACCTCTGGTACCTATTACCACAGCTCCTCACACATCAATCACAATGCATGGGCCACGCCTCTGGTACCCATTACCACAGCTCCTCACACATCAGTCACAATGCATGGGCCACACCTCTGGTATCTATTCCCACAGCTCCTCACACATCAATCACAATGCATGGGCCACACCTCTGGTATCTATTACCACAGCTCCTCACACATCAATCACAATGCATGGGTCACACCTCTGGTACCTATTACCACAGCTCCTCACACATCAATCACAATGCATGGGCCACACCTCTGGTACCTATCACCACAGCTCCTCACACATCAATCACAATGCATGGGCCACACCTCTGGTACCTATTCCCACAGCTCCTCACACACCAATCACAATGCATGGGCCACACCTCTGGTACCTATCGCCACAGCTCCTCACACACCAATCACAATGCATGGGCCACACTTCTGGTACCTATCGCCACAGCTCCTCACACACCAATCACAATACATGGGCCACGCCTCTGGTACCTATTACCACAGCTCCTCACACAATCAATCACAATGCATGGGCCACACCTCTGGTATCTATTACCACAGCTCCTCACACATCAATCACAATGCATGGGCCACACCTCTGGTACCTATTACCACAGCTCCTCACACATCAATCACAATGCATGGGCCACACCTCTGGTACCTATTACCACAGCTCCTCACACAATCAATCACAATGCATGGGCCACACCTCTGGTACCTATTACCACAGCTCCTCACACAATCAATCACAATGCATGGGCCACACCTCTGGTACCTATTACCACAGCTCCTCACACAATCAATCACAATGCATGGGCCACACCTCTGGTACCTATTACCACAGCTCCTCACACAATCAATCACAATGCATGGGCCACACCTCTGGTACCTATTACCACAGCTCCTCACACAATCAATCACAATGCATGGGCCACACCTCTGGTACCTATTACCACAGCTCCTCACACACCAATCACAATGCATGGGCCACACCTCCGGTACCTATTTCCACAGCTCCTCACACACCAATCACAATACATGGGCCACACCTCTGGTACCTATTACCACAGCTCCTCACACATCAGTCACAATGCATGGGCCACACCTCCGGTACCTATTTCCACAGCTCCTCACACACCAATCACAATGCATGGGCCACACCTCTGGTACCTATTCCCACAGCTCCTCACACATCAATCACAATGCATGGGCCACACCTCTGGTACCTATTACCACAGCTCCTCACACACCAGTCACAATGCATGGGCCACGCCTCTGGTACCCATTACCACAGCTCCTCACACATCAGTCACAATGCATGGGCCACACCTCTGGTACCTATCGCCACAGCTCCTCACACACCAATCACAATGCATGGGCCACACCTCTGGTACCCATTACCACAGCTCCTCACACATCAATCACAATGCATGGGCCACACCTCTGGTATCTATTACCACAGCTCCTCACACATCAATCACAATGCATGGGCCACACCTCTGGTACCTATTACCACAGCTCCTCACACATCAATCACAATGCATGGGCCACGCCTCTGGTACCCATTACCACAGCTCCTCACACATCAGTCACAATGCATGGGCCACACCTCTGGTATCTATTCCCACAGCTCCTCACACATCAATCACAATGCATGGGCCACACCTCTGGTATCTATTACCACAGCTCCTCACACATCAATCACAATGCATGGGTCACACCTCTGGTACCTATTAACACAGCTCCTCACACATCAATCACAATGCATGGGCCACACCTCTGGTACCTATCACCACAGCTCCTCACACATCAATCACAATGCATGGGCCACACCTCTGGTACCTATCGCCACAGCTCCTCACACATCAATCACAATGCATGGGCCACACCTCTGGTACCTATCGCCACAGCTCCTCACACATCAATCACAATGCATGGGCCACACCTCTGGTACCTATTACCACAGCTCCTCACACACCAATCACAATACATGGCCACACCTCTGGTACCTATTCCCACAGCTCCTCACACATCAATCACAATGCATGGGCCACACCTCTGGTACCTATTCCCACAGCTTCTCACACACCAATCTCAATGCATGGGCCACACCTCTGATACCTATTACCACAGCTCCTCACACATCAGTCAATGCACGGGCCACACCTCTGGTACCTATTACCACAGCTCCTCACACATCAATCACAATGCACGGGCCACACCTCTGGTACCTATTACCACAGCTCCTCACACATCAGTCACAATACATGGCCACACCTCTGGTATCTATTACCACAGCTCCTCACACCAATCACAATGCATGGGCCACACCTCTGGTACCTATTACCACAGCTCCTCACACACCAATCACAATACATGGCCACACCTCTGGTATCTATTACCACAGCTCCTCACACATCAGTCACAATACATGGCCACACCTCTGGTATCTATTAACACAGCTCCTCAAACATCATATAAAAAGTCATATGTATATATTTGCATTTGTGTAAAAATGTCACCTAACTAAAAGCATCACACTCATCAATATATTGGTTTGAGATTAACCATAGAGCACCTTTATCAGGATCTCTTCCTTGTAGTGTTGCCAGTCTCTTTGCGATCTCTAACATTTTCTCCTGCCTTGTATTCTCATCTCGTAATTCTGCTGCGGCTTCTTTCAGAATTTTGTCCTTCTCTTCCTCCAATTGCTCTGCATCCAATTCCTTATTAAGACCAGACCAGCAATCCCGCTCATCGGCTTTGCTCAGGTTGTTAATAGCTGCTTGCGTGGTGAATTCTAGACGTAACCGATAAATAAATGAGTAGATGTAATAAGCAGTTGTAGTAAATCAATATCCCAAGTATTGTCTTATAACCAGTGCTATTTTTCAGTAGGCTCCAGCAGGAACTGAGGCCCTTATTCTAGTTCACTCTTTCTGACAAAATATTTCTTAGATGGACAAAACCATGTGCACTGCAGGGGGGCAGATTTAAAATGTGCAGAGAGAATTAGATTTGGGTGAGTCATTTTGTTTCTGTGCAGGGTAAATACTGGCTGCTTTATTTTTACACTGCAATATAGATCTCACTTTGAAGTAAAACCCCACCCAAATCTAATTCTCTCTGCACAAGTTACATCTGCCTCACCTGCAGTGCACATGGTTTTGTCCATCTAAGAAATATTTTGTCAGAAAGAGTGAACTAGAATAATGGCCTCAGTTCCTGCTGGAGCCTGCTGAAAAATAGCCCTGCTTATAACTATGCGTATAGTACACAGTGGAAGTCAGGAGAGGTTCTGTCGGAGTACTGCACTTTTCCCAATATCTGCTAGACATTCATGCTTTCCCAGGTAATGTCTCAGCGGGCACCAAACATTTAGGACGAGGCACTTTTCTGGCAGGATCCCGTTTCCTCCGGCCCCAGGAACCTACTTCTTATCTGCATACGACAGCACAAATCAGGCAGTACAAAAGCTGCGTTCTGTCATACAATAGTGGATCATCTTTATCTAGATCTACTGTCCGTGAGTCTCCGACACTGCCATCTGCTGGCAGAGGGTGAAACTACATCTCTCTCACACATGCACAAACACAGAAGGTAGCAGACTAGCTTTCGAAGCTTTTGCTCTGAGCGAGCTTACTAGTACAATATAACCGCTCTCTGCATTGGCCAGTTACATAATGGGAGTGAAAACCATCCAATATTAAGGGGGATATTGAATCACCGGCGAGAAGCTCCCGTCGGGGGAGATGGCAGGGCCCTATTCAATGCTGTCTTCCCTGACCGCAATGAGCAGGGGATCTCGCAGAACGAGCCCGACTTCACAAGCAATCGGGCTGGTTCTGCCGAGAACGGCCGGGAATTGCAGAGCTCCCGGCAGCAGCTCAACAATTCCCGACCACACCCCCTTCTAGCCCTGCGGCAGGCGGGACATTGAATCCCGCCTGCGATTTCTTGGTCAAGCGGACCGAGAATGGGACAGGGTCACGGCTGTCGAGCCAGCTTGACAGCCGTGACCCCACATTGAATACCCCCCTAAGTGTGAGTTGATACGGAGCTGCTCAGAAAATTGTTTGGGTTTTTTTTTTTTTTTTATTAAAGTTTCTTATACAGTTCCGTCGCACTTTACAATTGGAAATAGAGATAAAAGAAAATGGGTAGTTACAGACAGTTAAATGGTTGGAGGGCCCTGCTCGCAAACTTACACTTTATATGTCACTAATTGACCTTATGTGACTAATTGTTCACTATAATCAACTACACTTGGAGCAATGTAACTAATAAGGAAAACAGGAGAATACTCATTTTATTTATAAATCAGTTTAACAGAAAATGGACCTACTGGTATTTATTAGACCACCATATTATGTGTACAGCCGCTTGGAGAACAATTTGTCCCATATAACATTACTTTTTGTATTTAACCCAAGAATAAATTGCGAGAATAGCCATTCATTTGCTTGTGTTTGATATAAAACCTTAGATCTACTTTACCTGGTGGCGGAGTAGCTGGATCCCACTGATGATCTATCGATACTTCATCGGTCAGTTGTGTCAGTAAGTCATCAACCTTTTGTGTTTGAGTCCTGGTATCGGCTGGTTGGTGCATCTATGATTATTGGAAAACAGGAAAAGTGAATTGAAGTTTTGTATTACCGTAAAGAAAAGGCCATGAAAACACACAGACATGGTCTAGAATGGACTTCAACATCTATATACACAAGGAATTCCATACTACACCACTGTGTTATGTTCACCTAATTGTTTACAGACCTCTTTACAGGGCTATCCCTCACTACTTCTCCCAAAAGTTCCAACACTGACATTTCCTCCCGATGAGGTACCCCAGTGGAAATCACACCTCTGCGTGTCAGCGGTATGCTTTCCAGCATGAAATGCAAGCACTGGGACAACATCAGGGAATGGACCACACATGCAACTGCTGGACAAATCTCTGCTGCACAGAATATTACGGCAGAACCGCAGTGAATATCCCACACGTACTGTAATCCGCATCCGGATAAGAGCTACAGAAGGCAATTGACTTAACTTCATAAAAATAAAAAATAAAGATTTTAGTATCAATTAAAAATGAATAATTCATTGCTACTATTTTATTTAGAAGTATGTCAACAAGAATTAAGGCTAATAAGTTGCTTATGGTTCACACACGCAGTGGACACATATCCTGTGTGGTATTTTCAGCTAGAACGTTAAAAAAAAAAAAAAACGTATTAATGCATTACTGATGTTCATTTACTTATGAAGAAAATGTTAATTAATAGTGGCATATAATTGGGAAGGACCGAACTGTTTTTAAAGCAAAGTACAGCCTTTGTCTTTTAAAGGACTTAAAATTTTTCTCTGTTATTTGTCCTTTTGTTTTTAACAATTTTTATGCTCAGCGGGTCTGCATTTTTGCATATAAATTGGCTCTTTTATCCTTAAACCTTTTATATATAAATAAATATTTATATATTTATTATCTCTGGTATTAAAAAGTGAAAGGCTGCGCCAGTGGGACATATATACCCACACCCCTAAGAGGACGCTATTCATTCAATATTGTGATTTGGTACGCATTCTTCATTTGTAATTAATTGTTTATTGGTACTCATCAATAATACATCAGGTGCCTGTTTTCTCTAACCCCACCCTCCTAGAAACACTCAAACGATTCACCAAGTCGGCCATCGGAGAATTGGACGGCCGTCTCACAGACCTAAAGGTGGCCATACACATGCAGATTTATCTGCAGATCTGTCTGGTTGGAACAAAAACATGGTTATGAATGAGAGCAAATGACAGTTGACCATTTGCTTGGAAATGCTGGAAAACTGACAAACTGTCACTCATCCATAACCATGTTTTTGTTCCAACCAGCCAGATCTGACGATAAATCTTCCTAGTGTATGGGCACCAAGAGTCACGCGAATCTGTACATCGGTCACACATAAAATAACCTTATTTGTTTACAAGCTGGTACATTGGTGGACCACACACCTAAGACCTAGAGCTTGTTTGGAAATAGATAGATAGATAGGAGAGACAGCGGTGTAACACAAACAGCGGCACTCCACACAATGAATGCAAATAAACTTTAGTAGAAAAGGTGAAACCAACGTTTCGGGGCACAATACGCCCCTTTATCAAGGTGTGCTCCGAAACATTGGTTTCACCTATTCTACTATTCTATTTGTTACACCACTGTCTATATCTATATCAGTCAGATTAAGAGGGGATTGTGATTAGATGTTTTCACTATTTTTGTTGCTATTTTGGCTCATGTGTGTATGCTGTGATCTGTACGCTTGTGCGTTCATTCGATAATGGAACAGATTGCGAATTCACACAATAGCAGTCAACGCTGAACCAGAATCTCAAATCGTAAAGCAGGGCTTAATGATCCTTCTAATTTTATGGGGCGTAAACAGGAGGCATCAGAAAAGTTTCCACCACTAAGTCTTACATCCGTCGTAGGGATCCCACAAAGCAGAGATTTAATAGTGGGAGTTCCTGTCACACATAACTTACTGACTTTTTTGACTGTGTGACTAAAATAGGGGGCCATAGATGTAGCATATCTAGAATTTAGTAAGGCATGGGATTGGATTATGAAACAGTTGAATGTTAAGTATCATGTTGCAGGATAGGAAACCATTGTCATTGTCGTGAATGAAGTGCATTCTATGGAGGGACATGTTACCAGTGTGAGTACTGCAGGGATCTGTACTTGGAAGAGTCATCTTCAATATCCTTGTTGGTGACAATGCGAGCAATGCTGAAGGGAAATTGACTTTTCACAGATGAGACAAACATATGCAACAGGGTAGACATACCAGAAGGGGTACAGCGCATAATTGATAATCTAGGTAAACTAGAGGAATGGTCAAGAAATCATACATTTCGGACTCAAAAACCCAAAGGCTAAATATACTATGAAGGGTACTGTAACAAAAAGTACTGCGCTGTAAAGGGATCTAGGAGTCACTATTTTAGGTGACTTAAAAAGGTCCATTTTTGTTCCCATAATGAATTACTCTACATTTATCAATGTTAAACTGCATTTTTCACCTTTCCAGTTTAATTAAGTCACTTTGTAGTGTTTCCACATCCTCTCCTGAGTTCATTTCCTTACTCAATTTCGTGTCATCCGCAAATATTGCAATTTTACTCACCACTTCACTTTCTAGATCATTAATGAATATATTAAACAAGGTGGGTGCCAATATTGAACCTTGTAGGACTCCACTTTGGACCTTACCCCAGCTGGAATGTATGCCATTTACCACCACTTTCTGTCCCCGATTTGCAACCAGTTTTTAATCCAATTACAAATTTTATCTCATAACCCTAAATTACCTAGTTTTATTAATAACCTTTTATGAGGCACCGTGTCAAAAGCCCAAATAGTTCTAAACACACACAAATATACAGTGTACCAGAACTTCTTTCTTTTAAAGGCAAAACAACCTGCAGGTATCAAAAACAGGTTTACCGCATGAAAGCATTTGTACACATAAAACATTTCCTTAGCTCGAAAAGACCTCTGAAACCTGCTACCAGCTAAATTGCTGTGAGAACATTAATACCGGCTTGCTTGTGCTGGACGTTGGCGTTCTTCCTTGTAATATAGCTAAACGATCCTCCATTTCCTGCACGGATGGGGCAGGCCGCTGGGTTTCCTTCCGTAAAGCCTCTATCCTGGATTCTATTTCTGCTGTTGTGCAAGTGGTTTCTACAAGGGAACATCATTTGTTCATGATTAAATAGAATGGAACTTTAGATGGATCTTCACATTCATAAAAGGAGATGTATAAAACCTTCAAGAGAGATAAAGAGAAGTTGCCCATAGCAACCTGCTATTATCTGCATGCCCCCCTAAGTCCCATAAACATAGCTGAGAACTAGATTATGTATACAGTGTAGAGCAGGAATGTCCAACGTTGGCCCTCCAGATATTGTGAAACTACAAGTCCCATCATGCTTTGCCACAGTTTTGCTATTAGAGAATGCTAAAACTATTGCAAAGCATGCTGGGATGTGTAGTTTCAAAACATCTGGAGGGCCAACGTTGGACATGCCTGGTGTAGAGGGATGCATATATACACAGCGATTTCATTTGTGTAGTTCACTGGTGGGCAACCTGTTAACTTCTAGGGGACAAGTGATCCTCAACTTATTTTGGGTAATTTTAGAAGGCAACTATGTGCAAATACAGTGGCAGTCACAAACGGAATACAGACATACTGCCTATTATTTTAATCAGCAGATGCTGTCTGTGCGCTCAATTCACTCTGTTTTGCAAATCTCCTATATATTTGGCTACATCTGTCACTCAAAGTGGGTGTCTGTGTCTATAACGCTCTGTTCCTGGACTTTCCTCTTAATGTGTGATTGCCTTCATCTGTGCTGAACACCTTTCTGAGAAATTAACCTGTTTAAAACAGGTGATGGCAATCATACATTAAGGGGAAGTCTAGAAACAGAGCATTGTGTCCCTCCTGGAGAGGGTCATGTTGGGAGGTATGTGACAGAGAACCAGCCCAGTGAGCCCACAGACAGTGCCAGACACCCTCTGCCTCCCCATGTTGCCCAGCACTGCTACTCCACAGCCACCAGGTGAGCGCCCCCCTCCCGCGATTTGCGGCAAACCCCCCCCCCCGCGCGCCCCCCCCTCCCGCGATTCGCGGCAAAAACACCCGCTCCCCCGCGACCCCCCCTACCGCGATTCGCAGCAAAAACACCCCCGCGACCCCCCCTCCCGCGATTCGCTGCAAAAAGAACCCCCCCACGACCCCTCCCGCAATTCGCGGCATAACCACCACCCGCGACCCCCCCTCCCGCGAATCGCGGCAAACCCTCCCCCGATTCGCGGAAAAAACACCCCCCCCGCGACCTCCCTCCCGCGATTCGCGGCAAAAAGAACCCCCCCGCGACCCCCCCTTGCACGATTGGCGGCACCCCCCCTGCGACCCCCCTCCCGCGATTCGCGGCACCCCCCCCCCCGCAATTCACAGCAGCCCCAGGATTAAATGGCACATGCAAAACACTGAAATGGCTATGGTCGACAATGAAAATGGTTGACATGAGTTTTTGAAGATTTATTTTTAATTTTTTTAATTTTTTCATATTCATTGTCATGTGTCGACATGGACACCAATGAAGTGGCACACTTATGTCAACATTTACATGTGTTGACCTTTCTGTGTTGATTTTTTTCTTGTGGCGATTCGCGTCACACCCCCCGCAACCCCCCCTCCGGCGATTCGCGGCACCCCGGCACCCCCCTGCGACCCCCCCCCTCCCGCAATTCGCGGCAACCCGCCGCCGGAAAACCCAATAAACCCCGCTCTCCCGCGATTCGCGGCACCCACCCCCGCAACCCCCCCCCCCTCCCGCAAATCGCGGCACCCCCCGCGATTCGCGGCAGCCCCAGGATTAAATGGCACATGCAAAACACTGGCACGGCTATGGTCGACAATGAAAAAGGTTGACATGAGTTTTTGAAGATTTATTTCATTTTTTGAATGTTTTCATATTCATTGTCATGTGTCAACATGGACACCAATGAAGTGGCACACTTATGTCAACATTTACATGTGTTGACCTTTCTGTGTTGATTTTTTCTTGTGGCGATTCGCGTCACACCCCCCGCAACCCCCCCTCCCGCGATTCGCGGCACCCCCCGTGACCCCCCACCTCCCGCAATTCGCGGCAACCCCCCACGGAACCCCTGTGAACCCCGCCCTCCCGCGATTCGCGGCACCCAACCCCGCTACCCCCCCTCCCGCAATTCGCGGCAGCTCCAGAATTAAATTGCACATTGAAAACACTGACATGGCTATGGTCGACAATGAAAAAGGTTGACATGAGTTTTTGAAGTTTTTTTTTTCATTTTTTGAATGTTTTCATATCCATTCTCATGTGTCGACATGGACACCAATGAAGTGTCACACTTATGTCAACATTTACATGTGTTGACCTTTCTGTGTTGATTTTTTCTTGTGGCGATTTGCGTCACCCCCCCCCCACCCCCACAACCCCCACTCCCGCGATTCACGGCACACACACACACACACCTCCCCCGCGATTCTCGGCACCCCACCCCGTGACCCCCCCTCCCGTGATTCATGGCACACCCCCGCGACCCCCCCTCCCATGATTCGCCGCAACCCCCGCCCCGTAACCCCCCCTCCAGCGATTCGCGGCACCCACCCCCGCGACCCCCCCTCCCGCAATTCGCGGCACCCCCCCACGATTCGCGGCAGCTCCAGAATTAAATTGCACATGGAAAACACTGACATGGCTATGGTCGACAATGAAAAAGGTTGAAATGAGTTTTTGAAGTTTTTTTTTCATTTTTTGAATGTTTTCATATTCATTCTCATGTGTCGACATGGACACCAATAAAGTGCCACACTTATGTCAACATTTACATGTGTTGACCTTTCTGTTTGATTTTTTCTTGTGGCGATTCGCGTCACACCCCCCCCCCCCCGCAACCCCCACTCCCGCGATTCACGGCACACACACACACCCCCGCGATTCTCGGCACCCCACCCCGTGACCCCCCCGTCCCGTGATTCACGGCACACCCCCCGCGACCCCCCCTACCATGATTCGCCGCAACCCCCGCCCCCGTAACCCCCCTCCCGCGATTTGCGGCAACCCACCCCGCGACTCCCCTCCCGCGATTCTCTGCAATACCTCCCCTTCCGCGATTCGCAGCATCCACGCCCCCACAACCCCCCCTCCTGCAATTCGCGGCACCCCCCGCGACCCCCCCTCCTGCAATTCGCGGCACCCTCCGCGACCCCCCCTCCCGCGATTCGCGGACACCTAAGTTGCAATACAGGGCATCTTTCATACAATTCTAACCATATTTCTCATATACAAACGTTCACAAATTAAGGGGGCGCAGCCCCTTACGACGGTGTGAAGAGCGCCCGTAGGGCGCGATGAATCACCTAGTAAGGAGATATTTTACAAAGACATATGCAAAAATATGACTACAAGCATTTCTACGGATGATGGTTTATAAAAAGGTAAGAGCTCTGCTGCTACCATCGGTGATATATCGGATAGCACTCACTGGGTTTGGTCTCTTGTTTGAGTTTCTCCAGACGTTCGGCAATAGCTCGGTCTTCTGGCGATAGCGCCTGGTACTTCATACTTGCAACATGTAGTGATCCTGGGCCCTGTTGCGTCTCTTTCTGTTGAATCTGTTTAGCTTCTAATGCTGCCACTCTCCTGAAATACATAAGTTACCTTAAGATTATTTACCTACCCATACAACCCCCCCCCCACCCCCCACACACACACACACACACACACACACACACCCAAGGAAGAAAAGAAAAACAACTTCTGGAGCATGTGAACGGAGATTGAACACTGTCTATTGCACCCATCATGGAACCGGTGCATGACCAGATACTTATGATAAAAGCTACAGATTCCAGATGTTAAACACTTAAATTATATTCAAAGGTTTTTTTTGAATGTACAGGCTAATATCAGCAGAATTGCGTTGGTTATTAAGTAGGGGACACAGCAACAAATCCTCCCTCGCAGCGGGGAAACCATACAGACCGTGTCTGAACTATGGGCCTTATTCAGACCTGATCGTAGAACGAATTTGATCTCAAAATGGACAAAACCATGTGCACTGCAGGTGGGGCAGATGTAACATGTAAAGAGAGAGTTCGATTTGGGTGGGGTGTGTTAAACTCTCTCTGCACATACGCAAAATGGTTTTGCCCATTTTGAGAACAAATTTGTACTGCAATCAGATCTGAATAAGGCCCTATTTCTGCTGCAATTTGCTTGCATTATGATTAGTTTCGAATTTAACCCTAGAACACATACAGGGCTAATAAAATAACCCAAAGAAACACTTCAAATGACTCCCTGCCAAAATGACGCATGCGTTCTAGGGTTAACTAGAAACAAAAAATCTCTTGGGGGACAAATCCTTTCTGTCCAGCTGTTTTGTACCGTGGATGTAAAAACTATGTAACAATGGGGCAGATGTATTAAGCCTTAAAAAAAAAAAAGAAGATAAATGCGAGGGTGATAAAGAGTAATAAACGTCCAGCCAATCAACTTTTTGCTGCCATTTTCAAATATAGCCTATATTTAACCTGATAGTTAGGAGCTG
The DNA here is from genome assembly GCF_055691185.1 of Crinia signifera. NCBI lineage: Eukaryota > Metazoa > Chordata > Amphibia > Anura > Myobatrachidae > Crinia > Crinia signifera. The sequence goes on along the minus strand of NC_139228.1, from coordinate 77,029,749 downwards.
ACATTTATCTCTCTTTAGCACCCTAGCTTTTATCTCTTTTTAAGGCTTAATACATCTCTGAATCGTGATCACTCAGAATGGGGCGAATTCGTCCCAGTTACGATGTTTGGGGGTCTGCGTAGACACCAGCAGCGAATGGCTTCAATGAGTTACACACTGGCCGAGCTATTTGTTGTGGGGAGGGACGGTGCTGGGCCATGGGAACCCACGTGGGCTGATGCCAGCCGACATCACAGGACTTCAGCACAAGCACCGTCTTTAGCGATTTGCAGAGGAAATAAAAAAAGTCAGTTTCTACTAAATTATTTCCAAAGGCAGGAGAAGACATTCGATGGTAGGTGACCATCGAAGGATATCTCCTTCTAGCGGACGCATGTGAGGGGATGTGTAAGTGAACCCATGGCCTTGCATGGTACCGAGGGGTTTTATTGGGGTGGCGTTAAGCCTCTTGGAAAGTAGCGAATGACCGTTGCTCACCAAGCTGTGCTGGTCACTCCCTAGATGAGTTCCATAGACAGTTCCCTGCTAGCATGGTCAGAGATTCCCTATCCGCCTGCCCAGCTGGTTTGGCGGTGTTTCACTTTGTGAGACTACATTTATGTTCCCACATTAATTAAACATTCAATTTCCATTAACACATTGGGAGTATTCAATGGTTTTATTCTCCATGTGCAACGAATCCTGTTTAGGATTCGCTGCACATTCACAGGGTTCCGGGGGGCTGTCATCCTACTCAATGCAGCAAGGGCTCACTGCCCCTGCTGGCGAATTTTAACATCTGCGGCAAATGCCGCAGGGAGCCGGGGAACGGAGGCAGGCAGGGAGATGTTAGCCTCCTTGCCTGCCCCAGAATTTGTGGGGAGGGCTCCCGGGGCACAGGCAGCAGAGGCTGCCCCCCAGGAATGCTGACACGGGACAGGGGTAGGGAGCCGCTCCTATGGTCCCGCACGTAACAAGCCGGGACCAGAGTGAAGTGAATATATGAATATCTAATGAGCGGCTCCAGGCTGGTGAAAGTGTAAAAAAATAAAAAATAAAATAAAAATTAAATATATATTAATGTGCTTCAAGCACATGAATAAAAATAGCATGCCCCTTCACAGAAAAAATAAATAAAAAAATCGGATTTTTTGGCACAAAAAATACCCTTTATTTTAAAAGATCACTTTCCAGTTCACCTTAAAAAGATGTCGAATGCAAAATGGTGAATCATGGCAAAAATCAGGGAGAAAGCAGTTCTCCATCCTAGCATTGAATACACTCTCGGCGAATCCCAGTGAAAACCCCATTGGAATACACCAGCAAATTGCAGCGAGCATGAAACGGAGAACTGGCCGGCATTCAGTGAACATTGAATAGGGCGAATCAGATTTTCAGTGAAAAAAATTCACCGCAAGGAGTGTAAACTGCCCGATTCGCCGAAAAAATGGTGAATCGGGAGCATTGAATACTGGCCATTGTAAGAGAAGTAATAGTTGGTGTGTTTAACAGGAAAGTTATATTACATACCAAATTGACAGAATGTTTAATCTAACAAAAAAATAAAAAATAATTGGTATTACCACAAAGAGCACACCGCAAAAACTCACTTCTTGTAGTTCTCTGGCGGAGACCACTTGGATGCTTGGTTTGTTGTTCCCACTCCACTAGAAACATAACAAACATAATACACATGAAATTATCATTTGGCTATTTTTGAGTATTTGAGAGATTTTAGTTAAATGACAAGATCACTTTTATGAGAAAACATTCACTATTCATAATAAAAGGGTGCTTCAATAAGCAAGGTAGCAAGACATCGCACAGGTGTACTGTCCTCTATGTCATTATAAAGCTCCAATAGCGATATATCGCTCAGCAACCAAATTGCTGATCGTCCCATTTTCATCAGCGACCAGCTCTGCCAGGTGAAGCCGTAGCAGGGCTGGACGTGGGAGCGCGCTCCCGGCGATAGTCTCCCAAAACACACGGGGATCTGGTTGCTCAGCTACCATATCCCTAGCGATTCTGGCAAGAATCGCCCTGTGTGTACAGGGCTTAATTCCCTACAGGCCAGAGCAGGTTCAGCCTAATACCAGTCACACGGTCCCATGATCAGGTGTAAAATGGCAGAAATATGGTCAAACATTGAGGTGTGAAAAACAAACAATTCGATTTCTGCATCTAGTGCACATCAGCAGCTAAATTTCATTACCACCTTGTCACGGTGCACTAACATAACATGTTACGGAACAGCTTTGGTGCTCTACCTGCGGTAAAGGTGCATGGCCAGACAGATTACTGCTCATCTTCAGCATCCTGTCTTTATCAAAGGCAGTACACCAAACCCTAATGTTTCGGTAATATGATGCTATCACCATACACCATGGCATAGGAGGGCAGTACACCAAACCCTAATATGTTTCCGTAATATGATGCGATCACCGTACACCACGGCACAGGAGGGCAGTACACCAAACCCTAATATGTATCCTAATATGATGCGATCACCGTACACCACGGCACAGGAGGGCAGTACACTAAACCCTAATATGTATCCGTAATATGATGCGATCACCGTACACCACGGCACAGGAGGGCAGTACACCAAACCCTAATATGTATCCGTAATATGATGTGATCACCGTACACCACGGCACAGGAGGGCGGTACACCAAACCCTAATATGTATCCGTAATATGATGCGATCACCGTACACCACGGCACAGGAGGGCAGTACACCAAACCCTAATATGTATCCGTAATATGATGCTATCACCGTACACCACGACACAGGAGGGCAGTACACCAAACCCTAATATGTATCCGTAATATGATGCAATCACCGTACACCACGGCACAGGAGGGCAGTACACCAAACCCTAATATGTTTCCGTAATATGATGCGATCACCGTACACCACGACACAGGAGGGCAGCACACCAAACCCTAATATGTATCCGTAATATAATGCGATCACCGTACACCACGGCACAGGAGGGCAGCACACCAAACCCTAATATGTATCCTAATATGATGCGATCACCGTACACCACGGCACAGGAGGGCAGTACACTAAACCCTAATATGTATCCGTAATATGATGCGATCACCGTACACCACGGCACAGGAGGGCAGTACACCAAACCCTAATATGTATCCTAATATGATGCGATCACCGTACACCACGGCACAGGAGGGCAGCACACCAAACCCTAATATGTATCCTAATATGATGCGATCACCGTACACCACGGCACAGGAGGGCAGTACACTAAACCCTAATATGTATCCGTAATATGATGCGATCACCGTACACCACGGCACAGGAGGGCAGTACACCAAACCCTAATATGTATCCGTAATATGATGCGATCACCGTACACCACGGCACAGGAGGGCGGTACACCAAACCCTAATATGTATCCGTAATATGATGCGATCACCGTACACCACGGCACAGGAGGGCAGTACACCAAACCCTAATATGTATCCGTAATATGATGCTATCACCGTACACCAAACCCTAATATGTTTCCGTAATATGATGCGATCAACGTACACTACGGCACAGGAGGGCAGAACACCAAACCCTAATGTTTCCGTAATATGATGCGATCACCGTACACCACGGCACAGGAGGGCAGTACACCAAACCATAATATGTTTCCGTAATATGATGCGATCACCGTACACCACGACACAGGAGGGCAGTACACCAAACCCTAATAGGTTTCCGTAATATGATGCGATCACCGTACACCACGGCACAGGAGGGCAGTACACCAAACCCTAATATGTTTCCGTAATATGATGCGATCACCGTACACCACGACACAGGAGGGCAGTACACCAAACCCTAATATGTTTCCGTAATATGATGCGATCACCGTACACCACGACACAGGAGGGCAGTACACCAAACCCTAATATGTTTCCGTAATATGATGCGATCACCGTACACCACGGCACAGGAGGGCAGTACACCAAACCCTAATATGTTTCCGTAATATGATGCGATCACCGTACACCACGGCACAGGAGGGCAGTACACCTAACCCTAATGTTTCCGTAATATGATGCGATCACCGTACACCACGGCACAGGAGGGCGGTACACAAAACCCTAATGTTTCCGTAATATGATGCGATCACCGTACACCACGACACAGGAGGGCGGTACACCAAATCCGAATATGTTTCCGTAATATGATGCGATCACCGTACACCACGGCACAGGAGGGCGGTACACCAAACCCTAATGTTTCCGTAATATGATGCGATCACCGTACACCACGACACAGGAGGGCAGTACACCAAACCCTAATGTTTCCGTAATATGATGCGATCACCGTACACCACGGCACAGGAGGGCAGTACACCAAACCCTAATGTTTCCGTAATATGATGCGATCAACGTACACCACGACACAGGAGGGCAGTACACCAAACCCTAATATGTTTCCGTAATATGATGCGATCACCGTACACCACGGAATAGGGAATGTGCGGCTGTATAATACGTACAGAGGACGCTATAGGCACATAATCAGTGTAATAGGGAACGTGAGGCTGTATACTACGTACAGAGGACGCTATAGGCACATAATCAGTGTAATAGGGAATGTGAGGCTGTATACTACGTACAGAGGACGCTATAGGCACATAATCAGTGTAATAGGGAACGTGAGGCTGTGTATACTACGTACAAAGGACGCTATAGGCACATAATCAGTGTAATAGGGAACGTGAGGCTATGTATACTACGTACAGAGGACGCTATAGGCACATAATCAGTGTAATAGGGAACGTGAGGCTGTGTATACTACGTACAGAGGACGCTATAGGCACATAATCAGTGTAATAGAGAACGTGAGGCTGTGTATACTACGTACAGAGGACGCTATAGGCACATAATCAGTGTAATAGGGAATGTGAGGCTGTGTATACTACGTACAGAGGACGCTATAGGCACATAATCAGTGTAATAGGGAATGTGCGGCTGTATACTACGTACAGAGGACGCTATAGGCACATAATCAGTGTAATAGGGAATGTGAGGCTGTATACTACGTACAGAGGACGCTATAGGCACATAATCAGTGTAATAGGGAATGTGAGGCTGTGTATACTACGTACAGAGGACGCTATAGGCACATAATCAGTGTAATAGGGAATGTGCAGCTGTGTATACTACGTACAGAGGACGCTATAGGCACATAATCAGTGTAATAGGGAATGTGAGGCCGTGTATACTACGTACAGAGGACGCTATAGGCACATAATCAGTGTAATAGGGAATGTGAGGCCGTGTATACTACGTACAGAGGACGCTATAGGCACATAATCAGTGTAATAGGGAATGTGAGGCCGTGTATACTACGTACAGAGGACGCTATAGGCACATAATCAGTGTAATAGGGAATGTGAGGCTGTATACTACGTACAGAGGACGCTATAGGCACATAATCAGTGTAATAGGGAATGTGAGGCCGTGTATACTACGTACAGAGGACGCTATAGGCACATAATCAGTGTAATAGGGAATGTGAGGCTGTGTATACTACGTACAGAGGACGCTATAGGCACATAATCAGTGTAATAGGGAATGTGAGGATGTATACTACGTACAGAGGACACTATAGGCACATAATCAGTGTAATAGGGAATGTGAGGCCGTGTATACTACGTACAGAGGGCGCTATAGGCACATAATCAGTGTAATAGGGAATGTGAGGCCGTGTATACTACGTACAGAGGACGCTATAGGCACATAATCAGTGTAATAGGGAATGTGAGGCCGTGTATACTACGTACAGAGGACGCTATAGGCACATAATCAGTGTAATAGGGAATATGAGGCCGTGTATAATACGTACAGAGGACGCTATAGGCACATAATCAGTGTAATAGGGGATGTGAGGCCGTGTATATTACGTACAGAGGACGCTATAGGCACATAATCAGTGTAATAGGGAATGTGAGGCCGTGTATACTACGTACAGAGGACGCTATAGGCACATAATCAGTGTAATAGGGAATGTGAGGATGTATAATACGTACAGAGGACACTATAGGAACATAATCAGTGTAATAGGGAATGTGAGGCTGTATACTACGTACAGAGGACGCTATAGGCACATAATCAGTGTAATAGGGAATGTGAGGCTGTATACTACGTACAGAGGACGCTATAGGCACATAATCAGTGTAATAGGGAATGTGAGGCTGTGTATACTACGTACAGAGGACGCTATAGGCACATAATCAGTGTAATAGGGAATGTGAGGCTGTGTATACTACGTACAGAGGACGCTAAAAGGCACATAATCAGTGTAATAGGGAATGTGAGGCCGTGTATACTACGTACAGAGGACGCTATAGGCACATAATCAGTGTAATAAGGAATGTGAGGCCGTGTATACTACGTACAGAGGACGCTATAGGCACATAATCAGTGTAATAGGGAATGTGAGGCCGTGTATACTACGTACAGAGGACGCTATAGGCACATAATCAGTGTAATAGGGAATGTGAGGCTGTATACTACGTACAGAGGACGCTATAGGCACATAATCAGTGTAATAGGGAACGTGAGGCTGTGTATACTACGTACAGAGGACGCTATAGGCACATAATCAGTGTAATAGGGAATGTGAGGCTGTATACTACGTACAGAGGACGCTATAGGCACATAATCAGTGTAATAGGGAATGTGAGGCCGTGTATACTACGTACAGAGGACGCTATAGGCACATAATCAGTGTAATAGGGAATGTGAGGCCGTGTATACTACGTACAGAGGACGCTATAGGCACATAATCAGTGTAATAGGGAATGTGAGGCCGTGTATACTACGTACAGAGGACGCTATAGGAACATAATCAGTGTAATAGGGAATGTGAGGCCGTGTATACTACGTACAGAGGACGCTATAGGCACATAATCAGTGTAACAGGGAATGTGAGGCCGTGTATACTACGTACAGAGGACGCTATAGGCACATAATCAGTGTAACAGGGAATGTGAGGCCATGTATACTACGTACAGAGGACGCTATAGGCACATAATCAGTGTAATAGGGAATGTGAGGCCGTGTATACTACGTACAGAGGACGCTAAAGGCACATAATCAGTGTAATAGGGAATGTGAGGCCGTGTATACTACGTACAGAGGAAGCTATAGGCACATAATCAGTGTAATAGGGAATGTGAGGCTGTGTATACTACGTACAGAGGACGCTATAGGCACATAATCAGTGTAATAGGGAATGTGAGGCCGTATATACTACGTACAGAGGACGCTATAGGCACATAATCAGTGTAATAGGGAATGTGAGGCTGTATACTACGTACAGAGGGCGCTATAGGCACATAATCAGTGTAATAGGGAATGTGAGGCCGTGTATACTACGTACAGAGGACGCTATAGGCACATAATCAGTGTAATAGGGAACGTGAGGCTGTGTATACTACGTACAGAGGACGCTATAGGCACATAATCAGTGTAATAGGGAACGTGAGGCTGTATACTACGTACAGAGGACGCTATAGGCACATAATCAGTGTAATAGGGAATGTGAGGCTGTGTATACTACGTACAGAGGACGCTATAGGCACATAATCAGTGTAATAGGGAATGTGAGGCTGTATACTACGTACAGAGGACGCTATAGGCACATAATCAGTGTAATAGGGAATGTGAGGCTGTGTATACTACGTACAGAGGACGCTATAGGCACATAATCAGTGTAATAGGGAATGTGAGGCTGTGTATACTACGTACAGAGGACGCTATAGGCACATAATCAGTGTAATAGGGAATGTGAGGCTGTGTATACTACGTACAGAGGACGCTATAGGCACATAATCAGTGTAATAGGGAATGTGAGGCTGTGTATACTACGTACAGAGGACGCTATAGGCACATAATCAGTGTAATAGGGAATGTGAGGCCGTATATACTACGTACAGAGGACGCTATAGGCACATAATCAGTGTAATAGGGAATGTGAGGCCGTATATACTACGTACAGAGGACGCTATAGACACATAATCAGTGCAATAGGGAATGTGAGGCTGTATACTACGTACAGAGGACGCTATAGGCACATAATCAGTGTAATAGGGAATGTGAGGCTGTATACTACGTACAGAGGACGCTATAGGCACATAATCAGTGTAATAGGGAATGTGAGGCTGTGTATACTACGTACAGAGGACGCTATCTCCTATATATTTGGCTACATCTGTCACTCAAAGTGGGTGTCTGTGTCTATAACGCTCTGTTCCTGGACTTTCCTCTTAATGTGTGATTGCCTTCATCTGTGCTGAACACCTTTCTGAGAAATTAACCTGTTTAAAACAGGTGATGGCAATCATACATTAAGGGGAAGTCTAGAAACAGAGCATTGTGTCCCTCCTGGAGAGGGTCATGTTGGGAGGTATGTGACAGAGAACCAGCCCAGTGAGCCCACAGACAGTGCCAGACACCCTCTGCCTCCCCATGTTGCCCAGCACTGCTACTCCACAGCCACCAGGTGAGCGCCCCCCTCCCGCGATTTGCGGCAAAACCCCCCCCCCCCCCCCCGCGCGCCCCCCCTCCCGCGATTCGCGGCAAAAACACCCGCTCCCCCGCGACCCCCCCCTACCGCGATTCGCAGCAAAAACACCCCCGCGACCCCCCCTCCCGCGATTCGCTGCAAAAAGAACCCCCCCACGACCCCTCCCGCAATTCGCGGCATAACCACCACCCGCGACCCCCCCCTCCCGCGAATCGCGGCAAACCCTCCCCCGATTCGCGGAAAAAACACCCCCCCCGTGACCTCCCTCCCGCGATTCGCGGCAAAAAGAACCCCCCCGCGACCCCCCCTTGCACGATTGGCGGCACCCCCCCTGCGACCCCCCTCCCGCGATTCGCGGCACCCCCCCCCCCGCAATTCACAGCAGCCCCAGGATTAAATGGCACATGCAAAACACTGAAATGGCTATGGTCGACAATGAAAATGGTTGACATGAGTTTTTGAAGATTTATTTTTAATTTTTTTAATTTTTTCATATTCATTGTCATGTGTCGACATGGACACCAATGAAGTGGCACACTTATGTCAACATTTACATGTGTTGACCTTTCTGTGTTGATTTTTTTCTTGTGGCGATTCGCGTCACACCCCCCGCAACCCCCCCTCCGGCGATTCGCGGCACCCCGGCACCCCCCTGCGACCCCCCCCCTCCCGCAATTCGCGGCAACCCGCCGCCGGAAAACCCAATAAACCCCGCTCTCCCGCGATTCGCGGCACCCACCCCCGCAACCCCCCCCCCCTCCCGCAAATCGCGGCACCCCCCGCGATTCGCGGCAGCCCCAGGATTAAATGGCACATGCAAAACACTGGCACGGCTATGGTCGACAATGAAAAAGGTTGACATGAGTTTTTGAAGATTTATTTCATTTTTTGAATGTTTTCATATTCATTGTCATGTGTCAACATGGACACCAATGAAGTGGCACACTTATGTCAACATTTACATGTGTTGACCTTTCTGTGTTGATTTTTTCTTGTGGCGATTCGCGTCACACCCCCCGCAACCCCCCCTCCCGCGATTCGCGGCACCCCCCGTGACCCCCCACCTCCCGCAATTCGCGGCAACCCCCCACGGAACCCCTGTGAACCCCGCCCTCCCGCGATTCGCGGCACCCAACCCCGCTACCCCCCCTCCCGCAATTCGCGGCACCCCCCGTGATTCGCGGCAGCTCCAGAATTAAATTGCACATTGAAAACACTGACATGGCTATGGTCGACAATGAAAAAGGTTGACATGAGTTTTTGAAGTTTTTTTTTTCATTTTTTGAATGTTTTCATATCCATTCTCATGTGTCGACATGGACACCAATGAAGTGTCACACTTATGTCAACATTTACATGTGTTGACCTTTCTGTGTTGATTTTTTCTTGTGGCGATTTGCGTCACCCCCCCCCCACCCCCACAACCCCCACTCCCGCGATTCACGGCACACACACACACACCTCCCCCGCGATTCTCGGCACCCCACCCCGTGACCCCCCCTCCCGTGATTCATGGCACACCCCCGCGACCCCCCCTCCCATGATTCGCCGCAACCCCCGCCCCGTAACCCCCCCCTCCAGCGATTCGCGGCACCCACCCCCGCGACCCCCCCTCCCGCAATTCGCGGCACCCCCCCACGATTCGCGGCAGCTCCAGAATTAAATTGCACATGGAAAACACTGACATGGCTATGGTCGACAATGAAAAAGGTTGAAATGAGTTTTTGAAGTTTTTTTTTCATTTTTTGAATGTTTTCATATTCATTCTCATGTGTCGACATGGACACCAATAAAGTGCCACACTTATGTCAACATTTACATGTGTTGACCTTTCTGTTTGATTTTTTCTTGTGGCGATTCGCGTCACACCCCCCCCCCCCGCAACCCCCACTCCCGCGATTCACGGCACACACACACACCCCCGCGATTCTCGGCACCCCACCCCGTGACCCCCCCGTCCCGTGATTCACGGCACACCCCCCGCGACCCCCCCTACCATGATTCGCCGCAACCCCCGCCCCCGTAACCCCCCTCCCGCGATTTGCGGCAACCCACCCCGCGACTCCCCTCCCGCGATTCTCTGCAATACCTCCCCTCCCGCGATTCGCAGCATCCACGCCCCCACAACCCCCCCTCCTGCAATTCGCGGCACCCCCCGCGACCCCCCCTCCTGCAATTCGCGGCACCCTCCGCGACCCCCCCTCCCGCGATTCGCGGACACCTAAGTTGCAATACAGGGCATCTTTCATACAATTCTAACCATATTTCTCATATACAAACGTTCACAAATTAAGGGGGCGCAGCCCCTTACGACGGTGTGAAGAGCGCCCGTAGGGCGCGATGAATCACCTAGTAGGCAAATAATCAGTGTAATAGGGAATGTGCGGCTGTATACTACGTACAGAAGACCCTTTAGGCACATAATCAGTGTAATAGGGAATGTGAGGCTGTATACTACGTACAGAGGACGCTATAGGCACATAATCAGTGTAATAGGGAATGTGAGGCTGTGTATACTACGTACATATATTGTTCACCAGCAGGAACTTCTTACACCACACAATCAGAGAAGACAATTATGAGCCAAAATCAATCAAGAATAAAGTCTCTATAGTATGCTCAGATTTTATTTTTAAAAAATGAGCTTATTTTTGATTGAAGTCAGTGTTTTGGGATCTATTTCATGGTACGGAGCCCCAAATGCTAGCAGCCTTTCCCTATTTCCAGCGGTTTCCCCTGAGAGCGGAGCCAAGCTTCTTATTGGACAGAGTCATTGTTTAGTGTTGCGCTCCTTATCTCTATATGGTTGGCGGCCCACGCTCTCACCTGCTGATAGTTTCATAGCATTTCTTGCAGATCTTTTGCTTGGTGTTACCACACGTAGGTAGAACTGCACTGAATCCAAGGCATCCGGCACAGAACGAACGTCCACACGATTTACAGCCACACTGGAAACAAGAGAAATAGATATATAGATAAAACAGGAGTTTGGAAGCAGCCAGTAACAAGAAAGCTAAGCGCCACTATCTATAATTAGTAAAAAGCCTGTGAAAACAACGGCTTAGTCCCGATCTGCTCCAACCTCCAATCTCTGTCTTCACAGCATCCTCTCTCCATGTCCACCAAGTTTGAAAAAGATAATTTTGAGGTTAAGTAGTAATTTGGTCTAGTGGCCTCTATTGGTCACTGGTGGTACTTCACCTCCAAGGTTAGGAATATTTAGACATACATACCGGTATATATTACACGTACGTACGTGTGTGTGTGTGTGTGTGTGTGTGTGTTTTCACTTGCCGCCAAAAGATGGCTGCTGTAGTGTTTGTAGCACGGTGTGGTCTGTATATCAGCGCAGATATGCAAACCAGACCTGTGCTAGAAACACCACAGCAGACAGCGACACCCCAGGCAGGGAAGAGGAACTGCATGGGTTTTCAAAGATAGCATGTGCTAGAATGAACACTAATTATTATTATAGACACTTATTATTATTATATAATTATTATTATATACACACACATTATTATTATACACATACACACATTATTATATACACATTATTATATATATACACACACACATATATATATATATATATATATATATATATATATATATATATATATATATATATATATATATATATATATATATACACACACACACGTATGTAAACCAGCGAGCTGCATGGACTTGTGCTCACCTCCTTTTTGAAGATGGAGAATTTGGCTGCACAGCTGTAACACCTTCTGTCCATTGCAGCTGTAAAGTAAAACAGGAATCTGAGCTTTCGGCCTCTACGTCACATTACCCCATCATTATGATGTCACTGCCGTCCGGTAGTGTCTACACCCCTGCTCCAGGTCTGTACTAGGAAGCAGGGAGCAGATAGAAGTCGCAGTAAATCACTGGATGTCGCGCACTGACAATGCAGGAGACAAATACAATGATGAATAAACACCAAGAACCTTCCGGCCTTGTACCCGGAACACACTGCCGGAATGAGGAGTTACACTGTTCCGTACATTGTTATAGTGTAACATTTTCACCCTCTCTTCTTGTCAGGAAGTTCAGCGCGCACCGCGCGGAATCCTGGGAGCTGTAGTTCTCCAGCCAAGGTCCTGCTACTAGAACCACTGCGTTCCGTACAGCGTCTACCTACATTTCCCGGCGTCCAGTGCGCAGTGAGCCGCTCAGGTAGATGACGGCTTGTTGTTGGTGCATGATGGGAAATGTAGTTTTGCTGAGGCCATTCCCCTAGGAGCACATTAGAGCTCGTTCTTATAAGAACTACATACTGTAAGCGGGCGGCGGGTACCTACCGATCGGGAAGGGAAGCGTTAGCAATGGCCAAAGGGAAAATGTCGGCTTCCAAGGAGCTGCTGCAGATGGACCTGTATGGGCTGCTGAATATAGAATCCGATGCTACTGAAAAAGAGGTGAGACAACTGCAGGGACTATGTAAAAACCGGACCGCACTAGACTCCGGACCGCCGGACTTGACATCAAAATCTGCAGTCCGGAGCTTATAGGGTCCGGTCCGGGGGGTGTCCTGTTCGGGGGGTGTCTTGTCCGGGGGGTCCCTGTGATAGCTATTATCAGGGACATGGGGAAGGGGAGATTACAGCCTCCCCCTGTGGTCCGGACCGTCCGGTTTTTGCTACATGCCCGGACCACACAGGGAGACTTTATTCTACCCCTCCTCCTCTACCTGGTGACAGGTGTCACAGGCAGAACCCCCAGACACTACAAGCTCCAAAATGCAGAGTTTGATGTCTGGTCCGGGGGTTTTGTCCTGGTCCGGTTTTTACCCATTCCCGACAACTGCAGGATGATGAGAACCTTTTGGGGATATGTACTAAGCTGTGGAGAGAGATAAAGTACCAACCAATCCGCTGTTAAGTTATCTGTACTGTATTACTCTCCGAGGCTTAGAACATCTGCCCTAGAAGTGACTGAGTCACTCACCTGGGAGGTGCCAGGGCTGCTGAGAGCTGTAGTACACACTCTCAGTCATATATACTATTATTATCCTTTATATGGTGCCACAAGGGATCTGCAGCGCCCAATTACAGACTACATAAATGAATAAGCAAAACAGTGACGTAAGGACCCCCCCCCCGGGAGGGGTCACGGGCGACTAGGCACTTCATGTGCCATGTTTTGCATGTGATAAATCGCTCCCGGGGAGCTGCAGGGGGGAGGCGGACGCCTGCGAGGGGACCAGGGAGCGGGGGATGCCCGCAACCAGAGATCTGGGTGGAGTGAACCAGGGAGCCGGTCAGGGGAAGCCCATACAACTGAATGGGCAGCCACTGATTGGCTGAGACAGCTTGTCAGCCAATCGCAGGGACCTCTGGTCCGCCAATCGCAGGGACCTCTGGTCCGCCAATCGCAGGGACCTCTGGTCCGCCAATCGCAGGGACCTCTGGTCCGCCAATCGCAGGGACCTCTGGTCCGCCAATCGCTGGGTCCTCTGGTCAGCCAATCGCTGGGACCTCTGGTCAGCCAATCGCTGATTGGCTGAGACCTCTTGTCAGTGGCTGCTCATCAGCATCTTCCCCCTGCTACCCATTCATCAGCGGCTTCCACTGCCCAAGTCCATAGTTCTCTCCGCCGCCCCCCCCCCCCCCCCCCCCCCTGCTCCCTCCGCCCAGATCTCTGGTTGCGGGCATCCCCTGTCCGGTTCCGGCCTCCACATAAGATTTTGCAAATCTTATGTGCAGCCTGTACGACCTCCTGCCTCCGATCTGATGTGCATGGGACCGCGCATTGGGTCTGACGGGCTGTCTACATGTGCGATTTGGGACGATTTCACAGCCCGATTTGTCCAAATAGGGTACAATCGTGCCCAAATCACAGTGCCCTTTACAGTTTAATACAATAGAGAACAAGTACAGGGGACTCTGCATCAACAGAGGAACAGAGGACAACGACATAAGTATCTGGATGGCAGAAAATCTCAAGATTTTAAGTAGTAAAAGAAAAAGTACATGAGGGAAGAGGGCCCTGCCTGTCAGAGCTTTACAAACACTCAAAATCCTGTAGGTACTGAATAATCCCTGCACTATGGTTGTTGTTTTTTTTTTTTTTTTCTAAATTGAATTTGTTCCCAAATTGGAGATGCATTGCAGGAAATTTACTAAGATGTGTATTCTACTTCACATGTGATCTTGCTATGGGCAACCAATCAGAATCTACTTCTTATTTATATAGCACTCTCTAGACGATAGACAGGATCTGATTGGTTGCCCATAGCGACATCACATATGAAGTAGAATACACATCTTAGTAAATTTCCCCCATTGTGTCATGCTGGCAGAGACAAGTAGTAACACTGGTGACAGGCTGCGGGTGATGCTGGGGGGAGTGACCGGGAAGATTACACAGAGAGAGCAAGTGTGTAATGTGTAAAGGCATTGGGTGACAGAGAGACTATGGGGGGGGGAAGGAAGGTGCAGAGAGGCTGACACCATGGGGGGGGGGGCGTTATTCAGTGCGGCCAGCGAGGGGGTTTGTACGGCGAGGATGGCTTTTCCTCACTGAAAACCAGCCATCCTCGCCGTCAAACCCTCTCGATGTCCCCTTGCAGTATTCAATGTAAGGGACAAATCCTCACGGTGAGGATCCCCTTTAACAGCGAGGTTCGCCGCAAGTGCAACGAGTCCACCACATTTTTTGGCAAGCCCCGCTGTTTTAATAGACACACTCGTCATTTCCACCTCGCCTCGGGGAACCTATGAATATGACATGGGTAAATTCAAAATGTAGCTATGTATGTCCTGTGTGTCTGTACGGTATGTGTGCATGTATGTCCTGTGTGTCTGTACGGTATGTGTGCGTGTATGTCCTGTGTGTCTGTATGGTATGTGTGCATGTATGTCCTGTGTGTCTGTACGGTATGGGTGTGTGTATGTCCTGTATGTCTGTACGGTATGTGTGCATGTATGTCCTGTGTGTCTGTACGGTATGGGTGTGTGTATGTCCTGTATGTCTGTACGGTATGGGTGCGTGTATGTCCTGTGTGTCTGTACGGTATGTGTGCGTGTATGTCCTGTGTGTCTGTACGGTATGTGTGCATGTATGTCCTGTGTGTCTGTACGGTATATGTGTCTGTATGTCCTGTGTGTCTGTATGTCCTGTGTGCGTGTATGTCCTGTGTGTCTGTACGGTATGGGTGCATGTATGTCCTGTGTGCATACCTCCCAACTGTCACGATTTTAGAGGGACAGTCCCGATTTTCGGGTCCTGTCCCGCTGTCCCACCCGCGGCAGGCATTGTCCCGCTGCGGGGGGTGGCAGTTGGGAGACCCCCCAATCTAGTAGAATAGACGCTGTGCGCATGCGCACAGCGTCTATTCTCGTATGAAAATGAGGTTGCGGCTAATTAGCATAAGCTGCGCCCTCATTTGCATACGCCCCGCCCCCTTTTCGGGCGCACTCGCGGCTTCGCCGCGCGAGCGTCCCTATTTCCTCCGGACAGAAGTTGGGAGGTATGCTGTGTGTCTGTACGGTATGGGTGTGTGTATGTCCTGTATGTCTGTACGGTATGTGTGCATGTATGTCCTGTGTGTCTGTACGGTATGTGTGCGTGTATGTCCTGTGTGTCTGTACGGTATGTGTGCATGTATGTCCTGTGTGTCTGTATGTCCTGTGTGTCTGTATGTCCTGTGTGTCTGTATGTCCTGTGTGCGTGTATGTCCTGTGTGTCTGTATGGTATGGGTGCGTGTATGTCCTGTGTGTCTGTACGGTATGTGTGCGTGTATGTCCTGTGTGTCTGTACGGTATGGGTGCGTGTATGTCCTGTGTGTATGTAGGGTATGTGTGCGAGTATGCCCTGTGTGTCTGTACGGTATGTGTGCGTGTATGTCCTGTGTGTCTGTACGGTATGTATGTGTGCGAGTATGCCCTGTGTGTCTGTACGGTATGGGTGCGTGTATGTCCTGTGTGTCTGTACGGTATGGGTGCGTGTATGTCCTGTGTGTCTGTACGGTATGTGTGCGTGTATGTCCTGTGTGTCTGTACGGTATGGGTGCGTGTATGTCCTGTGTGTCTGTACGGTATGTATGTGTATGTCCTGTGTGTCTGTAGGGTATGTGTGCGTGTATGTCCTGTGTGTCTGTACGGTATGTATGTGTATGTCCTGTGTGTGTGTGCGTGTATGTCCTGTGTGTCTGTATGGTATGTGTGCGAGTATGCCCTGTGTGTCTGTACGGTATGTGTGCGTGTATGTCCTGTGTGTCTGTACGGTATGTATGTGTGCGAGTATGCCCTGTGTGTCTGTATGGTATGTGTGCGAGTATGTCCTGTGTGTCTGTACGGTATGGGTGCGTGTATGTCCTGTGTGTCTGTACGGTATGGGTGCGTGTATGTCCTGTGTGTCTGTACGGTATGGGTGCGTGTATGTCCTGTGTGTCTGTACGGTATGGGTGCGTGTATGCCCTGTGTGTCTGTACGGTATGGGTGCGTGTATGCCCTGTGTGTCTGTACGGTATGGGTGCGTGTATGTCCTGTGTGTCTGTACGGTATGGGTGCGTGTATGTCCTGTGTGTCTGTACGGTATGTCCTGTGTGTCTGTACGGTATGGGTGCGTGTATGTCCTGTGTGTCTGTACGGTATGGGTGCGTGTATGTCCTGTGTGTCTGTACGGTATGGGTGCGTGTATGTCCTGTGTGTCTGTACGGTATGGGTCCGTGTATGTCCTGTGTGTCTGTACGGTATGGGTGCGTGTCCATGCTGGATAAATCTAGTTAGTTTGCCAGTCAGGGCCAGTGTTCTTACCGGAGAGCACTGGCCCGGACAGATCGCTCAGTAAAATCTCTAGGTGTGTAGGCCCCTTTATGTTTGATTAAACTATAAAAAATATCTTAACGTCTTCATTTTACAGGTGTTGGGATAACCGAGGTCAGTCACATAATCAGCACTTTTATTTCAGATTAAGAAAGCCTACAGACAGAAAGCCCTAACATGCCATCCAGACAAAAACCCAGATAACCCTCGAGCAGGTGAGCACAGCATGAGGTGTGAGGTGTCTGTGCGGCAGCACAGCATGAGGTGGAAGGTGTCCGTGTGGCAGCACAGCATGAGGTGGGAGGTGTCCGTGTGGCAGCACAGCATGAGGTGGGAGGTGTCCGTGCGGCAGCACAGCATGAGGTGGGAGGTGTCCGTGCGGCAGCACAGCATGAGGTGGGAGGTGTCCGTGTGGCAGCACAGCATGCGGTGTGAGGTGTCCGTGTGGCAGCACAGCATGCGGTGTGAGGTGTCCGTGTGGCAGCACAGCATGCGGTGTGAGGTGTCAGTGTGGCAGCACGGCGGGAGGTGGGAGGTGTCCGTGTGGCAGCACGGTGTGAGGTGGGAGGTGTCCGTGCGGCAGCACGGCGTGAGGTGGGAGGTGTCCGTGCGGCAGCACGGCGTGAGGTGGGAGGTGTCAGTGCGGCAGCACGGCGTGAGGTGGGAGGTGTCCGTGCGGCAGCACGGCGTGAGGTGGGAGGTGTCCGTGCGGCAGCACGGCGTGAGGTGGGAGGTGTCCGTGCGGCAGCACGGCGTGAGGTGGGAGGTGTCCGTGCTGCAGCACGGCGGGAGGTGGGAGGTGTCCGTGCGGCAGCACGGCGGGAGGTGGGTGGTGTCCAACCCGGTTATCAGGCATTAACACATGGGTGGAAGTTCAATAAGTTGGGTGTTCTGTTTCACATTGGATGTTGCTATGGGAAACCAATCAGAATCTACTTCTTATTTATTTAGCAGCTTCTAGAATATACTAGTGTCTGATTTCCCATCTTAGTGAATTTCCCCTATGGGCTAACATTTGGGCACCCTATAACAGTTTATTTATCCATGATGTATTGTCGGCTTTGCTCAGTTTGCGTCTTCAGTTGCCCCTCAGCAGATATCGCATGTGTAGTGGCAAGGACACAACCTTGTAACAAACATCCCACTGTCTTCTATCGTCCTCCTTCATTTACGCCATAACTGAGGCAAGCCTCGGCAGTGAAAGGGCTGCTTCTGTAGTGGTCGGTGGTTGGACTTGTGCGGTGACATTTACACTAGTTGACAATACGCCTCCCTAGAATTTGCCACCTGATTAGACGTAATGCACCTTTCGGGATCTTCTAGTCACCCAAGGAAAAAGCAACAATAGCTTTGCCAGGTACATTGCGTGTATCTATTAAATGGGATCAACAGTGAGAACTGTGCCATGTTACCAGACATATATATTTATTATTTTTTTCTGGAGAGTTGATGCTGATATGATGGGGGGGGGGGGGTATAGATCTAGTTTAACTTGATCAGTAACTACCCATATTAAATATCTCTTAATCCTCTTTTTTATTTTTTTCAGCTGAGCTATTTCACCAGTTGTCTCAGGCCTTGGAAGTACTTACAGATGGAGCAGCCAAGGTAAGTGTACCTCTCTTATTTATCCTGTAGACAAATGCTTGTTAATTCCAGGACATACAGCTCCAGACATTAGTCTTGTGTGCATGTATGTTAGTCTTGTGTACATGTATGTTAGTCTTGTGTGCATGTATGGTAGTCTTGTGTGCACATATGGTAGTCTTGTGTACATGTATGGTAGTCTTGTGTGCACGTATGGTAGTCTTGTGTACATGTATGGTAGTCTTGTGTGCACATATGGTAGTCTTGTGTACATGTATGGTAGTCTTGTGTGCACGTATGGTAGTCTTGTGTACATGTATGGTAGTCTTGTGTGCACATATGTTAGTCTTGTGTACATGTATGGTAGTCTTGTGTGCACGTATGGTAGTCTTGTGTGCACATATGTTAGTCTTGTGTACATGTATGGTAGTCTTGTGTGCATGTATGGTAGTCTTGTGTGCACATATGTTAGTCTTGTGTACATGTATGGTAGTCTTGTGTGCACATATGGTAGTCTTGTGTACATGTATGGTAGTCTTGTGTGCACGTATGGTAGTCTTGTGTACATGTATGGTAGTCTTGTGTGCACATATGTTAGTCTTGTGTACATGTATGGTAGTCTTGTGTGCACGTATGGTAGTCTTGTGTGCACATATGTTAGTCTTGTGTACATGTATGGTAGTCTTGTGTGCATGTATGGTAGTCTTGTGTGCACATATGTTAGTCTTGTGTACATGTATGGTAGTCTTGTGTGCACATATGTTAGTTTTGTGTACATTTATGGTAGTCTTGTGTGCATGTATGGTAGTCTTGTGTGCACGTATGTTAGTCTTGTGTACATGTATGGTAGTCTTGTGTACATGTATGGTAGTCTTGTGTGCACGTAGGTTAGTCTTGTGTGCACGTAGGTTAGTCTTGTGTGCACGTAGGTTAGTCTTGTGTGCACGTAGGTTAGTCTTGTGTGCACGTATGATAGTCTTGTGTGCATGTATGTTAGTCTTGTGTGCATGTATGGTAGTCTTATTTGCATGTACGTTTCTGACACTTTTCAAACACTCATCAATTGTCTGCAAATCTCTTCCTATAAACTGCGTGTGTCTCTATCACCTTTTCTTTCTGGCCTTGCTTTGTTCCGGACAGAATCACTGGTGCCTCTTTCATCTTCTGTGTGTTTATCCAATCTCCTCCAGGCAGCATATGACAAACTCAGGAAAGCCAGAGAGGCAGCCGCACGGAGAACACAGAAGCTTGATGACAAACGGAAGAAGGTGAAACTTGGTAGGTGCAGGGTGCTGGAATAAACACCAAGATATTTCTGGTTGCTTTTTTGCTGGAAACTGAAAATCCATCAATTTGGTTATGTATGGTCTCTAACGACACTGATCTTGTATTTCATGTTTCATGTTTATACATGTGACTTGAAGGACAATCCAGTAAAATGTTGTGTCCCCTCAATCTCCCCCTAGTAGAACAGTGTCTGGCTGGAGTTGGCACACTTAAACTGTAACTTTAAAACTGAGCTCCAAGTTCACCGGATAGAAGGCCAAGAAACAAGAGGGGCAAAGCTTGGAGGTATTAACCCTTCTCTAATCACATCACAAGGGGTGCTTTACTCTAAAAAAGGCTGGAATTCTGGGGTTGCAAGGGAGAGGATTTAAAGCTAATGTTTTAGTGGGGGTGAGCAGGTAGGGCCACAGTGGTGAGCAGGTAAGGCCACAGTCTTATTGCATTTCCAACCACTGTAACACCATTAATACAAGTGTTTATAGAATTGATCAAGCTATCCGAGAGGTTCACAAACGTGGTCTTCAAGGCCCCATAACGGTCCAGGTTTTTAGTATACCCAACGCTCCACACAGATGGGTACATCATATTGACTAAGTCACCTACGCAAAGCATGGGTATAGGTAAAACCTGAATCATTGGGGTGCCACGAGGACCGCATTTGGAAACCTCTGAGCAATCCCCATTAGTTTTCAGTGGCACCACTATATGTATATTCACTATATGTTACAACTTGTATATTCTCTTCTGTGTGACACAATTCCATCTTATTGTTTTTACACATTGACAAATATATTCTGGGTTTGGCCTATGATATATTCTGGAGAATGTTTTCTTGGTTTAGGAACTTACATGTCCTATACAGAAGTGTTTCACATGTCTAGTCTCTGGGGACTGGTAACCGTGCATGTTTTCTAGGTCTCCTCACAGAATCGCAGGCACAATAATCCATTCCACCTGTGGATCTCTTATATTGTGGCACTCGCTAATAAATGAACTTGTGCTCCAACTAGGAGGAATGGAAATGACAGCACTGCTATGTGTATCATAATAGCTGATTTTATGAATGCTGCGGTCGAGTATCGTTGCCAAGTCTGTTGTGAACAATCTCTCTGTTTCTCTTTGTTTTTATTTGATGAATTGAAGATCTGGAGGCACGAGAGCGGCGGGCACAAGCCCAAGTAGCAGAGGAGGACGAAGCCCAGGTTGCTCGGACATTAGAACAAGAGGTAAAGCTTCCCATCGACTGCACACACTGTATATAACTGATATATGTTGTATATGGTATCCTAGCAGTGTTATTTGGAAATAAGCATCAGTGATTGTTCTTTGGTACACCGCTATGTGAAAAGTAACTAAATGGGTACTTACCTGTATCCCGACTCTTCCTCCCTATGGTGAGTCTGATGTGAGTGACGGACACTGTGGTTACTCTGCAGGAGCACTTGCAAGGTACACTGAATATAATGTCCACTCTCCGGCATATAGCAGCTCCTCCATAATAACGATGCTATAGGCAAGGGGTAGGATTATCTGCTCAGGTGAAACCCAGGTGCCAGGTCAGAGCTTCAGGGAGGATGGCCTAGTACTCCAGCTGTTGTAGAACTACACGTCCCAGCATGCCTTGCAACAGTCTTGCGATTTGGCCATACTAAAACTGTAGCAGGGCATGCTGGGATGCGTAGTTCTACAACAGCTGGAGTGCCAAGGTTCTCCATCACTGGTCCGGTACCTCCTCACACCTGCTGTTGGCTACGCTAAGTCCTAGGATGCCGTATCCAATAAACTGCGACACCATTGGCCGGCTGCCTGGCCCATGGAGTCTGACAAGCTGGCTGACAAAGGTCCAAGCAATAGGCCAGGGAAATCTCCTGGCACCTTGAAAAGCCCAATCCCCATAACGGATCAGGCTGTCAATCACTGACTGTCTGATGCCGTACTGCGGCCACCAAACATCGGTACTATGTATTTATGTATGTTTGTAAGGTTCGCTGAAGGGGATCTATTGATTTACCTGTTCACTGAAACCTTTGTGTTTTCATCCGCAAGTCAAACAAAATCTCTGCGAAGCGGTGGCACACGCTGCATTTTCGTGGCTACTGGGAAAGTACCTGGCGAGGCAATTACCCATGATTAGTGATTGCGGATACTCTGCTTCCGCCCGTTACTTTACCTAACTTGTTCTCTGTTGAATACACATTGCGATCACTCTGGTTAGATACAACGGTACATTACTTACTTTACTCCTGACTTTCAGTCTATGGGCAGGCAAGGGATGTTTTAGTGTGTTCATTCATGGAAGATCCTTTACAGATGTGTAAAACAGCTTGAGAGGAGGTTATCTATCACCCGCCATATTACCCATATCGATCTCTCCCTACCTCTAGATAATACGTCTTCGTGAAGAAGGCTCAAGACAGCTGGAGGAGCAGCAGAGGTTGGTACGAGAGCAGATCAAGATGGAAATGCGAGGTAATCCATCACTCTCTACTAGGAAGAGATTATGGGATCTGAAATCTGGTTAGAATGTGGTTGTACTTCCCTTGTTTTGTGACCGTAACGGACTTTAATGAAATGTTTATTTTTGGGCTGCTAAGATAATGCTTCATTGTGACATTGATGGATAATATGGTCTGTTATATTTCAGGCTACAGGAGCGGACCAGCAGATGAGGCAGGATCAGCTAAACTAAAGGTAGCTACAATACTTCGTTTTTACAGATCGAGCCATGCACATATATCCCTGAAA
Source organism: Crinia signifera (assembly GCF_055691185.1). Classification (NCBI taxonomy): domain Eukaryota; kingdom Metazoa; phylum Chordata; class Amphibia; order Anura; family Myobatrachidae; genus Crinia; species Crinia signifera. Next base: position 77,006,801 of record NC_139228.1, on the reverse strand, counting down.
TAGGATCAAGTGAGCCAGGACTGTCAGACTTAGGGGGTTATTCTAATTCACTCGGAAAGGCACAACCTGCAGTGCACATGCTTTTGTCCATTAGAGAGTGTTTGTGCCTTTCCGAGTGAATCAGAATAACCCCCTTAATCCCCTGCTGTATTGTATTGTATTGCAGCTGAGAACATGCTGGGCATAACGCCTGTCCTTATTAGAGCTGGGGGTTAACATAAGGCAGTAACGGGTGCCCGCTTCTCCACGTTATGCAGAAGATATGGGACCTCTTATTTTACAAATGTTAGGGGCAGATTAATGCATCTGCCCCAATATACAGTAAATAGAGCTCCTATCTACAAGGCCAAGTTAGCATTAACCAGTAATGGACACGTGGTCTGTTCCTGTATTAGAGCTCTGTGTTACAGTAATGGACACGTGCCCAGGTCTGTTCCTGTATTAGAGCTCTGTGGTACAGTAATGGACACGTGCCCGGGTTCTGTTCCTGTATTAGAGCCCTGTGGTACAGTAATGGACACGTGCCCGGGTTCTGTTCCTGTATTAGAGCCCTGTGGTACAGTAATGGACATGTGCCCAGGTCTGTTCCTGTATTAGAGCCTTGTGGTACAGTAATGGACACGTGCCCAGGTCTGTTCCTGTATTAGAGCCTTGTGGTACAGTAAAGGATACGTGCCCGGGTTCTGTTCCTGTATTAGAGCCTTGTGGCACAGTAAAGGACACGTGCCCGGCTTCTGTTCCTGTATTAGAGCTCTGTGGTACAGTAATGGACCTGTGCCCGGCTTCTGTTCCTGTATTAGAGCCTTGTGGTACAGTAATGGACACGTGCCCGGGTTGTGTTCCTGTATTAGAGCCCTGTGGTACAGTAAAGGACACGTGCCCAGGTTCTGATCCTGTATTAGAGCCTTGTGGCACAGTAATGGACACGTGCCCGAGTTGTGTTCCTATATTAGAGCCTTGTGGTACAGTAATGGACACGTGCCCAGGTCTGTTCCTGTATAAGAGCCTTGTGGTACAGTAAAGGATACGTGCCCAGGTTCTGTTCCTGTATTAGAGCCTTGTGGCACAGTAAAGGACATGTGCCCAGGTCTGTTCCTGTATTAGAGCCTTGTGGTACAGTAAAGGATACGTGCCCGGGTTCTGTTCCTGTATTAGAGCCTTGTGGTACAGTAAAGGACAGGCTTCCTCTTATGTCACAACTCTCATAGGTGCTAAATTAATACGTAGAATCTTATTGGTTGCTATGGGCATCATCCCAACCTCCATAGTACTCGTATTATTAAATATACCCCTATGTTTTAGTCATGTGTTTAATTATTATATATTGCTGCCTCTTTCCGGTGTTGGTTTGTTATTGGAATATCCATATCTCCATATCTAAATCATGTGTTCTGCTCTCTCCAGCTAAAATGGAAATGTGACAAGGATGATGAGACAAGGGGAGGATATACAGAAGAGGTTCTGATGAGGCTTCTGCAAAAGGTTCTCTTTTATAGAAAATCACTAACCTGTGTGACCTGCTTAGTGACCTCATAGTGCTGGTTATGTAGAACTTTAACTCTCTGAGCAGTATTCAATGCTCCCGATTCACTGTTTTTTCCGGTGACTCAGGATGTTTTCACTCCTTGCGGTGAATCTTTTTTACTGAAAATCTGATTCACCCTATTCAATGTTCACAGTTTGCCAAAAGCGACCAGTAAATGCCGGCCAGTTCTCCATTTCATGCTCGCTGCAATTCGCTGGTGTATTTCAATGGGGTTTTCACTGGGATTAGCCGAGAGTGTATTCAATGCTAGGATGGAGAACTGCTTTCAGCATGATTTTTGCCATGATTCACCGTTTTGCATTAGACAGCTTTTTAAGGAGAACTGAAAAGTGATCTTTTAAAATAAAGGGTTTTTTTTTTTTTGGTGTTAAAAAATCCGAATTTTTTTTTCTGTGAAGGGGCGTGCTATTTTTATTCATGTGCTTGCAGTCCCTGGAAACCCTCCTTCTCCCCCCACAAATTCTGGGGCAGATCGGTTTAGACAGAACAGGTGTGTCAGAATATGGTGCACCACAAAGAGAATACAATAAAATATAACCTTTATTATTTTAATGGTTTAAAAACTGCGAAATATTAAAATACATACGAACATAAGACAAACAAGTGAACAAAGTGCATGTTTAAAACAGCACATTCGGGGATACAGTGTGTGTAGTTTGTCTCTATTTTAATTGTTATCAGCACATATGGATTGCTTTTTACAGTCTCTAGTATCAGATCCTGCTAATTCTGTAACGTATCCGCAACATTGTTTATGATGTATTCGCTTCTATTGTCAATTGTTGTATTCCACTCAAGAGTGAGACAAGCTGGTTCAATTTAACACTCTGTACTGCCAGCGTGTGTTTCGCTTCTCACTTCCTCAGGGTTGCCCGGTGGAAGTGAGAAGCGAAACGCGTGCTAGCAGTAAAATGTATTTAGCCCTTATAAGGGCTATAATGTACCAATCTACCTATATGCCGCCTGTCTAGGTCCACAACGGTGATCCGCAGTCACACTGCTGTTTCAGCTCCTAACGGTATATACCCACACCATATGGACCGTGTTTGCTACCTAGAGCTTGCCACATGTAAATAATTAGTGGTCGCGGCTGCACCACATATATGTGATAGAGATCTCATGCCTGCATGACTTCTACATTTAACTATAACTCTGCAGCATTCTTCTAGTGCAAACTGATTTGTGATACAAGTGACTGCCTGTCAGTTTTGGCAGATCACACCACACTAAACAGTATTACAAGACTAGAGCCCTATCCCTGCAACTCTGGTATTAACAAACATAAGAAATGATTTAACTATCTGCTACCTGAATAATTGTACAATTATGTTTTGTGCTGGGGTCACGTCCATAGATATAATATTTCCGTGGTCTCTGTAATGTGATTAGAGACATTATATGTTATAATCTCATATAGGCTCCAAAGCAGAGCCTGTTTGTGCTATCTGCACTTGCAGACATAAGCACTGCAGAGTGTTAAATTGAACAAGCTTGCAACATTGGGCGGTATTCAATGAGCCTGATTCGCCATGTTTTGATGGCGAATTTGTGCTGTTTGGCGAATTTTTGACAAAAACGGTGAATCACCCTATTCAATGACCACATGGCGAATACATTTGAAGGTTTTTTTCGCCATGATTCACCGAGTAGCAATCGCTATCTTTTTATGGAGAAGTGGAATGTGAACTTTTAAAATAAAGTGTTTTGTTTTTTACATTTGGTGTAAAAAAATCAGGAATTTTATTCTAAAGAGGGGCGTGCTATTTTTATTCATGTGCTGTAAGCACATGAATATATATTTAATTTAAAAAAAAATATATATTTTTTTTTTTTTTTTACACAGCAGCCAGCAGGGGGCGCCGGAGCCGAGCCGCTCATTACATATTCATATATTCACTGCACCCGATCGTTACGATCGGGTATAGTGAATATACGGTCCCCTGCTGGCACCCCCGTGTGGCAGCCTGTGCTGCCTGGCTCCCGGGGAGCCCACCTCCCCCCCACAAACGTTCTGGGGCAGGCAGAGAGACTTCCATCTCTCTGCCTGCCACCGTCCTCAGGCTTCCTGCGACATTCGCCGCAGGAGCTCATATTCACCAGTCAGGGGCAGCGAGCCCCTGACACGTTGAATACCGGAGCCGGCGAGGCTCCGGAACGTGGCGAATGTGCAGCGAATCCTAAAAAGGATTCGCTGCACCTCGCAGGTATTCTCCTTGAATACCGCCCATTGTCTCACTCTTGAGTGGAATACAACAATAGACAATAGAAGCGAATACATCATAAACAATGTTGCGGATACGTTACAGAATTAGCAGTATCTGATATCTGATACTAGAGACTGTAAAAAAGTAATCCATATGTGCTGATAACAATTAAATAAACTAGAGACATAAACTCCACACATGGTATCCCTGCATGTGCTTGTTTAAACATGCACTTTGTTCACTTGTTTGTCTTATGTTCGTATGTATTTTTTTAAATATTTCACAGTTTTTAAAACATTAAAATAATAAAAGTTAGATTTTATTATATTCTTTGTGGTGCACCATATTCTGACTCACCTGTTCTGTCTAAACCGATTTATCTACATTTTTGTGTCCATGGTAGCACACCCCTGGATTTTTGCTAAAGTATTAGACATAGATCAAACAGATAGGGCCCCGATTTGTAAATACTATTTATTTAGTACGTCAAATCCTGTGCGACTGGGTTGCATACATTTCTTCCAAATTCTGGGGCAGGCAGGGAGGCTTCCATCTCCCTGCCTGTCGCCGTCCTGTGGGTTAAAATCACCATCAGGGGCAGCGAGCCCCTGCGGCATTGAATAGGGTGACCGAGAGGGCTGGCAGCGAATGCTCCAGCCCTCCGGAACCCTCAGGATCCCCTCTGTATTTAAGCCACAGATTGCTACTCTATGCCAGAAGCTTATGTTTCCTAACCGGAAATGACTGCAACATGTTCACCCTCACCCCCAGGGTGCTCAACGTAGCCTGGCACCTGCCGCTCACCAGGTTTTTGTTTTTTTTCTTTATCTCCTGCCCTCGCAGCTCCTTGGGAGTTTACATGGGAGACATCAAGGGTGAGATTTAATAGGATGAGAGATTCAAAAAGTGAGAGATTTGGTGAGAAATCTCCAGTTTTTTTAAAGTGGCAATCATTTACACTGCAAAACCAGTTTGATTTTGCAGTGTAAATGATTGCCGCTTTAAAAAAACTGGAGATTTCTCACCAAATCTCTAACTTTCTGAATCTCTCATCCTATTAAATCTCCCCCAATGTGTCAAGTTGTTAGTGAGCTCTCCTGGGGAGCTCAGGGGAAATTGAGGCAGATTTAGGACAAGTTGGACTAGTGTATGGGGGCCTTAGGACACTAGAACAAATGTAAACATTCTTAGTATATGACACCTTACATAGAACTAACGGGGCCTACAAAGGGGGAGATTTGCTGATTGTTCTGAGTGATGCTAAATCGCTAAGTACACAGGTTAGATTGCTGAGATAATTGCTGATTGTCCGGTGCTTAAAACCAGACACATTGGGGGAAATTTACTAAAGGAAATGTGTAAAAAAAATAGGTGTATTTGTATCCAGAAATACACTTATTTTTGACATTTACTATCCCGAAAATACGGCTATTCATATTGATGTGCTATTAATACGAATTGCCGTATTTTTGGGATAGTAAATGTCAAAAATAAGTGTATTTCTGGATACAAATACACCTATTTTTTACAAATTTCCTTTAGTAAATTCCCCCTATTATCACTTCATCGAGCGTAATAAATCCACCCCACAGTGATGTATCAGTGCTGAGCAATCTGTCAGGGCCACTGGTCTCTGGTGAGGACAGTGGCCCTGGTTGGCGATCTCACTAGATTTATTCAGCATACTGTATCTTAATCTGTGGGCGATAGCGGCCTGCGGGGCCGCACATCACTGTGGCCCCTACACACGGAGCGATAAGCTTTTATGTGCAGATGCAGCGACTTGTATAGTCGCCGACCCTTCTGCACGGAGTAGTGCGGGCAGGGGGTGGTGGGCACGGGTCGCGCCGCTGGGTGTTTCCATGGTAATTCGCCCATGACACAGGGTGCCGGGGTGTGGGCGGCTAACGTCACATGACATCAGCCACCCGTCCGATCTTCACCAAAATGGCTGCAAATATAAGTCAGTCTCCACCGACTTATATTTGCGTGGCTAGTTGTCATCATTTGATATTATGCTAAACATCCATTCACGTGGCTGCGGGTGACATCGGCAAGCGAGCGGCGGGCATTCGTACGAGCTGCGTTTTTTAGACTCGCAAAGCTGCGAAATACACAGCTTTGCGAGTCAACCAGAATGACCCCCCCCCTGGTGCGCTGAGAGGGGCTGAAGCCACAGTGTATGAGGGCACATGTGTATGTCACAGTGCATGAGGGCGCATCTGTATGCAACAGTGTATGAGGGCACATCTGTATGGCGCAGTGTATGAGGGCACATCTGTATGGCGCAGTGTGGGAGGGCACATCTGTATGGCACAGTGTATGAGGGCGTATCTGTATGGCGCAGTGTATGAGGGCGCATCTGTATGGCGCAGTGTATGAGGGCGCATCTGTATGGCGCAGTGTATGAGGGCGCATCTGTATGGCGCAGTGTATGAGGGCACATCTGTATGTCACAGTGTATGAGGGCGCATCTGTATGTCAGTGTATGAGGGCACCTCTGTATGTCAGTGTATGAGGGCACATCTGTATGTCACAGTGTATGAGGGCATATCTGTATGCTACAGAATGTTCTACAGTTCCTTTGCAGAATAATACCACTTATGGACATACGACATGTCATACACGCACGCACACACACACGCCACACTAATACACATACACACACACACACATCACAATCATATTCTCGCCGTCTAGTGTGTATAAGACTCCTTGGGATAAAGTACTGTTAGATTTGCATAGTTAATCAGTCCACATTGTTAATCCCAACCATAGAAAGTACCGAAATCTTACATCATGTCGGTTACAGTTCTCTTTCTGGTTCTGCTAGATTCAGTACAAAGTAGTTGTATGTAATAACTCTGCTACGAAAGTGATGACAATAGAATGTCCCAGTACTGTATCGGGGCTTATAGCCTAATACTCTACAGTGGGAAGTGACTTATGGTGAGTACATGAAATACTTCTGCTTATTACTGTATTTATCTTGCAGTATGGACAAGTGTCAAATCTCATTGTCTCCAGCAAGAAGAGAGGATCAGCAATAGTTGAATTTGCCACATTCAGAGCAGCTGTAAGTGTTTTGCATAAGCTTTTGTTATTTATTGTCATTATCTATAGTTGGCACATTGAAGTAAAGGATGAATTGAACATCAGCCTTTCACAGTTCCAATTCACATCAGTTTATATGTTGGATGGGATGCATACCCAGGGTAAATATTGTCGAAAAACAAAATGTAATGAAGGTTGGAGTGTAAACCACATGGTAAAATTGTTACTGCAACCTAATAAACCTATTAGTAAGGGGTAATGCTGATCCTCCAAATACTGTTGTAATGCCTTCTTATGGAGCAGTCACATACGGTAGGTCCTGGCAGCACTGAAGCAGGCAGAGGAGATGCTGATCGCAGCACCTGATCCCTCTCCTGATGCAGGATTGCCATCACGAGTAGTGACCGGATTCCTATGCTGCATTTGCACGGTCAGACTAGCAGAATCTGATCATGTACCGGTACTAATCTCCAGTAATAGGATGAGTGAATCAGAAAGTGAGAGATTTGGTGAGAAATTTCCAGGTTTTTTTTAAAGCGGCAATCATTTACTCTGCAACACCAGTTTGGTTTTGCCGTTTAAATTATTGCCACTTTAAAAAAAAAAATCTTGGAGATTTCTTACTAATGCCCTGTTCTAACTGCGAGTGAGAAAGACACGGCTTTTACCCGGCATTAAAATGCCGGGGACTGACGCACTGGACCCCCGTTCTCACTGCAAGGCAAATTCCCGGGTGAAGAAGTTCTACCCGGGAATTTGCCTTTAAACACGGGTTTTTCGGCAGTGTGAACGGATATCCGGATCTCAGACGCGGGTAAAAAGGAGGGTTTTACCCGTGTATGAAATCCGGATATGCGACCCGTTCACACTGCCAAAAATCCTGTGTTAAAAGGAAAATTTGGCTGCAGTGGGTATAAATCTCTCACTATCTGTTTCTCTCACCCTATTACATTTCACCCTTAGGGACAGATTCTCTAAGCTTCAAAAGTGATAAAATGGAGAGTGATAAACAGCCACCCAATCAGCTCCTGTCTGACATGTCACAGACTGTGTTTGAAAAATGTCAGGCAGGAGCTGATTGGCTGGCTGTTTATCACTCTCCATTTTATCACTTTTGAAGCTTAGAGAATCTGGCCCCCAATGTTTTATTCATTCCAGACCTGGATAATACTATTGGACTAGAAGCGTTCTTCCAAATGGAAATCTTCTGAAAGTCGTCTCTTCATGTTGCCAATAAGGTTTTCTGCCCTTCATGGTGGATGGTATAGAAGCAAATAGGGCTGTTCTGCAAAGGAACCTGTGATTCAGCCCCTCACGTTTGTCAAGGCAGACTGACTGCTGACCTGACGGAAGCTGCTGGTTCTAGGGAATTACTGATTGAACATATTTCATCAGTCTCTTTAAAGTTCCAACCAGATGGTTTTATTTTCATCATCGACCTTCCTGTTGCCTGTGACACTGCGGTAGAATAGTCAAACGTTATCCACCACAGCGGCAATGACCCGGCAGCTGAGATCAAGAAAGGGTTTTTATTCAGATATTTTTGGGGTCAAAAGCTCTGTTTTGTTTTTGACCCATCTTGAACCTGAAGACCTTCAACACTTTGTCTGGAGAGGTTCAAGTTGGAGTCAATGCGATCTGTCACCAGCAGCATGGAGTTGGAAGTGTATGTGGTATGTATTATGCAGTGGCGGGACTTGTCGGTGGCGTGCCCAGGTGCAGAAAATATCATTTGGGCCCGCCTCCAGTCACATGGTCCTTGGCTTTTATATTTTTAAAAATGTATTAAAGAAAGATGCACGGCCAAATGTAATAGGGCGAGAGAACCAGAAAGTGAGAGATTGTTCCCATTTTATTTTTAAAAACAGCATTCCTTTACAGTGAAAAAGCAGGTTGATTTTGCCGTGTAATTGATTGCCGCTTTAAAAACAATTCCCTCACTTCTGATTCTCGCACCCTATGATATTTGCAGTGTTTTTGCATCCATGCGTTACACATCGGCCATATTATAGCCGGTAACTTCTTTCTGGTTCCTTCCTAGTGCAGAGAACCGTTTGTATTACAGATGAGTGTTTCATATTGTGAATATCCTAAATAAGTCCTGTTATGTTTCATAGGAACTTGCTGTAAAAAACGAAGCCGGTCTATTGAATAACCCCTTGAAGATAGTTTGGCTTGATACGCCTCCACCATCTGCGGTGCCGGACAATCCCAGCAAGATGGCGTCTTCTAACTTCTCCAGTCACCTGGCGCAGGTAATGTGGACAGAGCGGTATGTTGGTCTGCGGAAGCCTAGGGCCTTATTCTGGTGCACGGGGGAGCAATGTTTTTCTGTTGCGCATGTACATACCCTGGGTGCGAGCGCGCATGGCCAACAGCTAGTTTGCTATCCTGTTCTCACCTAGCAGTGCGGGAAATTTGCAGCATTGCATTTGTACCAGAATAAGGTCCCTAGTGGGGGCAAAGCAATCACTGGGGGTTTAGTTCCAACCCACAGGAGCTAGGGTATGTTCAAAGATAAAACTGCCCACAAGTATAGACTATGGGGCAGGTGTATCATGCAGTGTAAAGCGGAGAAGTCCAGAGACCAATCAGATTGTACGGAATCTGCATCAATGCTTCCTCAGAGCTGATTAGTTGCAGTCAACAGATGTGTCTTTGGCGCTAGAGACTAAGGGGGTGTATAGCTTGTGACCCTGCTGCCAACCACGTGGGAGGATTGCCAGCCTCCACAAACCAGATAGCCAAAAAAAGAGAAATACGTGGGGCGCTCAAAGGTAAACAAGAATAGGAATTTATTAAAAACACATACACACAAAAAATCACAATACATATATATATATATATATATATATATATATATATATATATATATATATATATATATATATATATATATATATATATATATATATATATATATATATATATATATATATATATATATAATATAAAAAAATTCTAAAATCAATGGGTATCACTGTACCATAATTGTAAGCACTGGATGAATGTGCACAAAATAGCGTGGACTCTCTTCCCTTTTCAATTGGGGAAGGATGGTATGTATTTGGTTAGTCCAATTATTATTAGGGCTAGTGTCCACTTATATTTGAACCATATAGATTTGAAATGAATGGCCAGTGTGCACACTTAGCAGTCCATAACAGCAGCGCTTGCTTTTTGTAAAGGTATCAATATTGCGTAGGTGAAAACAAGGACTTCTGTTATAGATTATGAGAACAGTGTCCGTCCTGTTATCACAAGTATTGGGCCACGGAGTGGTAAGAGCCCAATACTTGTGATAACAGGACGGACACTGTTCTCATAATCTATAACAGAAGTCCTTGTTTTCACCTACGCAATATTGATACCTTTACAAAAAGCAAGCGCTGCTGTTATGGACTGCTAAGTGTGCACACTGGCCATTCATTTCAAATCTATATGGTTCAAATATAAGTGGACACTAGCCCTAATAATAATTGGACTAACCAAATACATACCATCCTTCCCCAATTGAAAAGGGAAGAGAGTCCACGCTATTTTGTGCACATTCATCCAGTGCTTACAATTATGGTACAGTGATACCCATTGATTTTAGAATTTTTTTATATTATATATATATATATATATATATATATATATATATATATATATATAATATATATATATATATATATATGTATTGTGATTTTTTGTGTGTATGTGTTTTTAATAAATTCCTATTCTTGTTTACCTTTGAGCGCCCCACGTATTTCTCTTTTTTTGATTAGTTGCAGTGTCTCCATTTGTTCTACACAGCACCGGATAATCTCCTGCTACAGGTGGCCTGGTAAATGTAGTGCGACAGTGGGACTGTATTTAGGATTATTTTTTTTATTTTTTTTTGCAAAAAAATTCCTGTAAAGTAGCAGATTAAGCATCACAATGTGTGGCGCTAACCATTCATATTGTCTCGGAATGCTGCCATGGCAATGTCTCGGGATGAAAGTAAGGTTAGTAAGTCATACATAAGAGAACAGATTTTGGCAAATTCTGGGGGTTTGCAGGATCTTTTAGGTATATATAGAACAGTGCGAGATCTACTTATTATTGTCACTAAATCTATGTTGGTAAAACTTCTCCACACTAAAGAATCTGCTCTATGATGAGGCTTCTATTAATCTCTTACACAATATATCACCTCAGGGTTTTCTGAGTTGGGATCTCTAAATTCTATCATTCGTGCATGTGCTCCTATAATGTGGCCTTTAGGGGGGATTACCCGCACACAGAGCACAGGGGGGACGGTCGCAGCTGCAGCTGATAGTGGGGGGGGGGGGGGGGGGGCTGAAGATATCCTCTTTGCGGTAAGAGACCACTACATCGTTTCCAGAGGGTCCAATGAGAATCGGGAAGGCCCAGCCGCCAGATATATAATTGTGATAAGGAGGATCCACGTGCCTGCAGTCACACCCGATAGTTGGTTTAAGCAAAGTCGTAGAACACTTGTTTTACAGAAATCCAAAACCAGTTTGGAATTGAGCAATTCTATTCTGCGAAGGGTCCAGCAATGTGGACTAAATATACTTTATCTAAGAGAGCGTATAATAACCCTTTGATAACCAAGGGAATTTGGCAAAATAGGTGTGAAAATTGGCAAGCAAATTTTTTAAATTTACCCTTTAGTGCCAACGTTGCTGTGAGATCCTCAAAATATCCGGTAAAAATGCTCACAGCGCCGCTCACAGCGAATGTTCTGTTCTTCCTTTTTTTTTTTTTTTTTTTTTATACAATATTAAACTAAACTTCAGTGAATTGAATTTGTATCTATTTACACTAAAAGAACAGTCGCTGTGAGTGATGCGGATATTTTTTAGTGGATATTTTGAGGATCACTCACAGCATCGTTGGCACCCAAAGAGTTAATACATTAAGGGCCTTATTCTAGTTCACTCTCTGACAAAATCCTTCTTAGATGGACAAAACCATGTGCACTGCAGGTGGGGCAGATGCACCAAGTGCAGAGAGATTTAGATTTGTGTGAGTTATTTTGTTTCTGTGCAGGGTAAATACTGACTGCTTTATTTTTACACTGCAATATAGATCTCACTTTGAAGTAAAACCCCACCCAAATCTAACTCTCTCTGCACATGTTACATCTGCCCCACCTGCAGTGCACATGGTTTTGTCCATCTAAGAAGGAATTTGTCAGAGTGAACCAGAATAACCCCCTAAATCGGAACAGTGCGTTTTTCTTTCATCATTCATGTTCGTCCCTGTGAGATGGAAGTGTTGCAATTGTAATGCAAATGTTTTTATCTCAAAAACCTCCTTTTGTTCCTTATTTGTCCCCTGTACAGGACTCAGTACGATCAGAGAGAGACTTTGAGAGTCTCGTACTAATGAAGATGAGACAAGCAGCCGAGCGCCAGCGTTTGATAGAACAGCTCCAGCGGGAAGATGAGGAGGCGAATACGTAGCCTGGCATTGGCAGAATAAAATTCAGCCCTTTTTTTTTTTTTTTTTTTAATGGTCAAGTAAATTAAATTTCCCTTTTGTAAAGTGTTTGCAAGGCTGCTTTGTGTGTGTTAGAGACTAATTACATAGATGCCGTGATGACCCTCTACCTTTTTAAAATCGAAGAAATAATTTTACAAATAAACAATACGGTTCTTTAGACTCCATTACTATTGTATGGTCCCAGTAATGGTACGTCTTACTGCCCCACAGCACTGAGGTCATCGTTTGGATTCCTACTATGTCGCTAACTGTGTGGAGTTTGTATATTTTCCAGTGCTTTCCTCCCACAATTCAAAAATATATACTGGCGTTCGTAAAAAATAAACCCTACCCCTGTGTGCATGTACACGTGGTAAAGAATATAGATTGTAAGCTCTGGGACTGAGGTGAATGGCCAACTCTGTAAAGATCATAGAGTATATTCAATGCCCTGACGGCGAGCTATCACCAGCGAGAAGTGCCGATAACTCGCCATCGGTGTATTCAACTCCCCTTCATTCGCTGTTTTAATCTCACCTGTTCCCTGAGCTGAGATGGAAATGGCGGGTGTGGCCATAAATGTGGCGGACTTGCTGCATATGAGGCGAATCCTTGCTGTTCTCTCACGGCGAAGCTTTGGCCCGTACATTGAATACAGAGAGGGGGTTTGATGCTGAGGATGGCTTGTTTTCGGCGAGGAAAAGTCATCCCCACTGTACAAACCCCCTTGCCGAAGGCATTGAATACCGCCCCATGTTTGCGCTATGATAACAATATAACCGAATATCCAAAGTATACTAGCCATATATTATAAACCTTAAAGTATGAACGATCAAAAAAAAAAAAAAAAAATTATATTATATATATATATATATATATATATATATATATATATATATATATATATATATATATATATATATATATAGAGAGATAAGACGGCACTCCGAAGTATTTAGTAGCATAAGTAGTGGTGCAGGGTCCATAGATAATTGATAATAACACTCACCCAGCCTCCAGGAAGGAAAGATAGGAAAGGACCAGCACTCAACTGGCTCACACGGAAGAATGGTGTCTACAAATGCGCAGGTTGCGCCAATTGCCAATTCCTCGTTACAGGAGAGTCATTCAGCAATCCAGCTAATGGAGAAAAATTCTCCCTTAGACACAAACTCGACTGCAACAGTAGATTTGTAGTCTATGCCCTCTTATGTCCATGCCAACTGATTTATGTGGGCAAGACGATCAGAACCATTAAAGAAAGACTAAGCCAACATAGATCTTCGATCAAAAAAAGTCTCTCACCCACAGTTGACAACCTGGATCTCAAAAATCTACCAGTGGCTAGACATTTTCTTGATAAAAGACACAATATTGGCCAATTAAAGTGTCACATCATTGACCATATACCCCCGTTACGAAGAGGGGGTGACCGAGAGAAACTCCTGCTGCAGAGAGAACTCAAATGGATCTACCGTTTGAACACACTTGCTCCGCACGGTCTTAACGAAGATTTCAAAATGGGGTGCTTTCTTTAAGCTACAAACGGTACCTAGCTGTACCACCAAGCCCCATTATCTATATTTGTCTCCTCCTTTCTGCACACTCACACCCATAGGTCCAGTCCCTTACAGTATGCCACAGGATGGGTCTTTATTGCACGGCTTTCCATCCAGCTTGCACATAGCGGCACCTGACATTCGGGTTATAATGTTAGGTGGGTGGCATGAGCCAGCAATGGCCTCATTGTCACAAACCTCTTCATTTTTTAACTACATCCACGCGCAATGATTGAACATATCTTTTATGTGTAGTGGTGAATTATCAACCACTCCATTATGTCCAGCTATATATTTATCCCCATTACATTGCGGTTGTATCTAATCAACACGGAAATGTGTCGCCCGCTCTTTATAAACATTGACTGCAAAGGTAGGATGCACCGGACATCCCTGGTTGGCTTTGTGCCCATGCATACTTCTGGACACTGACTATCATTCTGTGCATTGTATTACAGTCGACACCGCCGAGTGTCGCCCTAGGCTCTCTCATTATACAGAAGACCGATGTTTGGAAGGTGGTACTACAGCTTGATAAGTCTGCCTGTGTGCAGCGAGTAAAACAGCACCACTTTGGGATATTTCCCCAACCCGTGCCGCCGTGCATTATGTGAACTCCTTAATACTTTTTACAATAGTAACTGTGACCATGTCGATACCGCCGTGTGTTGTGACATGGACTTTATAATGTGGATTACATGTAAGCGCTGACAGCTGCCGCCGGGCACTGTCTGAGCGCCGTGGACTAACGTACTTTTTGCTTTATCTGTTGGGTGTCACTACTTTTGTTCATGTCGACCACCTTTAGACTGGATTGTGCAGGTCCTTCACTGGTATATAGCTCACGCTTCACGGTGTATTGGAATAGGCACATGATCCCTAACAGTCTCTCCTCCACGCTAGAGTCACTTTCCCTTCACTAATGGCCAAGACGTACCTATACTTTTCTGTTGGGTCACCCTTATATTATGCACTTTCCGTTTGCACGAACTTTGCAGCTACCAACCCATGTTGGTGATTTGGTACACAGGCAATCACCTTAACACAGGCACACGTCACAGGGATTCCCCAATGACGCGCGCAGATACACACCCCCGATAGCGTCATCTGACAGGCGCTGTATGCTCAGTTGCGAGGTGCTGATTGACAGCTCCGGATTTGAATTGAGCTGGGCGAACTTGGCGCCCGTTTTTCAGCTACTTAAATGTGTTCTGTGTTACCCTGATGCACCCCTGATGAAGACTGGTTAGGTATCCAGTGGAAACGGCTGTTGGGTCAGCCTGCTTGTAACTTATCATGCTGTGAAATCGCAATACAAACCTTTTTCTTCAACAAAACCTGTGAGTGCTGGTCCTTTCCTATCTTTCCTTCCTGGAGGCTGGGTGAGTGTTAAAATTATATATATATATATATATATATATATATATATATATATATATATATATATATATATATATATATATATATATATATATATATATATATATAAAAAAGTCAAACTGGCACTCAGTGTGGTGTAATAGTTGAAGAAGGGCCCCGGTGATATATATATATATATATAAAAATATATAAGTCTTGACTATAAGGCATAGGTGAAAATAAAATTTCCACTTACATTTTTATAGCCGGTGCTTTTAATATTTATTTACAGTTTCTTCAATGGTCAAAACATTTCTGATGATACAATGTGATCTTCCACCATTGAATAGAAATCCGAAAATGTTTAATCCTTGATAGAATTATTCTAAGGGAGTATTGATAAATGAATACATCATCATTAATGTCTGCCCTCAGTCTATGAAAGCCATCAAACGTATTCATTGTGGTGGCAGTGAGGCCTTCATATACAGGACTTTCCCCAGCAGTGGTCATGACCCTCTTTCTTTAAGGGGTAGCGAATCCTAAATTGGCAAAACCTCCATGAACTGTGTGACAAAATACAGACAGCCTCTCTACTGGACTTGGCACTTACAGCAGTAGTTTAGTGCTCCATCCTTTTATACTATCCTATAGAGTGTAAGCTTGCAAGCAGGGCCCTCCTACCTCTGTCTGTCTAAAAACTAAACATTTTATTTATTTACAGTTTCTTATATAGAGCAGCAGATTCCGTTACAGCGTCTTATATAGCGCAGCAGATTCCGTTACAGCGTCTTATATAGCGCAGCAGATTCCATTACAGCGTCTTATATAGCGCAGCAGATTCCATTACAGCGTCTTATATAGCGCAGCAGATTCCATTACAGTGTCTTATATAGCGCAGCAGATTCCGTTACATCGTCTTATATAGCGCAGCAGATTCCGTCACAGTGTCTTATATAGCGCAGCAGATTCCGTCACAGTGTCTTATATAGCGCAGCAGATTCCGTTACAGCGTCTTATATAGAGCAGCAGATTCTGTTACAGCGTCTTATATAGCGCAGAAGATTCCGTTACAGTGTCTTATATAGCGCAGCAGATTCCGTTACAGTCATGGAAGGGCATAAAATACCACCTGTCGACACATGTTAGCTCAAAAAAGTGAAAAACTCCATGCCGACCTTTTGACTGTCCCCATGTCAACCTAATGACACAGTTGCCCTTAATGCACGTTGACCTAGTGACCGTATCTTACGATTGCTTGTATTTCTGTATTAAATCTTGCAACTGTCATTTGTCCAAGGAATTTGAGGGTGGAGTCAGTGGCCCTTACCTGTGGGACACCTGGTGTGGTGCGCAGTGGTGTTTCTGTCACTCCGCCAGTGGTTGTGACATTCGCATATTGGCAGCTGTAGTGGCATTTTTGTAGGGTTATTACTGTTAAAGCAGTTTGGGAACGCAATGAGAAATTACTTCAAATAACTGTACCATGGAAACATAGTATCTTAATTTATTTTGTAAACATTGACAGCAGAACACTACAATTATACCATGATAGCATTTTCATTAGCATCTCTTAACCCCATCACTATCTGTGGGTCAGTACCTCATCTGGAACATACTGCAGCCGTGTCCTCCTCTAGTGTCCATGTGATCCGGCTCTAAGGACCATTGCAGGATGATATGTAGATGGGCACCAGGAAGAAGTCCTTAAGTGATGCGGCTCTCAGGACCATTGCAGGATGCTATGTAGATGGGCACCAGGAAGAAGTCCTTCAGTGGTCCATGTGATGCGGCTCTCGGGGCCATTGCAGGATGCTATGTAGATGGGCACCGGGAAGAAGTCCATAAGTGGTCCATGTGATGCGGCTCTCGGGGCCATTGCAGTATTCTATGTAGAAGGGTACCGGGAAGAAGTCCTTAATTCATCCATGAGATGATCACTACATCTATTCTTTATGCAGACACCACACCAGAGTCTGCCCAACTCCCGTCATGCTGACGACATGGTATCCTAGATTTTCGAGCTTGTCCAATGTCACTCGTGGTGGTTCATTCACAACATACTCTGCACTGAGATAAACAGATGACAAAATAAGACCGGATTTAGGGCCTTATTTTGGTTCATTCTTTCTGACAAAATCCTTCTTAGATGGACAAAACCATGTGCACTGCAGGGGGGCAGATGTAACATGTGCAGAGAGAATTAGATTTGGGTGAGTTATTTTGTTTCTGTGCAGGGAAAATACTGACTGCTTTATTTTTACACTGCAATATAGATCTCACTTTGAAGTAAAACCCCACCCAAATCTAATTCTCTCTGCACATGTTACATCTGCCCCACCTGCAGTGCACATGGTTTTGCCCATCTAAGAAGGATTTTGTCAGAAAGAATGAACCAAAATAAGGCCCTTAGTCTGACGTTTCAACCACAAACAAGGACACCGGTGTTTCTTTACATGAACTGCCATATCTGATTGTATTTTACGTCTGTGTGCTGTGTATATTATATTATAATATCTTCCAATAGCTAGGGAGTACTAAACATTTAATTATGTATATGCTACAGAGACATTATTATCCCAGACTCATATGGTACGGCTGTTTATGTCGCTTAGTACCAGATGCAAGTAACATTCAGGGGGGGGGAATATAACCTGTGGAGAGCCACCAAACCCGTAAGGGACTTCTTTGTGCTCACCTCCCTGTCAGAGTACCGGCGGGCGGGATTCCGATGTCTGTATGACAGTCAGAATCCAGACTGTTGGCCCAACGGACACAGATCATGGGTGGACAAACCTGTCCTCAAGATATACCAACAGTTCATGTTTCTCAGACAACCTGGGGGTCTATGCTACGAATGAATGAATGCAGAATGTTGGAAAAGGTGACAGGTAATAACTACAGCTGTTAGGTGATTTGGAAAATGTGTACTGCTGGTAGATCTCGAAGACCAGTGCCATACATAGTGTTATGAAGGGAATGAAGATCTATTGAATTGCCATACCCAA
Source organism: Crinia signifera (assembly GCF_055691185.1). Lineage (NCBI taxonomy): Eukaryota > Metazoa > Chordata > Amphibia > Anura > Myobatrachidae > Crinia > Crinia signifera. The sequence goes on along the minus strand of NC_139228.1, from coordinate 76,988,593 downwards.
GTCATCTTCTAAGAAAAGTGACTTACAAGTAAATGTCAAAGGCTGCCATTACTTATATGGAAATGTAAGTAATATATGTGATTTGATTTACACACATACATACACACGTATGTCCTAGACCAGTCATTCCCAACCACGGTCCTCAAGGCACACCAACAGTGCAGGTTTTAGTGATATCCAGGCTTGAGCACAGGTGATTTAATTAGTATCTGAGCGACTCTGGATATCACTAAAACCTGCACTGTTGGTGTGCCTTGAGGACCGCGGTTGGGAATGCCTGTGCTAGACCCTCAAGTCTATAAAACTTTCTAAATATAAAAGGTGTGATTAATAGAATTCTATACATGAAATATAGATCAGCTATATACTAGGTTTGAATAGTGCACTGTACTTTGGGTAACTGGTTGTCAGACTAATGCACCGACTCTAATGAATGCAGATTTCCTGGACAAATCTTTAGGATCATGTTTTCACATGGTTGGCAGACAGAGGACTATATCCAATCAGAAACTGAGCACTATAAGTACGTTCATTTATTAGGCTAATTGCATATGCCCCAAATCGTCTGTTCCCTGATCTACCGTAGATATCAGCAAAGTAACATTAGATACAGTAACTATTTTTTAAACGCTGGTATTCGGGGGGGGAGAAGAACGGTATGAAGCAGTTACTAGAAGAGAATCCACTTTTACATAACATTTAATTGTGATCTAAACATTTATATTCTTATTACTATAACATATTTATATAGAACCACAAGGGATCCACAGCTCTCAGTTACAGAGTTCATAAACAAGAAAATAAATCAGGGACTAAAGCCCAGTACACACGGGGGCAATATTAGACAATATCGCTGGAAAGGGACACAAGGGAAGAGGGCCCTGCTGGTGAGAGCTTATCTGTACAGATGTGCCCACATACCTCCATCCTCCATGCACTACAAGTCACGTAACACAAGTTTCTGTGTCTCGGTATTGCCGAATGACTTTGCGTATGACTATTTCTGTTACAGTATTTACAAAACAATGCAAATATTTTAATCTGCAGACGCTGCTTGTGCATTCTGTGTGGCATTCCTATATTCTGTATGTGTCATCTGCATATGAGACACTATTGCTGTGTACACACGGTACAATCCAGCATGAGATTTTGACTACATAGTCAAAATCGCATGCAGATTGCACAGGTTTTTTACCTTGCGATCCCGTGACAGCACAAATCGAAACCCAGATAGACAGGGCAGCAACGACTATATAGTGCAGATTGCATGAATTGTATGTATAAAGTACAGTGATAGCAAAGATTGCATAGCAAGGGAATCTCACCGTGTGTACACAGCAATAGTTATGGTGTTTTGCAGATACAGCTTTGCAATGAGACACATTGTAGCGAAAAACGTTGCATACTTGGCACTAGCGAGTCATGACATGGCACGGCGTAACTATAAAGGCTGTGATAAGCGCATGGAGGCTAAATGTATGTAGACAGATCTGATTGGATTCCATGGGCAGCGTCACTGCTTCGTACATCTGCCCTTCGGTGGTTTATCAAGGCCACGATGAGACACTTACAAATTATTTCCGAGAACAATCCTCTTGCTGGCTCCCAGCTGCTCCATCAACTGCGGATCAGAGCATTCGTCCCCAACTATTGTGGGACCGATCTCCTATGCAAGAAACAACACTGTTATTCTAGCACTGAATATACGGCAAGCATTTGTATCCACCACTGTATAATGAGGAGACTTCCCCCAGGATCCGGTCACCGCTTCTATGTCTGACCCCTGCACTGTGGTTGTATTGGAATCCAGATGATCGGTCAATATACTTTATATTCCACATAGACTCTGATTGGCGAAGGTAAAGTGCGCTGTGGTAGGGGCGCACATTGCCCGAAGCATTGCGAACATAGCGGGACATTAATAAGGGGGTCCATGATATCAAATCTGCAAAAAACCTGTCAGCCGTTACATGTGTTGACTTAGCTTGTGTCAACAATTGTGTCAGTCAACTTTTTGGGATCAATCTAGACACTGTAGACCAGGGCTGGGCAACACCGGCCCTCCAGATGTTAGTGAACTACACATCCCAGCATGCCTTGCATCGGTTTCAGCATGGCCACATAGCAAAACTAATGCAAAGCATCCTGGGATGTGTAGTTGACTAACATCTGGAGGGCCGGTGTTGCCCAGCCCTGCTGTAGACTTTCTAAGTGTCAACTTAATATACCACACCCGATTGTAATTTACTTCTAATATTATTATTCTCTATGCAACACTTGGAGGAGAATTTATGGTACTTGTTTCCTAGCACGGCGCCCACAATTTTCATCTTATGCCATCGTTTCGATCGCATCGAATGCGATCAGACCCGATTTTTTAATTGTACAGGCACCCTGATGGGTGATTACTAGTTTAAATGCACGCCCATTGTTAACGCCACCCCCACTATGAACGCCGAAGCGTGGTGAGCGGCGGCTGTACACGTCCTACGACCTTTTCATACCCCCACTATCCACGTCGGCGTGGAGTTGATTTTATATAGTGTGGCGAGCGCAACGAGCCACCGCGCCCAAAGCGTGGCAAGCGGATTACTTCATAATCGGGTTGGCGTTGATAGTGGGGGTGGCGTTAACAATGGGGGTGCATTTCATATACTAATCACCCATCAGGGTGCCTGTACAATTAAAAATCGCATGCCATTGTAATGGCATGCGATGCGATATTAGAATTGTACAGTGCGGGTCTTAGGACCAGAAAATCGGGTCCCATCACATACCTTATTTAGTGGTATGCGATGGCATATGATGGGCGCCGTGCTAGGAAACAAGTACCAAATGTATATACAATTGTGCTTATATAACCCTGTTGTGCAATGGGGATAATTCAGCTGCGATCACTAATAAGAGAATTCACAAATCACAAATCAAGTGATTATCAGATGAATCAGGCCTATGATGTAAGCAGCTACCATTCTGTGAGGGAATATAAATATATTGTCAGCACCATTGCAGCAGGCACTAATGTCTGGAATGGGCTGAGGAATATGTGTGCATTATATAAGCTGGTGATGAATAGATGGAATTCCCTTCTTCATCTGAATCTTCCCAACTACCAGTCTCAATTTATTGTTACCTGCTGGCTTCCCATTGGCACAATTATAACAAACAATGGGGCAGATGTATTAAGCCTGGTGAAGAGATAAACTGGAGATAAAGTGAAAGGAGATAACGCACCAGCCAATCAGATCCCAACTGTCATATTTCAAACACAGCTGATTGGCTGGTGCGTTAACTCTTCCAAGTTATCTCCACTTTATCTCCAGTTGATCTCTTCTCCAGGCTTAATACATCTGCCCCAATGTATGTATGTATGTATGTATGTATGTATGTATGTCTTCTATGGTGCTTTCTGCAATAATAAAGACACTTTTTCTTGTGTTCCATTTGCTGACAAACCACGGTTGTCACTATGAGAATCTCCTGGAATGACCAACACAACAGCTAACAACTGGAAATGTAATCAGTGTGTGATGTTTGTGCGAGGTCACAGCTGTGAGCACAGATACATCCCAACGCTGGGATGGTTCCTCGTACAGATGTTTCAAGCACGAACCCAGACACAGGAGAATAAAGTCACCACATCCCTTGGGTTGAAACATGATTAGTAAATGAAGTTAAACGACAACAGGGGACGGAAGTGCAGTGTCCTGTGTCATAAGTACAGTTCTCAGCAAAATGATGACACAGCAAATACACTCCGAACTCCAAAATGGGAGAAGCCGAGGCAGTGTCTAAACTTCATTGTATTAACTATAAATACTAAGGATTCTGCTTAACTGCTAAATACAAATCTCATTACAGTACACTGCCGGCCCTGGGCGGAATGCGGGACTGTCCCCCAAAAAACTTGCAGATTGTAGACCCCCCCACACACACACACTCAGTCTCCTCAAATGTATTAAGCCTAGGAGAGACATAAAATGGAGAGTCTAGGTCAACAGTCAATAAGATGACCATTATTGGTCAACAATGTCGACCTTTTTATGTGTCGACCTTCTTTCTGTCGATCAATAGTGTAGATGTTTTGACTGTTGACCTAATGAACACATATTGTTAGCGAACCAATGACAATGGAACAAATCAGCAGGTAATTGGTACCCAGGGATGGAGGAAGGGCCTCCACAGATTTCCAGAACAGAGGGGCAGGTGAATTAAGCCTTAACAAGAGATAAAGGACCAGCCAATCAGCTCCTACGTGTCATGTTACAGGTGGTGTTTGAGAAATAACAGGTAGGAGCTGATTGGCTGGTCTTTATCACTTTATTACTAGTTATGGTTTAATACACTTGGCCCAGAGCTACAGATCTAGCGCCAGGCTACCTTCTAGCGCCAGGCTACCTTCTAGCATCAGTCTGCTTTTTTTGCTTCACTATTGCTGAAAGTATGTCTTAAGGTGTGTACATACACATCGATTTACTTTCGATTCGGTTTTGATTTCCCCAATTCCACCCCCTTTCCATTTGCCCTTTGCTTTCCATTAGATTTTACACTCGATCTGCACTTTTGCATTCGATATCGATTTCGCTGTGCATTCAAGGCACAGTGTACACTTTCGATTTGCTGGATCGAATTCGATATTTCCTTGCCTGCACAGGCTATTTCTCTCTTCGATAGAGAAAATGGTAGCGCGCCTTGAATCAAATGCGGATTGAAAGCATCTTAAAAAAAACGTTCGATTTCGATTCTATAAACAAAATCGAATCGAAAACCTGTCAAATATCGAAGCTTGTGTACACCCCTTTGCGTACACGGACAATTTTGATTAAGCAATTTCGACTAGATGCACAAGAGATTTGGGCTAGATAACCTGGAGATTTTATCTAACTAATGACAGTCTGATCTAGTCCATGGACAGTGTAGGAGATAGAGACTTAAGCGTCGGTATCTACACAACATATGGGTCTATAATATACTTGCAGACACCCAATTAGTTTAGTAATATCACTTAGGTGCATGAAAGGGAGGGGGTAATCTAGAGCAAGAAATTTGGTTACCGATGTGCTGGGAGAAACAAAGGGCCTTATTCTGCTCGGTGCGGATATTCCCGAATTCTTTCGGTGCGGGCCGCACGCATCGCTGTGCGGCAGCGTGCGGGCATCGTCCGTAGAAACGCCCACGTGTCCTCCACATTCGGACGGACTCACTCTTTAAGAACAGGGCGTGTGTACGGACGACATACAAACCGTGCGTGTGCGGGGGAAACGTACAGATTCTTGCACGGTCTTCCCGCACAAGCACGGTCTTACCGCGTGAGAACGTACGGAAAGCTGTCCGTACGCCCCGATGCGGAGTATTTACGCACAATCCATGCCGGGGTATAAAAGACACGGTGATTCAGATAGAACCAAACAGCCATTCCAAGCACTGTTCTATAGACGTCTGTGCTTATAATAAATCCACAGTCTACACTTTAGTTAAAAAGATTGTACTATAAATGAGTTTTTTGCGATGTCATAACTCAGCGGCTAGAAAGGTACAATACACTGTTTCATACAGTTTGCCGACCCATTCAATGCTCAGCTGCAGGGATGTTCCTTATTAATATTAAGTTGTGTGCATTATTTGCAGTGTAAAAGTGTGTGACAAGGGCAGCATGTAAAGTTCCCTTTAAGCAGCAATGCTTCCAATTGTAGCAGTGAGAAGCGTGTAATTAACAAGTAATGGGTAAAGTATGTGATTGTATTGGGTTCAGGTGACATTGGTTGAGGTGCGTCCGCCCTGATTAGGCGTTCCGATTGCCTAGCGCATGACCGAGTGGTGTCCGCAAAGCAATACTAGCCTTTTGGACACCGCACATTTCTACCCTTTTTGTTCGCGTGCATTCGGCGTGCTGTCCGAATGCACGCCTACCCAAATATGTGTACTCCCCCGTGTCCGCCCATGTTTCCGCCCAGTTTAGCCCACTTTGAAACTACGCCCCTGTGTCATTCCGCATGACGCCCATAACACACCCATATTGGCCGAGTGATTGCGGTGCACATTTCTGTACGGGATTAGTGAGAACAAGTACGGAGACCATGCGTGGCACATGCGCGTAGCGTTCTCCACGCATGCGCAGACGGCTAAAAAACGCCATCCGAAAGAATTCGGGAATATCCGCACCGAGCAGAATAAGGCCCAAAGAAACAACATATAGGTTGTAAGGAATAAGCAGGAGAAACACTGGGAGATTTCATCTAACCTAGGAGATTTTGACTAGTCCAGGGGTTCCCAAAGTTTTTGAATCACGGCACCCAGAAGCATCAGAAATGCTTTTGCGGCACCCTTAGGCTTAACATTTCTCCTTGAGAGTCAGAAACAAATATTTAAGTTACAGAAATTGTGTACACCCCTTTAGTTACAACACAATGTGACTAGTATGTACGACATATACGACACATTATCTTTTTGTGACGGTCGGAACCTCTGAATCTGCATATGAAGTGCTACAGTGTATCAACTACATCTGTTTTCTGCTCTGTATACTGTACCTCTCCCAATTTTGAGAGGTCCCCAGTCGAGACGCTGGTGTGGCCCGCAGTGCGTGAGCCCGAAATGGGTGTGGCTTTTATCAAAAGAGGGTGTGAATTTATGGGATGTCTGAGATTGGGAAGCCACACCCCCTATTTTTGATGCTGTGGGTGCATGGCCAGCTCTGTGTGAGCTGCTGGCCATGTCCCCTATGAATAGATGGGGTGGCATACCTCCTAACATGACCCATGCCAGGAGGGACACAATGCTCTGCTCCTGGGCTTTCTGCTTAATTTAGGATTTCTATCACCTATGGTGAAGCACCTTTCTTATTAGTTAACCAGTTCAAACAGGTGCTGGCAATCCTAAATTAAGAGGAAAGTCCAGGAGCAGAGCATTGTGTCCCTCCAAGCATGTGCCATGTTGGGAGGTATGGGATGGGTCTGCGAAAGTCGGGAGGTATGGTATACAGCAGTGGTTCCCAAACCTGGTCCTCAAGTACCCCCCAACAGTGCGCGTTTTCCAGGTCTCCACACAGAATCACAGGTGACAATTAGCTCCACCTGTGATCTTTTAAAATGTGTCTGAATAATGAGTACACCTGCCGGGTGACCTGGAAAACGTTGACTGTTGGGGGTACTTGAGGACCAGGGTTGGGAAACACTGGTATACAGGCTCAGTCACACACTCTATGCTGATATTTGACACGTGTAGTCTCCTTGCGTGTCCTATTTGCACTGCAATGTGACTAAGATGCCTGATATTACCAGAGTTCCCTTATGCCAGGTATCTTGCACTGAATATCCGAGGCTGTATGTATGAGGACACATCTGTAGTAGTCTCCTCCCCCTTCCTATAGCATCCTGGTTGAGAAAGCCGCCCTGTGTGCGGCGAAACGCGTTCCAAAAGGACATTTGAAAGGACACCCCCGCTACCGCTTCACCCGCTATCTTCAGAGCTGGCTTCACGACATCCTCCAGCTGCAGACTTACACCCATCATCACAGACGCAGTGGCAGAGCGCCGTGTGAGCCATACAACCTGGGAGGTCTGCACTAAAGGAGGCGGCTGCTGTCGGGATAACACAAACGGCTGAGTCCCTGCACAAGCCCAGGGCAGCCGAGCGGTACAAGGGGTGAGCGAGCGCTGCGGCGCACCTTTGTCAATTGACTGACTTTCAATTTGAATCTACTGCCATGCAGCAAGAACTTTGTGGAGGCAGGACGGACACTGTCTATCTCATACCTCCCAACTCTGCCAGGTCTGCAGGCGGGACGTGACCTAATTTGGGGGCGTGGCCTATACTCGCCGTTCCCCGCGAGGCCACGCCCCCATTTTGCCGCTATGGGGGCATGACCCAGAGGCTCTGTGAGCCTCTAGCCATGCCCCCAGCTCCCTGGCTGCGGGAATTGACGCTGTGCGCATGCGCACAGCGTCTATTCCCCGCTGCCCAGCAGCCGACAGGGGGGACTCCCAACAGCCCCCCCACACCGCGGGACACTGCCGCCCGCGGGTGGGACAGCGGGACAGGCCCTGATAATCGGGAATGTCCCGCTAAAATCGGGACTGTTGGGAGGTATGCTATCTCATCAACTAGACAGAAGTCCTTGCCCCCAACTGCACGGGCACATGTACACCAAAATAGAGTGTCTTATTGCCAAAACTTAATGCGCATAACAGCCTTCATCTAAATCCATATGGTCTTTTTCTTTGGACGATTCTAGTCCCTAACAAGAACTTTATTGGGACCCACTTGGTAGCTATATCCCCGATAAGAAAAGGATTAATATATATGGTCGTGTTCACATCCCAGTGGTAATAATTTTGTTGCACCAATTAATGTGCTTTTAATAACTGTACTGTTTGTATTTGTATTGCTTGTTTGTTTTGTCATTCATCTTGTTTACCTTTGAGCGCCCCACATATTTCCTTTTTTTCTTATTTAATTGTAATTTTAGAGGTTGGCAATCCTCTTATGTGGTGGCTGCAGGGTAGCAAGTTACAACACTGAGCCTCCAGCGCCTAAGACTTACTTTCTGGTATCCCTTCCTATAGCAGGCAGATTTAGGGCCACAACAACCAGACTAGTGCGGTGTCAAACTATGGCGGTTATTCTGGGTCACTCGCAAAGGCAAATTCACTATCTAATGGACAAAACCATGTTGCACTGCAGGTGGGGCAGATGTAACATGTCCAGAGAGAGTTAGAGTTTGGCGAGTTATTTTGTTTCTGTGCAGGGTAAATACTGGCTGCCTCATTTTTACACTGCAATATAGATATGAGTTTGAAGTACAAACCCCACCCAAATGTAATTCTCTCTGCATGTGTTACATCTGCCCCACCTGCAGTGCGCATGGTTTTGTCCATTACAGAGAGAGAATTTGCCTTTGTGAGTAAACCAAAATAACTCCCTGCAATCAGCACAGCGCAGTTAACCTCAAGCTGGTATCCATTTTTGCAGGAGGACCCAGCAGCTGTTGTGTGGGAGGTAACAGGGAGTGGCAGCAAAACTAAGGCCACTGGCTGCGATCTTATACACAGGAGACACATCTCCAGCACTTAAGCTGCGGCAATGCTGAGCTACCAGGAGTTTGTTGTTTGCCTAATCTGCATCAATGCTGTGAATACGTACGCAGCAGCCGCAGCAGCAATGGGTTCGGTGGGCATCTCTATATAGATCCCAGCAGCTGTTACATTACCATATTTGTGCACATCCCCAGACAGTAATCATGGCAGCATTAGCGTACATGAATCTGGCCCACACTTAACTTCCAATTTACATGTGGGGGCCCATATTGTACTCTACATGCACATATACCCCTTTCAGATTACAAACACGGGTTGGACCTGGAATCGCAAACCTGAACACAGCACTGACCTGGGTCCGGAGCATTCACACTCAACCCGGGTCTCCATTATACAATTGCGATTTGGTCGACCCGGGTTATAAGGTTTGGAGCTTTCACACCGCATGTTGACAGGGGTCATTACGTCAGCAACTAGGCAATATCCCAGGTCCAAGGTGCATTGTGAAAGGGTCATTAAAGGTCCCAAATACATGGCCTGAATTCACAAGCACAAGATACATGGAACGACATTGCCCAATTCTAACAGAGGATCTCACTATATTATTAGGGTAACAGAATAATACTTTAGTCCTAATCTAAATCTTCAATGCCTCCTAATACATGTGGTTCATGTAAATAAACATTGAATACAGAACCCATGTGTGCATGCTGGGAGGTGTACTGCAACAATAGGTGACAGTAAGGGGGGGGGGGAGCTCCTTTCCATCGTTTTACACAGTAATTAATCGGATTAGGATTTTAGAATTACAGGAGGGGGTAAGGGTAAAAACCGGAACGGACAGGCTCCATTCATCAATATCGGTCATTCTGGAGCTTGTAGTATCCTGTCAAGGGGGGAAGGGGGTGTCCTGTCAGGTGGGGCTGCCGGGATACCTGTCACCTGGGAGAGGTGATAGGTATCCCGGCAGCCCCACCACCCCTAAGACACCCCTCGGATGGGTCACTCACCGAACCGGAATGCAGAGTTTTATGTCCGGTCCGGCGTTCCGGGGTCTTGTTCGGGTCCAGTTTTTACTTAGTCCACAGGAGGGGCGGTAGGTAAGTAATGCCCAAAACAGTAGTAGCACATGTGGATGGAAACACCATACCTACTTGTATTAAAAGCAGTATTGTATTCTGTGTATTGTGTACTTGCCACAACTGAAGAATACAACATGATTGATGATGATGATTATATATATATATATATATATGATAGGATAACAATTGCAATTTTTCTATTAAGATGGTATAATAAACAATAAGGAAGAAATAGCTCAGATTTGCCAGTGTCAGCTAACATGTATAAATAAATACTGTGTCCTACGAGGAGATGTGGCTTCATACACCGACACAGACACTTACCATGCGGATCTGGGTGCTGATCAGGATATAGGGCATGTTGGTGTCAGGTGCTGTGTGCGGCTCCGGAGTCCGGTCCCCTCTCAGCTGTCACTCTACCAGCCAGACACCATCTACACACGTGACCTTCGGCATTCCATACCCCTCACCGCCGGCTAGCCAATTAACGCGCTCCAACCTGGGTGACATCAGGGAGGCGTCTCCGGAAGTGGCGAGTCCAGGATGGAATACCATTACTGTGCAGGGCAGGACGCCAGGCGGCGCAGGTGGGCGCAGATAGATGCGGGATGATGATGATTAAGCTCTCTCCACTAATACCTATTACATTGCTGTCATTTAAAAAATACACATATCCAGGGGCGCTGGAACGTTTTTAGGTTGGGGGGGGCAAGATATAATCTCATTTTGGCGCCCCCTAAATTGCTATATGTTACCCCCAGGCACTATACACACTGGCAGCGGCATATACACGTGGGCATTATACACAGGGCAGCGGCATATACACATGGGCATTATACACAGGGCAGCGGCATATACATGTAGGCATTATACACAGGGCAGCGGCATATACACATGGGCATTATACACAGGGCAGCGGCATATACATGTGGGCATTATACACAGGGCAGCGGCATATACATGTGGGCATTATACACAGGGCAGCGGCATATACTATATTATGATGATAATCAGAGCTAATCACATAAACCTGTTTTGGTGTGAATCCAGGGGTAAATTACAACCCCTGGATCTGTCAGTCACTGCAGGGAGGGCGAGAGGAGCAGCATTTACCTTTACACAGTTTTAGTTGTGGGCGGCAGCACAGCGTGATGGCTGCTGCTGCGGCTGTTTTTAGGATGCTCCAGTCCCGCCCATGCACTGATCCACCAGTCTTCCTCCCTACCGCCCGCCAATCACTGTGGACACACATCACATCCACAGCCACTGATTGGCGGGCGCGTGTAGTCAACATCTCCCCGCAGCAGCAGCAGCAGCCATCCATCCATGTGGGCGGGCGGCTGATATGATTCTTCTTGCTCGGCGGGCGGGAGGCTGTGATTAATCAGTAATATAGGCGGACGGGTGGGAGGCTGAATCAAGCTTAATCAGCCCACCGCCCGCCCGCCTATATTACTGATTAATCAGCCGCCCGCCCGCCGAGCAAGAATCCGATAGCGCGCCTCAGTAATAATTTTGGGGGGGGGCAAGCTGCCCCCTCGCCCCCCCCCCCGTTCCGGCGCCACTGCAACATATCTCCCAGCATGCCCCTCTCCAGAAGGACACAATGCTCTGCTCCTGGACTTCCCTGGTAATGTATGATTGCCATCCCCTGTGGTAACACCTTACTTATCAGTTACCTAGCTCCCCACAGGTGCTGGCAATCCTACATTATCCATACCTCCCAGCATGCCCCTCTCCAGGAGGACACAATGCTCTGCTCCTGGGCTTCCCTGGTAATGTATGATTGCCATCCCCTGTGGTGACACCTTACTTATCAGTTACCTAGCTCCCCACAGGTGCTGGCAATCCTACATTATCCATACCTCCCAGCATGCCCCTCTCCAAGAGGACACAATGCTCTGTCCCTGGACTTCCCTGGTAATGTATGATTGCCGGCACCTGTGGGGAGCTAGGTCAGTGATAAGAAAGGTGTCACCACAGGTGCTGGCAATCATACATTACCAGGGAAGTCCAGGGGCAGAGCATTGTGTCCTCCTGGAGAGGGGCATGCTGGGAGGTATGGTAACTCCCAGCTTAGTAACTTACCCCTAATACCCCTCTCACTTAGCAAATGGCAGGGTTGCACCCAGGAGTTGGACATGGGTCCGTCCTGGGAGCGGTGGTGCATCATCAAGGGGCGGGGGAGGAGGCAGCGATTGGAAGCTGATGCTGCCTCCTCCGCATAGTGTGTGCCAGGTCGCTGACGTCACATGGGGGCGGAACACTGGTGCATCATCAGGGGCGGGGGAAGACGCAGAGCTTGGAGCTGACATTGCCTCCTCTGTATAGTGTATGCCAGGTCGCTGATGTCACATGGGGCGGATCGGTGGTGCGTCATCAGGGGGCAGGGGAAGATGCAGAGCTTGGAGCTGACGCCTCCACCATATAGTGTATGCCAGGTCGCTGATGTCACATGGGGGCAGATCGGTGGTGCGGGGGAAGACGCAGAGCTTGGAGCTGACGCTGCCTCCTCCGTATAGTGTACGCCAGGTTTCTGATGTCGCACAGGGGCGGAGCGGTGGTGCGTCATCAGGGGGCGGGGGAAGACGCAGAGCTTGGAGCTGACGCTGCCTCCTCCATATAGTATATTCCAGGTCGCTGATGTCACATGGGGGCAGATCAGTGGTGCGTCATCAGGGGGCAGGGGAAGATGCAGAGCTTGGCACTGACGCTGCCTCCTCTGTATAGTGTATGCCAGGTCGCTGATGTCACATGGGGGCGGAACACTGGTGCATCATCAGGGGCGGGGGAAGACGCAGAGCTTGGAGCTGACATTGCCTCCTCTGTATAGTGTATGCCAGGTCGCTGATGTCACATGGGGCGGATCGGTGGTGCGTCATCAGGGGGCAGGGAAGACGCAGAGCTTGGAGCTGACGCTGCCTCCTCCGTATAGTGTACGCCAGGTTTCTGATGTCGCACAGGGGCGGAGCAGTGGTGCGTCATCAGGGGGCGGGGGAAGACGCAGAGCTTGGAGCTGACGCTGCCTCCTCCATATAGTATATTCCAGGTCGCTGATGTCACATGGGGGCAGATCAGTGGTGCGTCATCAGGGGGCAGGGGAAGATGCAGAGCTTGGCACTGACGCTGCCTCCTCTGTATAGTGTATGCCAGGTCGCTGATGTCACATGGGGGCGGAACACTGGTGCATCATCAGGGGCGGGGGAAGACGCAGAGCTTGGAGCTGACATTGCCTCCTCTGTATAGTGTATGCCAGGTCGCTGATGTCACATGGGGCGGATCGGTGGTGCGTCATCAGGGGGCAGGGGAAGACGCAGAGCTTGGAGCTGACGCTGCCTCCTCTGTATAGTGTATGCCAGGTCACTGATGTCACATGGGGGCAGATCAGTGGTGCCTCATCAGGGGGCAGGGGAAGACGCAGAGCTTGGAGCTGACGCTGCCTCCTCCGTATAGTGTACGCCAGGTTTCTGATGTCGCACAGGGGCGGAGCGGTGGGTGCGTCATCAGGGGGCGGGGGAAGACGCAGAGCTTGGAGCTGACGCTGCCTCCTCCATATAGTATATTCCAGGTCGCTGATGTCACATGGGGGCAGATCAGTGGTGCGTCATCAGGGGGCAGGGGAAGATGCAGAGCTTGGCACTGACGCTGCCTCCTCTGTATAGTGTATGCCAGGTCGCTGATGTCACATGGGGGCAGATCGGTGGTGCATCATCAGGGGGCAGGGAAGACGCAGAGCTTGGAGCCGACGCTGCCTCCTCCGTATAGTGTATGCCAGGTCACTGATGTCACATGGGGCGGATTGGTGGTGCGTCATCAGGGGGCAGGGGAAGACGCAGAGCTTGGAGCTGACGCTGCCTCCTCCGTATAGTGTATTCCAGGTCACTGATGTCACATGGGGCGGATCGGTGGTGCGTCATCAGGGGGCAGGGGAAGACGCAGAGCTTGGAGCTGACACTGCCTCCTCTGTATAGTGTATTCCAGGTCGCTGATGTCACATGGGGGCAGAGTAGTGGTGCGTCATCAGGGGGTGGGGGAAGACACAGAGCTTGGAGCTGACGCTGCCTCCTCCGTATAGTGTATGCAAGGTTGCTGATGTTGCACAGGGGTGGAGCGGTGGTGCATCATCAGGGGGCGGGGGAGGAGGCCGGGTTGCTGGTTTTTCTTTTTGTGCTCGCACACCGCACAGAGAACCTGGGTTATTTGTGCGGTATGAAAGGGGTATAAATATACTACATTTACTTGAAAAGTGAATTACAACATTGACAATGGTTAAGTGTAGATCCTAGTGGGATACAAGACCCCTGGCGTCACAAGCACAAGACATAGCACATGGGAAAGGAGCAAGGTCAGAACATTGCAGCCCAAATGTATGCTTGCCACGGTTCAGGCGCGGTTCCTAAAGGTAATAAATGATGGCGTGGATAGTGACAGCACGAGGCCACCAACATTGCTTCTTCCCATGGGGTTGCATCGTTGGCCATCAGAGGTCCTTTAGCCCCCGTAGGATCTAGCAACTACCCACTGAGATTGACATTTTGTGGCTGGATCTTGCCAGGCACATACTCATGTCGGCGAGCAGACAACGGTTAGGAGCCGCACGTATTATCACCTGCTACTGAATGGGCAAATTGGGATTTACGGGGCCGTTAGCGCACTGCTTAGTGGGTTATGGACCATTGCTGGTTGACAGTAACTAGTGTGACACCTGAAAATGGTCTACATACCATAGGTCGACATTGACAGAGCACACAAGTTTAATGTTGACATGGACATGGTCGGCACTCAATAGTTCGACACGAGTTTCACAGGTTTTGATGTCTATGTCAATATCGGACGCCATATAATCGTTCTGCGTCCCCTCGCATGGCCCCTGTTCTCGCCATGCTTCAGGCGCTACACTATTGTGCCTGATTTCAGACCTGTTCGCTAGGCCTGCGTATACTCTCAGCCTAGCAAGCAGGTCAGCACGGCGCATGCAGCCAACCTGGAGAGAAATCATTCGATGGTCGCGCAACATCGAATGAGCCGGATTCTCCAAGTCCGGCTCTAGTAGTATTCTCCAAGTCCCGCTCCAGTACTCCTGTTAACTGTGCAGTACTACTATTTGACACCTGTAGAATTCCTGGCTGTGTGAGACCTACTGCAGTCACCTCCTTAAGTTACCTTCTGGGTGGAATCATTCAAGTTTCGTGCTTCACCCTGACTGCCCTATTCAGAATCTGTTCCAATTTTTGAAATTCCCATTTGCCTTGCTGTCCAATCAGTGCAACCCAAGGAGGTTAAGTGTCCAGATCTAAATAGCAGTCATTGCTTGTGCATCATTGCCATAGTTGCCTACCCTCCTGCATTCTGCAGGAGACTCCCTGAAATAGCAGAAATCTCCCTCTCTCCCTCCTTAGTCTAGCAATCTCCCTCATTTCACCAAGCCCACATTATTCAGCTATTACATTTTTGGGGAAAAAGGAAATGA
Source organism: Crinia signifera (assembly GCF_055691185.1). Classification (NCBI taxonomy): domain Eukaryota; kingdom Metazoa; phylum Chordata; class Amphibia; order Anura; family Myobatrachidae; genus Crinia; species Crinia signifera. Next base: position 76,973,006 of record NC_139228.1, on the reverse strand, counting down.
GAGATAGATACATTTATATAGAATCATCAGTGCCATTTCCCAGCATTGGTGATAAAACACAATGATCCTTATGCAACATGCATTTCATGTGGCCATTTATATGGAACCATGTGTAAAACACAATAGATGAACAATCCCTGACACATATCAGTGACTTTTCTTTAGCAAGTATAGTAGCTCTTACTAACTGATTTGGGGCTCATCTACATTTGTATAACAGGGCCAGATTCTCTAAGCTTCAAAAGTGATAAAATCCAGAGTGATAAACAGCCAGCCAATCAGCTCTGACCTGCCATGTCACAGACTGTGTTTGAAAAATGTCAGACAGGAGCTAATTGGCTGGCTGTTTATCACTCTCTATTTTATCACTTTTGAAGCTGATGCCTCTTTCCCACTGCAGGTCTTAAACAGTATATTGCCATTTTTTCCCCTTCCTAAACGTTTAAGGCTGCAGTGGAAAAGCGCCAGAGTTGATTTACCAGTTAAAGTTAACCGGTATTTCAACACGTTTAAAAATCAGAGTCCTACTCGTTTCAGAGCCGTTTTTTAGGCAGTGGGAATGGCTCTGAAATGGCTCTGATTTTTTAAAACCAGCCAGCTAAGGCTCAAGCGCCGGGGCTGGTTCCCAAAATACGGGGGACAAAATGAGTAGGGGTCCCGTATTTTAAGAACCAGCCCCAAGCACAACCAGCCAGCAGGGTAATGCCACAGCCGGGGGACACTTATTATATAAGGTCCCGCGGCCAAAGCATTAAACCTACCGACCAGTCAGCCTGGCCAGGGGTCCTGGGGGAGTGGGGACCCCCCAATAAAGGGGTCCCACCCCCTCCAGGACTTACCTAACCAGGCTGAAGCCTGGTGCTGTCCTCGATGACCCTGGGCGGTGGGCTTCGAGCTGATCTTTGTATAAAAAAATAGATTAAAAACTATTGTCTTATACCGTGGAACCACAAGTCCCAGCATGCGGGGCATTAAAGGGCCCGCTGGCACTTGTAGTTCCACAGTACAAGAAATAGTTAAATAAACACACTGACACCCCAGAAAAATAAAAGTTTAATACATACATTACACAAACACACTGATACTTACCTATCTTGAGCCCGTCGGTAGGTCCCTGGGTCCGGTCCGGTGGCTTGGTTCCGGGGCCTTGGTTCCGGAGCTGGTCCGGGTCCGGGGCTCCAGGGCTGAAGAGTCCGGGGTCCAGGATCCGTAGTAATCCAAATGGGTACCTGTGGAAGGAAATCCTACTCACCTGGTCCTCTGGCAACTATCCCGGCATCTTCTGTTCAAGTTGCGCTTCTCCCGGCTGCAGTGGTACCCGCTCCGCTCGGACACTCAGAGACGCAGAGATCCGTCATCAGGGGGCGGGGGAAGACGCAGAGTTTGGAGCTGACGCTGCCTCCTCCGTATAGTGTATTCCAGGTCGCTGATGTCACATGGGGGCAGAGTAGTGGTGCGTCATCAGGGGGTGGGGGAAGACACAGAGCTTGGAGCTGATGCTGCCTCCTCCGTATAGTGTATGCCAGGTCACTGATGTCACATGGGGCGGGGTGGGGGAAGATGCAGAGCTTGGAGCTGATGCTGCCTCCTCCGTATAGTGTATTCCAGGTCACTGATGTCACATGGGGGCAGAGTAGTGGTGCGTCATCAGGGGGTGGGGGAAGACACAGAGCTTGGAGCTGACGCTGCCTCCTCCGTATAGTGTATGCCAGGTCACTGATGTCACATGGTGCGGGGCGGGGGAAGATGCAGAGCTTGGAGCTGACGCTGCCTCCTCCGTATAGTGTATTCCAGGTCGCTGATGTCACATGGGGGCAGAGTAGTGGTGCGTCATCAGGGGGTGGGGGAAGACACAGAGCTTGGAGCTGATGCTGCCTCCTCCGTATAGTGTATGCCAGGTCACTGATGTCACATGGGGCGGGGTGGGGGAAGATGCAGAGCTTGGAGCTGATGCTGCCTCCTCCGTATAGTGTATTCCAGGTCACTGATGTCACATGGGGGCAGAGTAGTGGTGCGTCATCAGGGGGTGGGGGAAGACACAGAGCTTGGAGCTGACGCTGCCTCCTCCGTATAGTGTATGCCAGGTCACTGATGTCACATGGTGCGGGGCGGGGGAAGATGCAGAGCTTGGAGCTGACGCTGCCTCCTCCGTATAGTGTATGCCAGGTTGCTGATGTTGCACAGGGGTGGAGCGGTGGTGCATCATCAGGGGGCGGGGGAGGAGGCCGGGTTGCTGGTTTTTCTTTTGGTGCTCGCACACCGCACAGAGACCTGGTTCGGACCTGGGTTATTTGTGCGGTATGAAAGGGGTATAAATATACTACATTTACTTGAAAAGTTAATTACAACATTGACAATGGTTAATTGTAGATCCTAGTGGGATACAAGACCCCTGGCGTCACAAGCACAAGACATAGCACATGGGAAAGGAGCAAGGTCAGAACATTGCAGCCCAAATGTATGCTTGCCACGGTTCAGGCGCGGTTCCTAAAGGTAATAAATGATGGCGTGGATAGTGACAGCATGAGGCCACCAACATTGCTTCTTCCCTTGGGGTTGCATCGTTGGCCATCAGAGGTCCTTTAGCCCCGTAGGATCTAGCAACTACCCACTGAGATTGACATTTTGTGGCTGGATCTTGCCAGGGCACATACTCATGTCGGCGAGCAGACAACGGTTAGGAGCCGCACGTATTATCACCTGCTACTGAATGGGCAAATTGGGATTTACGGGGCCGTTAGCGCACTGCTTAGTGGGTTATGGACCATTGCTGGTTGACAGTAACTAGTGTGACACCTGAAAATGGTCTACATACCATAGGTCGACATTGACAGAGCACACAAGTTTAATGTTGACATGGACATGGTCGGCACTCAATAGTTCGACACGAGTTTCACAGGTTTTTGATGTCTATGTCAATATGGACGCCATATAATCGTTCTGCGTCCCCTCGCATGGCCCCTGCTCTCGCCATGCTTCAGGCGCTACACTATTGGGCCTGATTCAGACCTGTTCGCTAGGCTGCGTATACTCTCAGCCTAGCAAGCAGGTCAGCACGGCCCGTGCCTTCCCTTACACATCCCCTCGCATGCGGCCAAACTGGAGAGAAATCATTCGATGGTCGCGCAACATCGAATGAGCCGGATTCTCCAAGTCCGGCTCTAGTAGTATTCTCCAAGTCCCGCTCCAGTAGTATTCTCCAAGTCCGGCTCCAGTAGTATTCTCCAAGTCCCGCTCCAGTAGTATTCTCCAAGTCCCGCTCCAGTAGTATTCTCCAAGTCCCGCTCCAGTACTCCTGTTGACTGTGCAGTACTACTAATTGACACCTGTAGAATTCCTGGCTGTGTGAGACCTACTGCAGTCACCTCCTTAAGTTACCTTCTGGGTGGAATCATTCAAGTTTCGTGCTTCACACTGACTGCCCCATTCAGAATCTGTTCCAATTTTTGAAATTCCCATTTGCCTTGCTGTCCAATCAGTGCAACCCAAGGAGTTTAAGTGTCCAGATCTAAATAGCAGTCATTGCTTGTGCATCATTGCTGATCAGCTCTGATGCTGTGTGAGCTTCCAGGTTTCCAGTGCCTTCCAGTCTGCAGGCCTCACCTGTTCCTGCCCCCCGTCAGTGTCCATGCTTCACTGCCTGCTTCACTCTGTATTCTGCTGTATTCCTCCTGTATCATTCTCCAAGTCTGGCTCTAGTAGTGTTCTCCAAGTCCGGCTCCAGTAGTGTTCTCCAAGTATGGCTCCAGTAGTGTTCTCCAAGTCCGGCTTTAGTATTATTCTCCAAGTCCGGCTCCAGTAGTATTCTCCAAGTCCGGCTCCAGTAGTAATTTCCAAGTCCGGCTCCAGTAGTATTCTCCAAGTCCGGCTCCAGTAGTATTCTCCAAGTCCGGCTCCAGTAGTAATCTCCAAGTCCGGCTCCAGTAGTATTCTCCAAGTCCGGCTCCAGTAGTATTCTCCAAGTCCGGCTCCAGTAGTATTCTCCAAGTCCGGCTCCAGTATTATTCTCCAAGTCCGGCTCCAGTATTATTCTCCAAGTCCGGCTCCAGTAGTATTCTCCAAGTCCGGCTCCAGTAGTATTCTCCAAGTCCGGCTCCAGTAGTATTCTCCAAGTCCGGCTCCAGTAGTATTCTCCAAGTCCGGCTCCAGTAGTAATTTCCAAGTCCGGCTCCAGTAGTAATTTCCAAGTCCGGCTCCAGTAGTAATTTCCAAGTCCGGCTCCAGTAGTATTCTCCAAGTCCGGCTCCAGTAGTATTCTCCAAGTCCGGCTCCAGTAGTATTCTCCAAGTCCGGCTCCAGTAGTATTCTCCAAGTCCGGCTCCAGTAGTAATCTCCAAGTCCGACTCCAGTAGTAATCTACAAATCTGGCTCCAGTAGTAATCTCCAAGTCCGGCTCCAGTAGTAATCTCCAAGTCTGGCTCCAGTAGTAATCTCCAAGTCCGGCTCCAGTAGTAATCTACAAATCTGGCTCCAGTAGTAATCTCCAAGTCCGGCTCCAGTAGTAATCTCCAAGTCTGGCTCCAGTAGTAATCTCCAAGTCCGGCTCCAGTAGTATTCTCCAAGTCCGGCTCCAGTAGTATTCTCCAAGTCCGGCTCCAGTAGTAATCTACAAATCTGGCTCCAGTAGTAATCTCCAAGGCCCTTATTCTGATCGGTGCGGCCGGATCCGAATATGCGGCCAGGACCGTGCGTGCGAAACCCCGCCTTCCATACGGATCGCCAACTCCGTCCGTACGCGGTAAGAAGCTGGCCGAACGGACCGCAAGTGTATTTTACACGGAATCCGCCTCCTCCATCTCAGGGAACCTCCCCCATCATTCGATGGTCGCAAAAGCAGGGATCTGGGCGGGCAGCTGACATCCGGCAATGTCATATGTCCGCCCCCTACACGTGCGTCACGGCCGCATTACCATACGTACGCCCAGCGTTTGCATGGGAACGCCCATGAAACGCGGGGCGTATGCATATGGTAATAAGCCCAAATAGCCCTTCACGGCCCTCTCCACCCCCTGTTCGGAGTGTTCACATATCATGCAGGATTTGGCCGTACGCCCCGCTCGCACATGCGCAGAGACGCCTCTGCACATGCGCAGACACAAAACATTGGCGGCCCGAACGCACGCGGATATTTCCGCACCGACCAGAATAAGGGCCCAAGTCCGGCTCCAGTAGTAATCTCCAAGTCCGGCTCCAGTATTATTCTCAAAGTCCGGCTCTAGTAGTATTCTCCTATTCAGCCTCAAAGCCACCATCAGGTTCCAGTAGTATTCTCGGGTTGGGATCATTTGGTCTATTGCATTATGGTCGAAAGTCATTAGGTCGAATCCATTAGGTCGACATGCTAAAAGGTCGACATGACTCTAGGTCGACATGGGAAAAGGTCGACATGATTCTAGGTCGAAAGGTCATTAGTTCGACAGGTCATTAGTTCGACAAGGTCATTAGTTCGACATTGTCTATGTCGACATTCACAAGGTCAACATGGGGTTTTTCACTGTTTTTTTACCTGAATGTCAACACAGTCGACATGGACACAGTTTAAAGTGCACTGCATCCCCTCGCATCGCTCGCTGCGCTCGCTATGCGTCGGGCACGGTGCCTCGCTACGCTCGGCACACTATTTTATTCTCCCACCACGCCCTAGTGGATGGTAGGGCATGAAATACCGCCTGTCGGCACATGTTGGCTCAAAAAACAGTGAAAAACTCCATGTCGACCTTGTGAATGTCGACATAGACAATGTCGAACTAATGACCTTGTCGAACTAATGACCTGTCGAACTAATGACCTTTCGAACTAGAATCATGTCGACCTTTTCCCATGTCGACCTAGAGTCATGTCGACCTTTTAGCATGTCGACCTAATGGATTCGACCTAATGACTGTCGACCATAATGCAGTAGACCAAATGACCGCATCCCGTATTCTCCTATTCAGCCTCAAAGCCACCATCTTTTACTCTTCACCCAATCTACAACCTAATTTCAAGTATTTACTTTGTTTCTAATATTCAACCTTTCTCAGGTATTCACCTGTACCATCATTACCATTGTGTGAATAAAGTTTCTTCATCTTATCCTATTGTAACTGTGTACCCTTTCCATTGGTATTCAGCTAACATTGCTAACCACCTGGGTTCGTCAAATTGATTATATGAATTTGAATAGTGTCGAACAGGTGCGGTACCACAACAAGCTACTGTGAAAAAGCTGCAGGAGTGGCGAAACCTGTTGCATCTCCTTCAGGTGATGCTAGGTTTCCTCTCTCACCATTACACCCAAAATGGCAATATTCCAGTGACCCAGCCAGCCCTTTCATTGTGGACTCCATAACGAGATACAACCCATCTGGATGCCTTCACTACCAGGACTCCTCGACATCATACCTTAGCCAGCATTTTTCTGGAGCAATGCCACCTTTCTAAAGCCTTGAAAAAGAGGTATATAGACATTCATTCTATGCGGCTACTACCATTTGGGACACAGGGCCTGATTCAGACCACTTAGCTAGGGTGCATATGTTCACAGCCTAGAGAACAGGTACACGCCACCCAACTGAACACCTGCCCTCTCCCCCCCCCCCCCCCCCCCCCCCCCCGCACGAATCCCCACAGTCAAATGCAAGGGAATGTGTACGCTTTTTTCCTTTTCACAGATAACAGTCAGTCTAGATTGACTTATCTTGGCCGGAGATGGTCAAATTCAGGTTGGGTGCTGGTGTCTGCTGCCTGCCCCATCGCCATCGCCATGCCAATAAATGCGTTCCCCCTACACCAGCACCCTGCCGGCCCCATACCTCCCACTATTGAGCAAACAGCCCGGCGAGTCTTAAATTTACCACAGCCGTTCACTCCCTGGGTTTGCGCATGCGCACACTAGTGATATTGATTGTCAATGGACCTTTTGGGTAAATATGACTTGATTTGAGAGGATACCACCCCCCCCCCCCCTCCCCAATTGTTGCACACCTTAATTTTAGGGCAGCTAGAGCCATTTTTTCCTTTGTGTATCCGTTTGGGAATGACATCCCATAATATTTAGTTGCTGCTTGGCCAACTGGCTCACCATTACCTTGATAATTTGTTATCAGTTTGATGGCCGTTTTCTTTCAACAAAGTTCTGGATGCACCATGGGCAGTAATGGGCGGGGATCATGCAGGGAGATAACCTATCACCCTTGTGTGGTTATCATTTGTAGTAAATACCGTTTCTGAGCTGTTCAGACTGCAGGGAAAACGGCTCAGAAACGTGTAGGATCCTGCTTTTAACACGTTTCAAAATACCGGTGTTCTGTAACCGGTAAATTGACAATGGAGCTTTCACACTGCAGCTGGAACCGTTTTAAAACTGTAAAAAAACGACAATATACCGTGTTAAAGCTGCAATGTGAAAGGGGTATTAGTCAAAAGAGTTTGACTGTGTTTCTATTGACCTGTGGAGGTTTGTATTCTGGTTCTCCTTATGTATATCAGTGAAAGTACCTCATCTGGCAACAATGTTGCAGCTCTGAGGTTTAGTACTGATGTGTTGTGAAACCCACAATCAACAGTAACTTTTCACGGTATTATAGTTATAATGTTGCAATGTCCCCGCAGGAGTAGTGAGGCTGACCTACAGTATATTATACCCCTTTCAGACATACTCCAAAATCCCAGGATTTTGCACATGAACACGCGCATCAACTCAGGATTTTGGTATGTCTGATAGGGTCAACCCGGGTGTTAAAACCCGGGTCTCCGACCCTTCTTTTTACCTGGGTTGAGGACCCGGGATTTACGACCAGTGTTGACCCTTTCAGACATAAGAAAAACCCAGGTTTTTCAGCAAATTACCAGGTAGAACTTCTTCACCCGGTAATTTGCTGCTGTATTGCTGTGTACACACGGTGAGATTCCCTTGCTATTCGACTTCGAGTGCTATGCAATTTTTGCTATACAGTATCTGTAGTTTTTACATACAATTCTTGCTATCTGCATTAGATATAATCATTGCTGCCCTGTCTATCTGGGTTTAGATTTGTGTTGTCACGGGAGCGCGCATCGGGAGGTAAAATACCTGTGCGATCTGCTTACGATCTGCATATATAGTCAAAATCTCATGCTGGATTGTACCGTGTATACACCGCATAAGTGTGAAACGGTGCAGGCTCCACCCGAGAAAATGAGCAGTCAGAATGCCAGGTAATTTCCGGGTAGTATGTCTAAAAGGGTTATAATTAACAATTCATCACAGTGTAACTGCAGTTTACACCTATCGAGACACGATGATCAGTATCTAATTAAGTCCCGTGAATAGGATGTCAGATCACACAGTTATCATGTGTATTATAACATGTGCTTTCAGATTCTGCTAATTAAATCCATAGTCATATACTGTAGTCTAGTGCTCTGTCCGCACACCGCTAGATTAGACCAGGCACAATCTTGGAGGTAGGAGTGGGAGGAAATAACCAGTTGCCAGTAGAAGTGGCATGCATTTGTTTAGAGACAAGGATAGGGCATGTCACGATCCGAGCTCTCAGACAGACTTTCTTACCGGCTAAGTGCCTCCGCAGGTTCAGCTTGCGGTCCAGACGTCATCCCTGCCGGCGTTCTGTCTGCCGTGCGCCATCACCGCTGCCATCCTCCAGTCTGCTCAGCGCTGCTGAGTCCGCGGCTGCGCGGCGCACCGCTCTCCTTGTCCCCAGTGACAGTACTCAGTGCACGGCAATCCACCTGTCCGCCGCCATTGCTCCCAGTATCCAGCATGGTGTGCACAAACATACTTTCCCGCCATAGCCTGACATGGGGGCTGCCATGTTTTCCCAGTCACATGTCATTCCCGTCCAATCCTGTGTGATCTGATCTCCCAGTCATACCTGCCCGGCCAATCCTGGCCACCCAGTGGGTATAAGTATGCTGGGAGCTCTCAGATCAATGCTAGTGCTTCAGTTGTCTCCTGTATATGGTCAGCTGTCCTTGTCTCCGTGCAAGTGTACTTCTCCGTTGGTGTTGTCTCCCATTCTGCAGAGCGTTCCAGGTTATTCCATCTCCTGTCGACATCCAGGTTATTCCATCACCTGTGAGCCTGCCTCGTCAGCCCAGCGGTCCAGCCTAGCTCCAGGACTCTGGTCCTCCGATGCTCCTGCATCATCCATCTCCGATGTTCCACCATCGATAGTCCGATACTCCGGACCCACAGTCAAGCTTCCGTCCGTCAATCCGGACCCACAGTCAAGCTCCTATCTTCCGTCCGTCATTCCGGACCTACAGTCTCCATCATCCGTCTCCGATGTTTCACCATCGATAGTCCGACACTCCGGACCCACAGTCAAGCTTCCATCCGTCATTCCGGACTCACAGTCAAGCTCCTTCCTGCCGTCCGTCATTCCGGACCTACAGTCTCCATACCCGATATCCATCCGATGTTCCACCATCGATACTCCAATCATCATCCCTGTAAAGTATTGCAATCCGTATGAACTGTCATTTCTCCTGCATACTTTACTGCCTGTATTATTACAACCCTCTGCATAATAAATCTGGTTGTACTTTTACCTCTGACTGCTTATTGGCTCTGGGTGCACTGTCGCGCAGTTCATGCGCAGGGGTCCTCTCCAACCTCCCCGGTTCAGGTACCGGTCCAGGTCCCCACCAGAGGTCTCAGTCTTGTCGACTGAGTCCCCTGGTGTGACAGTAAGCACTAGCCAAATGGATCCAGCCGCAAACCAAGCTTCTCCACCCAGCCCTGTACAGCAACTGGCTGTTCGCTTGGATCAGCAAGAGGCTGCGCAGAGCCAAGTGATTCATTGCCTGCAAGATCTGTCTTCCCGGCTGGATAAGTTACAGACCACTCTCAGTGGCCCTGAGCCTGTCAGAGAACTTCCAAGTCCCGTTCATCCTCCTGTAATGGCTGCTGCACCTCGCCTTCATCTGTCTGTCCCCACCAAGTATGATGGGAACCCCAAGACCTGTCGAGGCTTCCTCAATCAGTGTGAGATTCACTTCGAGCTGCAACCCAGCAACTTCCCTACTGAAAGGGTCAAGATCGCTTACATCATCTCCCTCCTATGTGGAGCGGCACTAGAGTGGGCGTCTCCCTTATGGGAAAGATCTGATGCCATCCTGTCCAATTACAAGGACTTCGTGTCAACATTCCGGCGTATCTTCGATGAGCCTGGGCGATCAGCATCTGCCTCCACTGAACTCCTCCGTCTCAGACAGGGATCCCGCTCCGTCGGGCAATATCTAGTCCAATTCGTAGCCAAATTCTGGCGAAGCCTGTGCTCCCTGCTTCAAATCAAGCTAAAGTTTTCCACAGCCTACCACCCTCAAACCAATGGCCAAACGGAGAGGGTGAATCAGGACCTTGAAGCATTTCTCCGCACATATGTCTCTTCTTCCCAAGATGACTGGGCTCAACTCCTTCCATGGGCAGAGTTCTGCCATAATAACCAATATCATTCTTCATCTAATGTCACTCCATTCCTTGCCAACTATGGGTTTCATCCTCGAGTTCCTGACTTCACTCTGCAACCTGTGTCCTCTGTTCCAGCGGTCGACACGACCATCCGGCAATTCGTCAAATCCTGGAAGCTTATTCGTTCTTCACTCCTGAAAGCTTCAAGCAGGTACAAAAAATTTGCCGACAGGAAACGCAGAGCTGTGCCAGCCCTCCGTCCCGGAGATCGTGTCTGGTTGTCAACCAAGAACCTTCGATTGAGAGTGCCATCGATGAAGTTCGCTCCCCGATATATTGGTCCTTTCCCAGTTGAGCGAGTCGACAATCCAGTAGCTTACAAGCTTAAATTGCCGCCCTATTTGAAAGTACCAGCTACATTCCACATTTCGCTGCTCAAGCCGCTGGTCTTGAATCGCTTCCATTCCAAGCTCCCCAAGGCTCCTAAGGTTTGCACCCAGCGTGGAACTGAATATGAGGTCAGTAAGATCTTGGACTCTCGCATCCGATATGGTCGTCTGCAATATCTGATCGATTGGAAGGGCTACGGCCCCGAAGAACGATCATGGACCAATGCCATCGATGTCCATGCTCCCAGACTCATCCGGGCGTTCCACTCCAAGTTTCCCCGCAAGCCTAAAAGGTGTCCTGGGGCCACCCTTAAAGGGGGGGGTGCTGTCACGATCCGAGCTCTCAGACAGACTTTCTTACCGGCTAAGTGCCTCCGCAGGTTCAGCTTGCGGTCCAGACGTCATCCCTGCCGGCGTTCTGTCTGCCGTGCGCCATCACCGCTGCCATCCTCCAGTCTGCTCAGCGCTGCTGAGTCCGCGGCTGCGCGGCGCACCGCTCTCCTTGTCCCCAGTGACAGTACTCAGTGCACGGCAATCCACCTGTCCGCCGCCATTGCTCCCAGTATCCAGCATGGTGTGCACAAACATACTTTCCCGCCATAGCCTGACATGGGGGCTGCCATGTTTTCCCAGTCACATGTCATTCCCGTCCAATCCTGTGTGATCTGATCTCCCAGTCATACCTGCCCGGCCAATCCTGGCCACCCAGTGGGTATAAGTATGCTGGGAGCTCTCAGATCAATGCTAGTGCTTCAGTTGTCTCCTGTATATGGTCAGCTGTCCTTGTCTCCGTGCAAGTGTACTTCTCCGTTGGTGTTGTCTCCCATTCTGCAGAGCGTTCCAGGTTATTCCATCTCCTGTCGACATCCAGGTTATTCCATCACCTGTGAGCCTGCCTCGTCAGCCCAGCGGTCCAGCCTAGCTCCAGGACTCTGGTCCTCCGATGCTCCTGCATCATCCATCTCCGATGTTCCACCATCGATAGTCCGATACTCCGGACCCACAGTCAAGCTTCCGTCCGTCAATCCGGACCCACAGTCAAGCTCCTATCTTCCGTCCGTCATTCCGGACCTACAGTCTCCATCATCCGTCTCCGATGTTTCACCATCGATAGTCCGACACTCCGGACCCACAGTCAAGCTTCCATCCGTCATTCCGGACTCACAGTCAAGCTCCTTCCTGCCGTCCGTCATTCCGGACCTACAGTCTCCATACCCGATATCCATCCGATGTTCCACCATCGATACTCCAATCATCATCCCTGTAAAGTATTGCAATCCGTATGAACTGTCATTTCTCCTGCATACTTTACTGCCTGTATTATTACAACCCTCTGCATAATAAATCTGGTTGTACTTTTACCTCTGACTGCTTATTGGCTCTGGGTGCACTGTCGCGCAGTTCATGCGCAGGGGTCCTCTCCAACCTCCCCGGTTCAGGTACCGGTCCAGGTCCCCACCAGAGGTCTCAGTCTTGTCGACTGAGTCCCCTGGTGTGACAGGGCAGAGCTGGAATAAGTAACCCTGGTGAGAAATTGTGCGCTCCGGTTGGGGGATACTGTGGCGGGCACCCGTGCTCCGGGGGGGGGGGTGTTGCGGGCGGTACTGCAGCGGGCGCCCGCACTTTGGGGGGGGGGTGTGCTGCCGCAGCCCCCGCATCCAGGGGGGGAGGGCAGCATTGATTCACAGGCGGGATGGGCGGGGGGAGAGGGACGCCCTCTGTCTTACCTGCTCCCAGCTTTCTATGGTACCTCTCCTTGGCGGTTCATTAACGCCCTCCAGTGGCCGGCGCCCTAGGCAAATGCCTAGTCCTGCCTATTGGTGGCTCCAGCCCTGCACAGGGCACCACAATGTCTAGTTATGACTGATTAGCTTAGCCAACTACACGTGTGTGACTAAATTGAACACAGATGTGTGTCCTGTTTGATTTTGTGAAAACTGCATTGGAAGATAATGCTAAAATAACTAAATAAAATGATTATTTTGGGTAAAAACTACCTCAGCAAGATGAGCCCTATAGGGATGGATAAAATAAACTCAACTTATAGTGTAGTCTTAGTAATCAATAAGAAGATAAATGGTATATGAATAACCTACACAGAGCAGCAATAAAGTAGAAGAAAGATACAAGTCAAGTTCGGTCTTTCTCATTTCTGTGTGGTGACCTAAAATGAGGGTTGTTAATTTCACATTGTTCAGTTTGTAAAACATTTCCAAAATGCACATAAAAACACTTTTCAAGTTATTGACAAGGGAAAAGCAAGAAACATACTCTGCGGTATTCTGTTTCCAAATTCAGATGCATTACGCTCGAGGGAGTATGTCTGTATTGTAGTAGCGTGCGAGCAAGCTGTAAAATTGGGGGTAATATATCTCAGTGGTGCAGTTTATCATAAGAATCAGCTCGTTTTACTTGGCCCAGGCTCCTGCAAGTCTCGGACACAGTTGATGTGTGATACAGAACACTTGCAGCCAACAGAAACAGAGGCCTTGGAATGGGGTCTGTTTGCTTTTTGTGTGTTTTTTTTCTTCTTCACATAATTCCTGACAAGAGGATAAAGGTTATTTGGCTCTCCTTTTGCACATACTAACTGCCCTTTTTGGAAGGGCCAGAACATAGCTATTAAATGTAATGTAGTTCTGTTCTACAATGTTCTGTCTTTTCTTTTTCTTTTATAAAGCTTAATAAAATAGTATAATAAATAAATGTCCTTGATCAGGACTGACAGACAGAACACACAATACACAACTGCAAATACTGTGAATGTTATTTTGTCTAGCATGCAGTCACGTAAGGAAATGTAGGGTCTAGAGCAGGGGTGGCTAACGGATGGCCTTTGAGCCGTACGTGGCTCTTTTCTCGATGAGATGCGTCTTATGCACCCGCCCAGTTATTTTGCGGCCGCAGGAGTATAAGAAGGACAAGCCGTGAGGTATTCTTACCACAATGTATTTTTTGGCTCATTGCTTCTGATTGGTTGACCACTCTAGAGCACCAATCAGATATTTGCAAGATGCAAATTGCATGTATTGGGGCAACTTTTACAAGGGAGTTGAGCATTCCCACAACAAAATTTGGAGAAGGGCCTGGTCATACCATTCTTTTATGTTATGGGGTAAGATTTGGGACAGATATTACAGGGGAATATGTTAAAGGGTGGTTATAGTCATGGCCACAGACAGGGTGGTGATGACAGTTCTTGGCATACAGCTCATATGTTCTGTGAACTGAGAACCGGCAATATCCGCATCCCCCTCCACCCATGATCGCACTGTTACATTCATAACAGCGGCATGCTGTCACGTCTGAGGGGTGTCTCTGGTCTGGAGCTGGAGTGTAGCGGAAGCTCGGTTCCTTATGAACTAAGACTGCATAGAGAGTAACAGGAGTCTGTAGAGGACCCCACACAGGGGAAGATGGAGTCTCTGAAGGATAGGAAGAGCCAATACGCAACTGCAAGGGCGTAACTACCATAGGTGCAAGGGGTGCAACTGCTATGGGGCCCAGAGCCAAAAGGGGCCCATCTTTACTGTCTGATACCCCTTTCAGATATACTCCAAAACCCCAGGTTTTTGCACATAAACTTGCATTAACCCGGGATTTTGGTATGGAAAAAAGGACACGCACTAGGCGGGTGAAGCAGCGCTTGTATCAATGAATGTTACTCAATGGTTAAGAACAATGTAACAAATTTTACTGTTTTAAAATACATACAAGGTACAATATTACATGAAATGTAAGGTAAAAAACAATAATATATAATGGTATAATAAATAGGTGAGGAATAAAAGTAAATTGGAATGAATAAAATAAATACAACCCCGCCTCAATGGACACGTCTGAATGTAATTTGTGATCACTTTTTTGGGGGACAGGTAAGTGCACGTTACCAACAGAAGATTTTGGATCCTTTGTGGAATGGAAGAAGCTGGAGGGTCCTCACGATGTATGCGGCTATGTAGATTGCCGCTGGAGGAGAAGTGGCTCGCTAGATGTATTTCAGTCCTCTAATTGAAGGTGTGAGAATGGATGTTGATTGTCTCAATCACCGGAGGAATGTCTGAAACGATGCACCCAAATAAAGGTTCCAGCAGTTTAAATGAGAAGTGGCTTCCGTGCCCAATAACGGTCCTCACTGGTATGGATGGTATTTACCAGGGGTTGTAGAGCACGGTGTCCGCCATGGAGTAGTGTCCAGATGGAGAAAACATGGAATGGTGTCCACAGTGGGAGGAAACGTCACAGCAATGTCCAGAGGCAGGGGGGGCAATCATCTAACGCATTTCACTGCGTCCTGCAGCTTTATCAAAGGTGTGGGGAACTGTGTACCTGGTTCAGGTATATATACCTTTCCTAATGAGGGGATCAATACACCTGTGAGGTGCAATTAACAATTTTATTTCATAAACCATACAAAAAACTAGCACAGGAGTAGGGAGGCAGACATATATCATAATAATTAGTATGAACAATCATTGCACAATAAGAATTCACATTGGAAATATATAAAAATGTTTATTGTTGATTCCAGCTCCGGTCACGTTATTAAGATAAGTCACGTGATCGGGATAGACTGGATAGTGTATGAACGAATATATACACTCACACCATTCCATGTTTTCTCCATCTGGACACTACTCCATGGCGGACACCGTGCTCTACAACCCCTGGTAAATACCATCCATACCAGTGAGGACCGTTATTGGGCACGGAAGCCACTTCTCATTTAAACTGCTGGAACCTTTATTTGGGTGCATCGTTTCAGACATTCCTCCGGTGATTGAGACAATCAACATCCATTCTCACACCTTCAATTAGAGGACTGAAATACATCTAGCGAGCCACTTCTCCTCCAGCGGCAATCTACATAGCCGCATACATCGTGAGGACCCTCCAGCTTCTTCCATTCCACAAAGGATCCAAAATCTTCTGTTGGTAACGTGCACTTACCTGTCCCCCAAAAAAGTGATCACAAATTACATTCAGACGTGTCCATTGAGGCGGGGTTGTATTTATTTTATTCATTCCAATTTACTTTTATTCCCCACCTATTTATTATACCATTATATATTATTGTTTTTTACCTTACATTTCATGTAATATTGTACCTTGTATGTATTTTAAAACAGTAAAATTTGTTACATTGTTCTAAACCATTGAGCAACATTCATTGATATAAGCGCTGCTTCACCCGCCTAGTGCGTGTCCTTTTTTCCTTTCTCTTGAGTGGGGAGTGACTGCCCCCACATTCTAGCAGCTGCTTTTATTGTAGATTCAGCTCATTGCTAAACGCCTGATTATTCCTAGTGAATATTGCCGGGATTTTGGTATGTCTGAAAGGGTCAACCCGGGTGTTAAAACTCGGGTCTCCGACCCTTCTTTTCACCTATGTTGAGGACTTGGGATTTATGACCCGGTTTGTCCCTTTCAGACATAAAAAAAACCCCGGGTTTTTCAGCAAATCACTAGGTAGAACTGCTTCACCCGGGATTTTGCTGCTGTCAGTGTGAAACTTTTGCTATGCGGCCTACGAATATCTAGTTACACCCCTGCGATACTAGTAAGTGAGATTAGGCTCAGGCTTGCAAGGGCAATGAAGAAGACTGCTGGATGAAGTCACTGCAGGTAAGTACACGGTGGGTATCACTATGGTCCTCACAGGAGAGGGTCACCAATCATGATAATGGCACCAGCAGGTATCTGGATTTACTGCAGATATCCATGTTAGTCTCTCTGACTGGTGACTTGACAGCTGTAGTGAGGATAAAGTAATGCAGGAACCAATAGCAGGTGTAGAAGGCAAACAGAGAAGCGGGTAGTATACTGATAGAGGATGCAATGTCCCGGACTGGACACTAGAGGGAGTCAGATAGCAGGCAGAGTGGAATGCTGCAGGTGCTGAATTAGAAGAAGTACTATAAGAGCTGCTACTCATAGGACATCATTGTACTGACTGATTCCTGGCTCAGGTCTCAGGGTATCTATAGGGAAGCCTGTAACTGATTGGCTGTTGCAGGATGATGTCAGAATAACCATTCCCGGATTGGCTGATGACTCCTGGGAATCAAACCATTATGGCTGCCCCCATGTTGGAGACACAAATGATTTTGGTGTGCATGTGAAAAGGCCTGAGGTCTGTAACAGAGAGAAGGCATACCTCCCAACTGTCACGATTACAGTGGGACAGTCCCGATTTTCGGGTCCTGTCCTGCTGTCCCACCCGCGGCAGGCATTGTCCCGCTGCGGGGGGTGGCAGTTGGGAGACCCCCCAATCTAGTAGAATAGACGCTGTGCGCATGCGCACAGCGTCTATTCTCGTATGAAAATGAGGTTGCGGCTAATTAGCATAAGCCGTGCCCTCATTTGCATACGCCCGCCCCCTTTTCGGACAGAAGTTGGGAGGTATGGAGAAGGCCCAGTGCTGGGAGTTAGTGAGCAACAAGGCGCAGGCTGCGTTCAGCGATGCCCGCTGAGATGATAGTCTCTGAGCAAGTCCCACATTTAATAGGATGCGAACTGCAGTAAAAATTGCACTTTTTGATGTGAAAATCGCACATTTTTTATTGATTGTTGATTTTTTTTTCTCACACTTCAATTCACATCCAGATGTTTTTCCATTATAAAATATACAACTCCAAAATTTAATAAGGTGCGATTTTTGATAAATGTAACTAAAAATTGGCGAATTTTACAGAACCATGCACAGATCATTGAGATCTGTGCATGGTTCTGTCTTAAAAAATGTGTAAAAGTTAAATGATTTTAAGAAATGGCATGGGGTCCCATAACCAGCCCCAGGCTCATTGAGCCAAACCTGGTTCCAAAAATATGGGGGACAAAAATCTTAGGGGTCCTCCCTATTTCTGAAACCAGCCCTGGACTCTTGAACCGGTCCCGGTGCTGGTTCCATATTTTGGAACCAGCACCAGGCTCCAACAACTGGCGGTGTCATGCCACTGCCACTGGGTCCCCCAGCTGTACCATGGGCACCGTGGCTGGTCAGCCCTGGATGGGGTACCTGGGCGAGTGGCGGACCCCACAATAAAGGCCCCCCCCCCCCAGGCTTCACCAGTGCAGGGCTGAAGCCCGGGGCTGTTCCCAGCGTCCCTTGGCAGTGGACGACAGGCTGATACGTGTAAAATAAAAATAAAATCATTGCTTTTTAACCTGTGAACTATAAGTCCCTGCTGGCCTCCCCCGCATGCTGGGACTTGGAGACCCACAAGTCCCAGCACGCGGGACATTAACGGGCCCCCTTGGACTTGTAGTTTACCTGTAAAAAGAATGTTTAAATTCCCCTGATTAGCTGAAAGCATCTCCATGGAGACGCATAGAGCCAACCGCTGCTGAGTGCTTGTATAGTGCTGTGACAGCAGGAATCCCACTGTCATTAGCGAGGAGGAAGCCGGCTCACCCTGCAATCAGTGCGAGGGGAGCTGGCTCACCCCCGCTGTCAGTGCGAGGGGAGCTGGCTCAATCCCCCTGTCAGTGGGAGGAGAGCTGATCACCCTGCAATCAGTGTGAGGGGAGCTGGCTCAATCCCCCCTGTCAGTGGGAGGAGAGCTGATCCCTCCCACTGTCAGTGCGAGGGGAGCTGGCTCAATCCCCCTGTCAGTGCGAGGAGAGCAGATCACCTCCGCTGTCAGTGTGAGGGGAGCTGGCTCAATCCCCCTGTTAGTGCGAGGAGAGCTGATCACCTCCGCTGTCAGTGCGAGGGGAGCTGGCTCATCCCCCCTGTCAGTGCAAGGAGAGCTGATCACCTCCGCTGTCAGTGCAAGGAGAGCTGGTTCAACCCCGCTGTCAGTGTGAGGAGAGCTGGCTCACTCACCCTGTCAGTGCGAGGAGAGCTGGCTCACCCCCGCTGTCAGTGCGAGGAGAGCTGGCTCACCCCCGCTGTCAGTGCGAGTAGAGCTGATCACCCCGGCTGTCAGTGCGAGGAGAGCTGGCTCACCCCCCCCCCCTGTCAGTGCGAGGGGAGCTGGCTCACCCCCCCCCTGTCAGTGCGAGGGAAGCTGGCTCACCCCCCTGTCAGTGCGAGGGGAGCTGGCTCACCCCCCCCCCCCTGTCAGTGCGAGGGAAGCTGGCTCACCCCCCTGTCAGTGCGAGGGGAGCTGGCTCACCCCCGCTTTCAGTGCGAGGAGAGCTGGCTCACCCCCGCTGTCAGTGCGAGGGGAGCTGGCTCACCCCCGCTGTCAGTGCGAGGGGAGCTGGCTCACCCCTGCTGTCAGTGCGAGGAGAGCTGATCACCCCAGCTGTCGGTGCGAGGAGAGGTGGCTCACCCCCGCTTTCAGTGTGAGGAGAGCTGGCTCACCCCCGCTGTCAGTACGAGGGGAGCTGGCTCACCCCCACTGTCAATGCAAGGGGAGCTGGCTCACCCCCGCTGTCAGTGCGAGGAGAGCTGGCTCACTCCTGCTGTCAGTGCGAGGAGAGCTGATCACCCCAGCTGTCAGTGCGAGGAGAGCTGGCTCACCCCTGCTGTCAGTGCGAGGGAAGCTGGCTCACCCCCGCTATCAGTGCGACGGGAGCTGGCTCACCCCCCTGTCAGTGCGAGGGGAGCTGGCTCACCCCTGCTGTCAGTGCGGGTAGAGCTGCTTCAGAGCCAGTCACCGCTGGAGCCAGGAATGATATGTATAGTGGTATAAATTAGTGTATGTAAAGTTATACTTTTCTCTGTGTCTGTGTTTTTATTCAAATATTCTATTTAAATAAAACACATATTACCATGTCTCAAAAATAACACATGTCCTCAAATTCGCACATTTTCATGACTAAAAATCGCACCATATTACATTTTTTGCCGCCAATTTGAACCTCTTTTAAGAGTCTATGTAAAAAAATAAATTCATCCTGTCGGAAAATGCAATAATTTTAGAACCTTGCTAAGGTCGCATCCCATTAAATCTCACCCTTTATATCCCATACATATACTGTGACAATGTTATATGTATTACACTGATCATTTTATATTTGTCTAGAAAAAAAAGAAACCCTTTCAGACTTCTAATGCATCTAGTAAAGTAACCTACAGTATACTCGCACAGATACAATCTTTAATATCCGCCAATGGAAATATGACAGTGCTCTGTTTCATCTCTATAATCTGGCTTCTAGTCATTGCAATGTCAGACCATACTGAAAGCTGATTACATTTTGTCTCAGGAGGATCTTTATCAGGTATGAATCAGAATAATTAGTACACACGTTGTCCTCAGCTGCCCAACACAAAGTAAAGCGTATTCAGTGCCCATTTATTAAGGAGATACTGTTGGAGGGGTGAAATGGAGAACCTTTACCAAAATCAGGAATATATTGTGACAATGGGCCTTATTCTAGTTCACTCTTTCTGACAAAATCCTTCTTCGATGGACAAAACCATGTGCACTGCAGGGGGGCAGATGTAACATGTGCAGAGAGAATTAGATTTGGGTGAGTTATTTTGTTTCTGTGCAGGGTAAATACTGGCTGCTTTATTTTTACACTGCAATAAAGATCTCACTTTGAAGTAAAACCCCACCCTAATCTAATTCTCTCTGCACAAGTTACATCTGCCCCACCTGCAGTGCACATGGTTTTGTCCATCTAAGAAGGATTTTGTCAGAAAGAGTGAACTAGAATAAGGCCCATTGACTCACATACATTGGATAAGATGAGGTCTTGGGGTGTAATTTAACCCAGTTTGATTTTGCAGTGTAAATGATTGCCGCTTTAAAAAAACCTGGAGATTTATTACCAAACCTCTCACTTTCTGAATCTCTCATCCTATTACATTTCACCCACGGTCTTTATTTTGTAGCAGATAAACCGCACAGGCAAATATGGTTACAGCATTACATCATCCAGATGTCATGTCACTTCTCAGTATGTTCCAGTGGTCCCTACCGTACCCTATCGCCTGGGCGGATATTCCACCAACAGGAAACACTTCTATCAGGAGAGCACAGGTGCTGCTAATCAGCTGAACCCAGATCACATCAGTTAGGAAACCTGGACTGGATCTAATGTTCCTGCTGCTGTTCAAAAACCCGGACTTTGTTCCTTGTATGGGAAATGAAAGAATTCGCGCTACAGCTTCATTGCTGTTTATGTTTCTTCCAGTCTGATACTGTGCAATTTCATCATTGATATAACAGTATATATATAGAAACATGCACGTATACGAATGCAACGTTGCGTCCAAATGTATCTATCTATCTATCCTATTTTAAGACTACCCCTATCACTATCCCTACAGTAAGTGACCCTGCAGCCAAACCCTAACCAACACTTCCTGCAGTCTAACCACAGTTCACACACAAAACCTTTGGAGAATCAGGAAAACATAAAAACATTGGCCATCTAGACATACAAACATTCCTCTTCCGATGCTTGTCATGTAGGATAAAGTACTTGCAGGCGCACTGTGCTGCGGGTAATGATCACCGCCTCTGGCTCTGCCAAGATTTAATTCCCATTTCAAAAGAGAACTTTGGAAAGCTTGCATCATTATTATACTAACCAAATCTCTCTGTATGTCATTCCACATGCCAGTAGCAAACTGTAAGCCAACCAATAAGGGAAGCAGGGTTTATCAGGCGCTTGTTAGTGGGCAAAAAGAAAAAAGGGCAAAAAAGACAGAAAATCGAGATGTCACTGTTGGGAGTTATAATGTTGGGAGAGATAAAGTAGGAAGTTGAAATAAATAAATAAATGAATAAGTAAGAGGAAAAAAAGAAAAACTAGAAATAAAAATACATATAAATAATAAACTTAAAAATAAATAAAATAAATTAATGCGGCATGTTTACAATTCCTTTGCGACTTGCGGACCTCGGCAGTGGCTGTTTCTTCTGATACCTTCCTAGGTTCCCATCCAACGCGTTTCACATCGGGTAGATGCTTTTTCAAGGATCCTTGAAAATGCATCTACCCGATGAGAGGCAGGGAGAGAGAGAACTAACTGCTGCTGCAGCAGCCTCTCTCCCTTAAATGTGCCCATACACTTGTCTAATTTGTACCGATTTTACCATATCCCGACCAGGGCCGCCAAGAGGTATGCCGGGCCCTAGTAAACATTTTTGGGGGCATGGCATAAACACTCTAGATGGAGTGTGTTATTACACCCCCCCCCCCTCAGCAGCAGCAGCATACCTACAGCATGCACTTTGCTGACAGTGAGTCCCTCATGCTGAGCCCGCTGTCAGCACAGCACATGCTGTAGGTGTGTAATGCTCGGGAGGGACAGAGGGAGAATGGGGTGGCGGTCGGACAAGGGCCCCCACCTGGCCCCTCCAGCAAGCCCGAGTAATTAGTACAGCGATATAATGCAGTAGTGTATGGGCACCTTTAGCCACTGGCACCCCTAAGCATAGCATGGTGTGCATAGCTGTAGTAGCTACATCACTGGGGCGGTCTGGGCACGCCTCACCTATTGTCCACGCCCCCTCATTTTACAGCAGAACTGTTGGCGCTCCTTTATGTGTTACTAGAGATCAGATTTGAGCTTATAGGCAGGGCTGGTGCCACCACTAGGTAGCTTTAGGCATTTGCCTGGGGTGCCGGCCATTGGAGGGCTGCAGTTGGGAGCAGCCCCCCCCCGATGGAGGTGAGCATCATCCACTGCCACCCTCCTCGTGGACACACATCACCCCCCCAGTGGAGCGGGTGAGCGCCCCCCACCGGCCCTGCTAATAGGGACAATGAAAGTAAGCCACCTTGACTGGAATATAAATGTAACTACTGCCTAGTACAGTATGTGTATATATATATATATATATATATATATATATATATATATATATATATATATATGTAGTGTGGCAGTCAGATACAGCATATTTCCACATGTGCAAAATCCCGGCCAGGTTTTTGAACAGCAGCAGGAAAACTAGATCCAGTCCAGGTTTCCTAACTGATGTGATCCGGGTTCAGCTGATTAGCAGCACCTGTGCTCTCCTGATAGAAGTGTTTCCAGGACAGGAGGTTATGGTTCCTGTTGGTGGAATAGCCGCCCAGGCAATAGGCTACGGTAGGGACCACTGGAACATACTGAGGAGTATGTACTATGCTGTGACATGACATCTGTATGATGTAATGCTGTAACCATATTTACCTGTGCTGTTTATCTGCTACAAAATAAAGACCATGGGTGAAATGTAATAGGATGAGAGATTCAGAAAGTGAGAGGTTTGTTGTTCACTTAGCAGTACATCTACAAAATGGACAACGCGTTTATTTCACAGATACAAATGTGCAACAAGCACATCACCGGGTACTGCGCACATAATTATCGCAAAGGACAGCTCTTGTGTTAAGAGCTGTCCTTTGCGTTGTGGCCGATGATGTTGGCAGGTCCCCAGCGGCTCCCTCTCCCTCCCTTACCGGCCTGCTGGCTGTCGGGCATGGCTCCGCCTCCTTCTCCCTGCACCCGGAAGGGGATGTAGGGGCTAGGTTGGAGGAGGCCACTGGTCCAGCCAGCATAGCATTGTGCTGCCCAGACAAAAGTGAGAGTAGTAGTTTGTTTATTTATAAGGCGCCACAAAGTGTCCACAGCGCCGTACATAGCAAACAAAAACCAAATTACAAGGTAACGTACAGGGTGTGTTGATAAAATACAGCATAAATAGGGGTATAGCTGGTAGAACTACAATCAGCATCAGTTCTGAAGTAGGTGTCAAAATTGTCGAGGAGACTGAAGATGAAGTAGAGGATGGGAAGAACAGGACAGGAGCACAGGTGAGGTAAAGAGGTAGGGTGAGTACGTGAGGAAGGAGGGCCCTACACATAAGAGTTCACAGACTAAAAGGAGGTGGGTGGACGAACGAAAAACAATAGGATAAGTAGGAATAGATGGGAACAGATGGAGGGGTAGGGTAGGCAGGATAGGAGGAGGAGGGATAGGCTAGTCGGAAGAAGTGGGTTTTGAGGGAGCGTTTAAAAGAGGTAAGGAAATCAGAATGAGAGGGGTTGGCGGGGGGGGGGTCATCGCGGAGTCGCGGGGGGTCCGTGCGGGGTGGCAGGGGTTGCGGTAAGAAGCACATAGGCTTCTATGGGGTATCGCCAGCTTTTGCGGGAGTTGGGAGTCCCCACTGTCACCCGCTGAGCAGCAGTGGATAGAGGCTGTGCACAGCATCTATTTTTGCAGCCAGAGGGTATGGGGGCATGGCTAGAAGCCCATAGAGCCTTTGGCCATGCCCCCCACAGTGGCAAAAAGGGGCATGGCTTTACAGAATTAAGACATTGTTAGGCCACGCCCCCTTACCACCAGGTCACTGCCTCAAATTTTGGGCACACGCAGTAGTCCTATCTCAGTTCATAAAGTTGGGAGGTATGCAACTAGTGTATTTTTAGATTGTGGGAGGAAACCGACACAAGTACAGAGAGAACATACAAACTCCACACAGGGCCATGGTGGGAATCAAACCCATGACCTCAGTGCTGTGAGACACTAATGCTATCCCCTACACCATCTATGCTGCCTGTAACATTATTTAACATCTGATATAATGTTTTGGACTGAACAATGCTTTGTTACCAAATCATTAGTTCTACAGTATTAATATTGTCTATCACTGTACCAAGTACATACCTTACCTACCTGACCCTCTCCTGCAGGGACACAATGCTATGTTCCTGGTCTTCCCTGTTAATGCAGGATTGCCAGCACCTGTGGGGAGCTAGGTAACTGATAAGAAAGGTGTCACCACAGGTGCTGGCAATCATACATTACCAGGGAAGCCCAGGAACAGAGCACTGCATCCTCCTGGAGAGGGACATGCTGGGAGGGGATGCGGTCATTTGGTCTACTGCATTATGGTAGACAGTCATTAGGTCGAATCCATTAGGTCGACATGCTAAAAGGTCGACATGACTCTAGGTCGACATGGGAAAAGGTCGACATGATTCTAGTTCGAAAGGTCATTAGTTCGACAGGTCATTAGTTCGACAAGGTCATTAGTTCGACATTGTCTATGTCGACATTCACAAGGTCGACATGGAGTTTTTCACTGTTTTTTGAGCCAACATGTGCCGACAGGCGGTATTTCATGCCCTACCATCCACTAGGGCGTGGTGGGAGAATAAAATAGTGTGCCGAGCGTAGCGAGGCACCGTGCCCGACGCATAGCGAGCGCAGCGAGCGATGCGAGGGGATGCAGTGCACTTTAAACTGTGTCCATGTCGACGGTGTTGACATTCAGGTAAAAAAACCAGTGAAAAACCCCATGTCGACCTTGTGAATGTCGACATAGACAATGTCGAACTAATGACCTTGTCGAACTAATGACCTGTCGAACTAATGACCTTTCGACCTAGAATCATGTCGACCTTTTCACATGTCAACCTAGAATCATGTCGACCTTTTAGCATGTCGACCTAATGGATTCGACCTAATGACTTTCTACCATAATGCAATAGACCAAATGATCCCAACCCGCTGGGAGGTATGGATAATGTATGATTGCCAGCACCTGTGGGTAGCCAGGTAACTGATAAGAAAGGTGTCACCACAGGTGCTGGCAATCATACATTACCAGGGAAGTCCAGGAACAGAGCATTGTGTCCTCCTCGAGAGGGGCATGCTGGGAGGTATGGATAATGTAGGATTGCCATCACCTGTGGGGAGCTAGGTAACTGATAAGAAAGGTGTCACCACAGGTGATGGCAATCATACATTACCAGGGAAGTCCAGGGGCAGAGCATTGTGTCCTCCTGGAGAGGGGCATGCTGGGAGGTATGGATAATGTATGATTGCCAGCACCTGTGGTGACACCTTTGTATCAGTTACCTAGCTCCCCACAGGTGCTGGCAATCATACATTATCCATACTGTACCTCCCAGCATGCCCCTCTCCAGGAGGACACAGTCCTCTGTTCCTGGACTTCCCTGGTAATGTATGATTGCCAGCACCTGTGGTGACACCTTTCTTATCAGTTACCTAGCTCCCCACAGGTGCTGGCAATCCTACATTATCCATACCTCCCAGCATGCCCCTCTCCAGGAGGACACAATGCTCTGCTCCTGGGCTTCCCTGGTAATGTATGATTGACAGCACCTGTGGTGACACCTTTCTTATCAGTGACCTAGCTCCCCACAGGTGCTGGCAATCATACATTTTCCATACCTCCCAGCATCATACCTCCCAACATGACCCTCTCCAGGAGGGACACAATGCTCTGTTTCTGGACTTCCCTCTTAATTTAGGATTACCATCACTTGTGCTGAATCACCTTTCTTATCAATTATCCTGTTTAAAACAGGTGATGGCAATCATACATTAAGAGGGAAGTCCAGAAACAGAGAATTGTGTCCCTCCTGGAGTGGGTCATGTTGGGAGGTATGCAGCATGCCCCTCTCCAGGAGGACACACTGCTCTGTCCCTGGACTTCCCTGGTAATGTATGATTGCCAGCACCTGTGGGGAGCTAGGTCAGTGATAAGAAAGGTGTCACCACAGGTGATGGCAATCATACATTACCAGGGAAGTCCAGGGGCAGAGCATTGTGTCCTCCTGGAGAGGGGCATGCTGGGAGGTATGGATAATGTATGATTGCCAGCACCTGTGGGGAGCAGGGTAACTGATAAGAAAGGTGTCACCACAGGTGCTGGCAATCCTACATTACCAGGGAAGCCCAGGGACAGAGCACTGTGTCCCCCATGGAGAGGGAGGCAGGGTATGATGTCCAGCACAGTACTCTATTCATCCATACTGTGGCAGACTTTACAATCAATCCTCTGTCATTGCACCGCACAACCAGCAGCAGCACTTCTCTGTGATGATTGTTGGATTGATTGTAAAGTCTGGCACAGTCTGAATGAATCGAGCGCAGAACAAGCACATGATGAGCCTGCTGCGTCCCTGCAGAGTGACACCTGGGACAGCGGCTGTATCACTGTAGGGGCCAGTGCAGAGGTGACGGTGAGTGAGGGGAGCAGCACAGGTATACACAGGGGCAGGTGATGGCCGTGTCCTCAGATGTAGGGGGGCAGCTGGGGGTCATAAGATCTGATGACAGGGAAACTACAGATAATATAATATATTCCAGCAGCACTGACGGGAACGTTACATGATGCAGGAATAAGTTATATGCGTCCAGTATGTATCTCCTCTATGTGTCATTGCTGAACCCTATGTGTCCTTAGCTGTAGTAGTTATTATCTCACTATTACAGTATATCATGTAATATACACAAAGGCCTACTGTATATAACCTGCACTGTATTATAATATTACCAGGACTATTAAACCATGGATACATATAAAATGCATTACAAATAAGGTGTACTCAGATTTTTTGATG
The DNA here is from genome assembly GCF_055691185.1 of Crinia signifera. Taxonomy (NCBI): domain Eukaryota; kingdom Metazoa; phylum Chordata; class Amphibia; order Anura; family Myobatrachidae; genus Crinia; species Crinia signifera. The sequence goes on along the minus strand of NC_139228.1, from coordinate 76,945,949 downwards.
TCTGTCGACATTGAGGAAACCTCTTCATTTAAAGGCCCATACACGCTGGGCGACTGAGCTGAAAGCCGCCCGAAACAGCCTGTTTGATTGGCTTTCAGCTCAAAGCCGCCCAGTGTGTACGGGCTGGCGATGAGCGGTGATGCACCCTCCCGAATCATCGCTGGGAAAGCCGCTCATTTGCTGGTAAAGCCCCCCCCCCCCCCCCCCCTGCTGACCGCGCCGGGCAGGGGGAAAGCCGCTCAATATGTATGCCCTGAGCGGCTTTCCCCCCAGCGATGACAGCGGTCATTGCTGTCCATACACCCTGGGCATAATCACCCAGTGTGTAGGGACCTTTAAATAGTGTTTCTAAAAAATATTCTAATCTATGGATTTGTATTTTACAAATAAGCACTACCACAATTAGGTTAAAGGTGCCCATACACAGTGTGACGCATGCTCCCACGCACATAGCATAGCACAGATCACAAAGTATGCGCTGCACGTACTTTTTGAACTAGATCCCGTTGCAATGTGATCTAGACCAAAACGCATGCAGTTATTGCACCGTATAAGGGCACCTTTAAGGCGATGTGATGCGATCCGAAGCTAGATAAAAAAATATGTGCAGCGCATACGTTTTGATCTGTGCGTGGAATCGTGCATCGCACACACAAAACGATTATTATTACAATTGATTGATTTCCAATACTCTCACTTTATAAGTTATAAAAGTGTCAGCATATTCATGTATGTAAAAAAGTACATGCGCACTGGCCGTGGTCTGGGACGTGCTCTGTAATGTCTCCATTCTGCAACATGTCTTGTGTATCCAGATTCCTGTGACATGTATGTTATCAATGTTACAAGTAATGAAATCTATGTATAGTATTACTCCGATCCCTGTAACACAGGCATGTCCAACGTTGGCCCTCCAGATGTTGTGAAACTACACATCCCAGGATGCTTTGTAATAGTTTTAGCATTCTCTAATAGCAAAACTGTGGCAAAGCATGCTGGGATGTGTAGTTTCACAACATCTGGAGGGCCAACGTTGGAAATGCCTGCTGTAACATGTTCTGTATGTAATACTCATTGCTGCCAGTTATAATAAACTGATTTGCATTACGTTGGAATTACCCGAATGGGGACTTATTCATTCATTGATTCATTTATTTATTTACAGTTTCTTATTGCAAGTGAACCACAAATACAAACACTCATAGCAACATAACAACAGTGAAAAAGAAAACATTAATAGTAAACCTGTGTTTTTGGCCAGTGTGAAGCACAAGCGAGTAGTGATTGGAAATACATTTTATATTATGGTATTTTAATACATTTAGTTATAAGAAAAGCCGAGATTACATAAATGTGCCCTATATTCATTGGGAAGAAAGTATTTGGTTAAGGGCCTGATTCAGTTACTAATACCACTTTTACACCAGAACTGCCGGGTTGCACCCAGGTTTTTGGACCCAGATGCGATCAGGCAGTTGCTCTCTTTTACAGCGGCGTCCACTGGCATTATACCGGGTGTGCGCCGAAGACAAAATCAGGCCCTGAGACGCACTTGAAGATGACATAATTTCCGAGTGCCGGGACTTCCGTGACGCCGACCGACATGCTGCCCCCAGCCTCCATGCGCCCCCAGCCTCCGTCCATGAGGTGAATGGATGCCGCACACAGGCATCCATTCCCCTCCCAGCCTCCGCTGCTGTCTGCATAGTACTGCATATGGCAGCGGAGGCTGTGTGCGGGCCATGTCCAACCTCCGGACTGACCGGTCCGGAGGTTGGGGCTCCCTTATAAGTGGAAATGGGTCCCCGGGTTACCTATTTTTACTCAGCCCTAACCACTTTTACACTAAGCCCCAGCCCGGACAGGAGTGGCAATTACCCGGGTCGAGGCTCCGGTGTAAAAGGGGTATTACAGTGAAGGGAAGGTTGCCCCATGTGGGGAAAGAACAATGTTACCATCCAGGTGCCAATCTATGTAGCACTCCTTCAGAGGTTCCAGATATAAATGCGGCAATGGTCCTTAAAATGATACATCAACCCCCCCCCCCTAGAAAGGAAAAGAAAGGTACACTTGGGGGGCTTGAGGGTAGGTGGGGTGGATTTTGCCTAACCGGTCCAATGAAGATGTTTGCAGACATTGGGACAATGGTGGTGGTTATGTATAGTATGTACACACAGTAATGATCCGGAACATCTTTGTGTTTGCCTTACAGGACCACAACATGTCTAAACCTATCCTTTCATATCAAATTGGATTAAGTTTGGCAGCTGGAGCTGCTACGGCCGTTGTTGTCTATGCGTTGTATCAGCGACGACAAAGGAGGACTAATAGAAAAACGTCAAAACAAAACGGCTATCGTATAAACTCGTTTGAAGACCATAATAATACTTTAACTTCCAGTTACTCGCAAGGTGATTCTTCTTTTCTTTCGCGTCACTTAACATTGTGATTATAGACCTGTAATTGCGGTTCAGCATGTACTGTAGAATATCGGTACATTTATCTCTGCTTCATTTCAGCTTTATCCGGAAGGGGGGATATTGTGGACGTGTCACGTGGTGAGCAGTCGGAATTGGTGAACCGTTTGGACCACGTTCTTGGCAGCATTACAGAGTTGCGGCAGGAGGTTGAGTCTCTGCGGAACATTCTACATGGGCTAGCTGAGAACATAGTTGGAGAAGTGCGGTGGGTAATTGTTAGCAAGCGAGCTCATTTTGGACAAGCACTTTGAGTAGTTTTAAATGATGAAATACCAATTTCCCTACTTTGGAAGAAGATATATGGACTCTCCCTACCTTGTGCTCACTGACAGAGTCATGCCGTTTGATGCAGCACCCCTACTTTTAGCGCTTGAGCCATGTTTCTCTTTTTGCGTGTGAGGACAATTCCCTCTTTCTCTTATTAGTTGTGCATTTCTTGCATAATGTCACTTACCTGCTTTTCTGAACGGAAATGGGAAATCGATTTTATTAATTGCAATGAATTCTCCGATACGAATCATCACTTTACTGGACTCAGAATTGACACATGTTGGCTAGCGAGCAGTCTACAGTGAATTTGGGCTGAACCCAGCCTGCAAAGAGTGCCGTTGTTGGCTATTTAATGCACTCTTCACAATTAATAGAGTCGACGGTACTTGTTACCTAGAACGGCGCCGCCGATTTTGATCCTAGGCATCGCAAGGAAAAAAAATCGCGATTTTACATAGGGAACAATGTTAAATGGCCCAATTGACCCGATTTCACATAGGGAACAGTGTGAAATGGCCCACCCAATTGTTAAAGCCACCCCACGACCAACGTCAACCCGAAGCGTGGCGAGCGGCGGCGGTACGCGTCCTCCGACCTTTTCATACCCCCACTATCCACGTGGGCGTGGAGTTGAGAATAGAAAGTGTGGCAAACCCGAAGCGTGGCGAGCGGACGCGGATACCTTCACAGGTATCCGCGTCCCCTCGCGGGCTTCACAGGTATCCGCGTGCGCTCGCCACGCTTTAGGCTCAGTGGCTCGCTGCGCTCACCACACTTTATATTCTCAACTCCACGCCCACGTGGATAGTGGGGGTATGAAAAGGTCGGAGGACGCGTACCGCCGCCCCTCGCGGGCTCGCTGCGCTCGCCACGCTTTGGGTTGACGTTGATTGTGGGGTGGCGTTAACAATTTGGGGGGCCATTTCACACTTCAGGGTGGCTATTTGGGGTCTGTGGGCCATTTAACATTGTTCCCTATGTAAAATCGGGTCAATTGGGCCATTTAACATGGTTCCCTATGTAAATCGTGGTAATCGCGTCGGTCGCATCGCATGTGTTTTTTGGCCGCATGCGATGCGACCGACGCGATTTACCTTTTACCATTAATTTCTATGTGAAATCGCGGGCATCGCATGGCATGCGATGTACATGCGATGGGCGCTGTTCTAGGTAACAAGTACCGAATTGACCCACAAGATTTGTGGGTTCCCACACAACGCACATAACCACAGCATAGAGTGTATTTGCCACTCGCCATGCCTTATCCCGTAATCTAACTACCCTGTGTAACTGCACCTCAGCTACTTAGAGGCCCTGTCACCTAAGGGCTGTTTAGAAAAAAATCATCTATTTTACACCAAATACGCAAAGTCATATTCTATAGATTATTGATTTCAAATATTTGCTAACAAGACAATTTTTTTAATTCATTGAAATGTTAGTAAATGTTTACCTTAGCCTCTGCCGCACAACATTCATTTAGATGAATTTGTATTGAATTTAACTAAAAAAATCTGTAGAAATTCCCTTTGAGTAACTATACCATAATGTGTCAAGAACCATCAGATACAGTTATTTAGAAATCATATCTATCCGCATATAATTATCCATATTACAATATATTTTTTAAAATCTACAGCAATTAAAATAGGTTATCATCTAGTCAAATAGTAGCAGCCCCGCGATCAGGTTAATAGAAGTCTACTTTTACCGCTAGGAGCCCTCTCTGCCAATGGAACCGTGTGAAGCATCAGTATAGGGAGAAAGTATCGCAGAGACGTGATTGGTGGATAACTACACAGGGCAGCTCTGTCATAGCGGATAGTACCAGTTGCTGGGAGTCTGTACTCCAGTCCATCAGCTCAGGATAAGCCGGAGGGGAACAATAAAAGATACTCCAGATCCCGTTAGACAAGTGGGGGCGATATCAGGAGCACTTAACGCGTTTCATCACGGACAACGTGACTTCTTAAAATATCCTTAAGATCTACTGCATTTTAATATAATATTAATAATCTAAATAAGTTCTAGTGACATTACACTTCAATTGTCCGTTGTTTTGGTTATCCGCTACTTTCCTTCTCCCTGTTCTGAAGCCCAGCGATCAGACCCGAATCAGGGCCCATGTGACTAATCTGTCTTTCCAAACGTAGTCTTCTTAGCGATAATGTTTACAAATTGCCTTTCCATCTGCGCTGAATACGCTAATGTTAGAATTATTACCTTACCCTTGATATAATGAAATCCACATGGTCTCTTCATAAATGATATTCCCGTCATGTGTAGCGTATACTCATTGCACTAGTTTACATTGTGATGCTTATGAGAAGAAATCATCTTTAATTCAACTGTAATGTCTGACATTCTGCATGGAAGGAACAGATGGGACGATGGGCCGGATGTAATGAAGTCCTGGAGGCAATCCCATGCCTTGTGCATCCCACTTAGCCGCCAGCCCCGGAGCACACTGCATCCGACCCTTTGGTCTGGTTACAAAGCTTGTGTTCATTATGGGTTCATTAATCAGCCTCATTAATACGCTTTTACTGTGTTCTTCCACAATTATCCAGCATTTATATACTTTAACCCCCTCAGTGGTGGTTTATTTTTTTGGGAGCGCTCCCCACTGGGCAAGTGTTTTTTTGGGGGGAGCAGTCCCAAACACCCCCCCCCCCCCCCTTTCCTGTGTTTCCGGGGACCGGGCAGTGGCGCGCACTAGATCAGCCACTGCCCGGCCCTGAACCCGGCTGTGTGTGGGTTCGGGCAGCACTCAGCTCAGCGCCGCTGCCCGGAAGAAGGGAACGCAGACAGTGGCAATCCCAAGGGTTTTCCGGGTTTGCCAGTCTGAGCACTGGCGCATAGTCCAGAAGATTCTCGGGAGTGCCAGCGTAGGGGTTAAACATTGCTAAAGTGGGGCAAATTGGATAATTAGAACATTGGGACTGATGTACGATAAATCCTACATCAGTTTGTTTAGCGTAATATGATACGGTCGGTTGGTCGACCTAAAGATGGTCAACAGTCATTAGGTTCACACCGTTGGGTCAACATACTGGAAGGTCGACAGGTGTCTAGGTCAAAACAAGCATTAGGACGACATGGGTTAGATCAGTGTCCATAATACCCCTTTCACACCAGCCGGAACAACTCGGTACTACCGCTGGTTGGAAAGGTACCCTTGGACAAATTACCGGGCTAATTTGCCGGCAATCCAACCCTGCTAGGTAGCAGGGTTGTTCCCGGGGACTTGGCTGGTGTGAATGGGGTAGGGTATACTTACCCGGGTTGCCAGTCCTAGGTGTCCTGTCTGGCTGGGAATCCACGCAGGCGGCGGGTGCAAATGACGTGACAGGCGGTGGATGATGATGACGCAGCTCTCCGGCGGCAGTGAGGGCGCCGGAAAGCTGCATCATCTTCATCCGCAGCCTGTCCCGTCATGTGCCTGTGTGGATCCCCGGCCTGCGCGGAGGACCAGCAACCGGGGTGAGTATTCTTACCACCTCCGCCGCCATCTCGCCGACTGTCCGCCTCCTTCCCGCCCCCTTCACACACCAGAAAATGCAGAGTCTTTTCTGGTGTGAAAGGGTCCCAACCCGGGAATGTCCCTGCTTGTCCCGGGAATGTAATTCCCGGGTCTGTCCCTGCATTTCTGGTGTGAAAGGGGTATTAATGCTCTACAGCTCTCCATTCCAAGCACAGTGGATAGCTGCAAACGGGAGACCATCTCCATATTAGGGATGCGGTCATTTGGTCTACTGCATTATGGTCGACAGTCATTAGGTCGAATCCATTAGGTCGACATGCTAAAAGGTCGACATGACTCTAGGTCAACATGGGAAAAGGTCGACATGATTCTAGTTCGAAAGGTCATTAGTTCGACAGGTCATTAGTTCGACATTGTCTATGTCGACATTCACAAGGTCAACATGGAGTTTTTCACTGTTTTTTGAGCCAACATGTGCCGACAGGCGGTATTTCATGCCCTACCATCCACTAGGGCGTGGTGGGAGAATAAAATAGTGTGCCGAGCGTAGCGAGGCACCGTGCCCGACGCATAGCGAGCGCAGCGAGCGATGCGAGGGGATGCAGTGCACTTTAAACTGTGTCCATGTCGACTGTGTTGACATTCAGGTAAAAAAACAGTGAAAAACCCCATGTCGACCTTGTGAATGTCGACATAGACAATGTCGAACTAATGACCTTGTCGAACTAATGACCTTTCGACCTAGAATCATGTCGACCTTTTCCCATGTCGACCTAGAGTCATGTCGACCTTTTAGCATGTCGACCTAATGGATTCGACCTAATGACTTTCGACCATAATGCAATAGACCAAATGATCCCAACCCCCATATTAAACTATATTTCAATACAATGTCCATACAGTGCCGGCTGGTGTAAGGTTATTGTACAGTATGTCTAATTGTTTCTTTTATCTACCATCAGTATTACAATATTCTATTACTTGTAACGTGATTATTCTATGTAGCTTCAGTTATATTGGCATGCCTTCTTAACCAATACCCTAACCCTCACCCCTGAACCCTAAAACTAATACCTTCATCCTTAACCCTTATAACATTAGGAGCCCACCCTCTCGCTTAATAATAACATCAAAAAGCAAACTAGATGGGTTCTTTTCTGCTGTCATGTTCTATGTCTCTGTTATATTGACACGAGTCTGCATGACGGAGTGCTAGTGTTGTGGGCTGTGTGGGTAAGGTTGTAAATGACGGAGTGCTAGTGTTGTGGGCTGTGTGGGTAAGGTTGTAGATGACGGAGTGCTAGTGTTGTGGGCTGTGTGGGTAAGGTTGTAGATGACGGAGTGCTAGTGTTGTGGGCTGTGTGGGTAAGGTTGTAGATGACGGAGTGCTAGTGTTGTGGGCTGTGTAGGTAAGGTTGTAAATGACGGAGAGGTAGTGCTGTTGGCTTTGTAGGTAAGGTTGTAAATGACGGAGGGCTAGTGTTGTGGGCTGTGTAGGTAAGGTTGTAGATGACGGAGTGCTAGTGTTGTGGGCTGTGTTTGTAAGGTTGTAAATGACGGAGTGCTAGTGTTGTGGGCTGTGTTTGTAAGGTTGTAAATGACGGAGTGCTAGTGTTGTGGGCTGTGTAGGTAAGGTTGTAAATGACGGAGAGGTAGTGCTGTTGGCTTTGTAGGTAAGGTTGTAAATGACGGAGGGCTAGTGTTGTGGGCTGTGTAGGTAAGGTTGTAGATGACGGAGTGCTAGTGTTGTGGGCTGTGTTTGTAAGGTTGTAAATGACGGAGTGCTAGTGTTGTGGGCTGTGTTTGTAAGGTTGTAAATGACGGAGTGCTAGTGTTGTGGGCTGTGTAGGTAAGGTTGTAAATGACGGAGTGCTAGTGTTGTGGGCTGTGTTTGTAAGGTTGTAAATGACTGAGTGCTAGTGTTGTGGGCTGTGTGGGTAAGGTTGTAGATGACGGAGTGCTAGTGTTGTGGGCTGTGTGGGTAAGTTTGTAGATGATGGAGTGCTAGTGTTGTGGGCTGTGTTTGTAAGGTTGTAAATGACGGAGTGCTAGTGTTGTGGGCTGTGTGGGTAAGGTTGTAAATGACGGAGTGCTAGTGTTATGGGCTGTGTGGGTAAGGTTGTAGATGACGGAGTGCTAGTGTTGTGGGCTGTGTGGGTAAGGTTGTAGATGACGGAGTGCTAGTGTTGTGGGCTGTGTGGGTAAGGTTGTAAATGACGGAGTGCTAGTGTTGTGGGCTGTGTGGGTAAGGTTGTAGATGACGGAGAGGTAGTGCTGTTGGCTTTGTAGGTAAGGTTGTAAATGACGGAGTGCTAGTGTTGTGGGCTGTGTAGGGAAGGTTGTAAATGACGGAGTGCCAGTGTTGTGGGCTGTGTAGGTAAGGTTGTAGATGACGGATAGGTAGTACTGTGGGCTGTGTAGGTAAGGTTGTAGATTACCGAGTGCTAGTGTTGTGGGCTGTGTAGGTAAGGTTGTAGATGACGGAGAGGTAGTGCTGTTGGCTTTGTAGGTAAGGTTGTAAATGACGGAGTGCCAGTGTTGTGGGCTGTGTAGGTAAGGTTGTAGATTACTGAGTGCTAGTGTTGTGGGCTGTGTAGGTAAGGTTGTAAAATGGAATTGTATATTTGACATGTAGAGCCAAAAGCTTTGGGGGAATAAGGAGTTTTGATATTAAACCAAACATTTCATTAAATTCCCAGGTCACATTTGGAAGAGAGCACCAAGGCCAATCGACGTAGAAGGTTCCTAATCCACAGAGAGAGGACAGATTCCACAGGTTCCAGCTCTATCTATTTCACCACTAGTTCTGGGGCACAGCATACAGATGCAGAAAGTGAAGGGGGGTAAGTACCGCAGAATTCGCTATCTTGGTCTGTACAGTTACATTTTTGCTTTGTCTGTCTTCTACTTTGAACATGGTTTATAGAGTTTGTGTACATGACCATCTAAGACTAGACTGGACCATTTCAACCAGTGTCCAAGATTACTTGTTATAAGGTTGCTGTCATGGTGACAAAACCAGAATAATACCTATGGAGTCCTAGGCAAAATACTGATATGCTGAATCTGGGGGTAGAAACATATAACTCCCCATCTGCTGTTGTACTGCACATCTCAATGTTCCCTCCACTGTTATAGCATAACAAAATAACTGTGGCAAGGGTATGTAGTTCCACAGCACCTGATGTACCATGCATTGCCGATCCCTGACCTACAGATGTAGCAATCCTCCTCTAGCCATCTCTGAACAGCCATGGGAGCCATCCTCATCTAGCCGTCTCTGGACAGCCATGGGAGCCATCCTTATCTAGCCATGAGAGCCATCCTCATCTAGCCGTCTCTGGACAGCCATGGGAGCTATCCTCATCTAGCCATCTCCAGATAGCCATGGGAGCCATCCTCATCTAGCCATGGGAGCCATCCTCATCTAGCCATGGGAGCCATCCTCATCTAGCCATGGGAGCCATCCTCATCTAGCCATGGGAGCCATCCTCATCTAGCAGTCTCTGGACAGCCATGGGAGCCATCCTCATCTAGCCGTCTCTGGACAGCCATGGGAGCCATCCTCATCTAGCCATGGGAGCCATCCTCATCTAGCCATGGGAGCCATCCTCATCTAGCCGTCTCTGGACAGCCATGGGAGCCATCCTCATCTAGCCATGGGAGCCATCCTCATCTAGCCGTCTCTGGACAGCCATGAGAGCCATCCTCATCTAGCCATGGGAGCCATCCTCATCTAGCCATGGGAGCCATCCTCATCTAGCCATGGGAGCCATCCTCATCTAGCCATGGGAGCCATCCTCATCTAGCCGTCTCTGAACAGCCATGGGAGCCATCCTCATCTAGCCATGGGAGCCATCCTCATCTAGCCATCTCTGGACAGCCATGGTGAGCCATAGGAGCCATCCTCATCTAGCCGTCTCTGGACAGCCATGATGAGCCATCCTCATCTAGCCGTCTCTGGACAGCCATGGGAGCCATCCTCATCTAGCCATGAGAGCCATCCTCATCTAGCCATCTCCAGATAGCCATGGGAGCCATCCTCATCTAGCCGTCTCCGGACAGCCATGGGAGCCATCCTCATCTAGCCGTCTCTGGACAGCCATGGGAGCCATCCTCATCTAGCCGTCTCTGGACAGCCATGGGAGCCATCCTCATCTAGCCATGGGAGCCATCCTCATCTAGCCATGGGAGCCATCCTCATCTAGCCATGGGAGCCATCCTCATCTAGCCATGGGAGCCATCCTCATCTAGCCATGGGAGCCATCCTCATCTAGCCATGGGAGCCATCCTCATCTAGCCATGGGAGCCATCCTCATCTAGCCATGGGAGCCATCCTCATCTAGCCATGGGAGCCATCCTCATCTAGCCGTCTCTGGATAGCCATGGGAGCCATCCTCATCTAGCCATCTCTGGATAGCCATGGGAGCCATCCTCATCTAGCCATGGGAGCCATCCTCATCTAGCCATGGGAGCCATCCTCATCTAGCCATGGGAGCCATCCTCATCTAGCCGTCTCTGGACAGCCATGGGAGCCATCCTCATCTAGCCGTGAGAGCCATCCTCATCTAGCCGTCTCTGGACAGCCATGGTGAGCCATCCTCATCTAGCCGTCTCTGGACAGCCATGGTGAGCCAAGGGAGCCATCCTCCTCTAGTCGTCTCTGGACAGCCATGGGAGCCATCCTCATCTAGCCATGAGAGCCATCCTCATCTAGTCGTCTCTGGACAGCCATGGGAGCCATCCTCATCTAGAGCCATCCTCATCTAGCCGTCTCTGGACAGCCATGGTGAGCCAAGGGAGCCATTCTCATCTAGTCGTCTCTGGACAGCCATGGTGAGCCATGGGAGCCATCCTCATCTAGCCATCTCTGGATAGCCATGGGAGCCATCCTCATCTAGAGCCATCCTCATCTAGCCGTCTCTGGACAGCCATGGTGAGCCAAGGGAGCCATTCTCATCTAGTCGTCTCTGGACAGCCATGGTGAGCCATGGGAGCCATCCTCATCTAGCCATCTCTGGATAGCCATGGGAGCCATCCTCATCTAGCCGTATCTGGACATCCATGGTGAGCCATCCTCATCTAGCGTCTCTGGTGAGCCCATGGCCTTTTGTTCTCAGCTGCAATACAATACATACAACAATACAGTAGTAGGGGTTTAGCAGAGTCATTCTATTAAAGGGCTAGATGAGGATGGCTCTCTCTTTGTCCATGACAACTTGCCTTTCACAAGTCTCCTGCACCATTCCATCCTCTTTTTACTTGCTTACAACGTTCTCTTGCTTTTTTACACTTCTTCGATATTTAGTTGCATATATTTATACAGTTGTGTCGGCCTATAACCTTGCTGCAGTTATTTAAAATAGCCTTTCTAGCCACATCATGCTGTTTTAAATGTGTCTTATTCACATTGTAATCTTACAGGATGAACAAGCAGCTTCTGCTGATTAATATGATATGCGTATGCCTATATTCTGTGCACGATTTTGGTCTATCTGCATAAGAACTGCTACTTTACTGTGCTTTCCTGTAGACATACAACATATTATGCTCCCCTTCCCCCCCTCTCAGGCATCTTGCTGTGCATCTCCCTACTCTCCCGGCCGCCGGCTACCACTGCTCTCCCTGGCCGCTGGCTACCGCTGCTCTCCCCTGGAACTGCTGCTCTCTCCGGCAGCAGGCTACTGCTATTCTCCCACGGCAGCTGACTACCATTGCTCTCTCTGGACGTCGCTGCTCTCCCCTTCCACCAGCTACCGCTGCTCTCCCTGGTCACCCCTGCTCTCCACGGCCGCCAGCTACCACTGCTCTCCACGGCCGCCAGCTACCACTGCTCTCCACGGCCGCCAGCTACCACTGCTCTCCACGGCCGCCAGCTACCACTGCTCTCCACGGCTACCGCTGCTCTCCACGGCTACCGCTGCTCTCCACGGCTACCGCTGCTCTCCACGGCTACCGCTGCTCTCCACGGCTACCGCTGCTCTCCACGGCTACCGCTGCTCCTCCCTTCCATCGGCAAACGCTGCTCTCCCCTTCCCCTGATTACCGCTGTTCTCCCTGGTCACCGCTGCTCTCCCCTTCCATCGGCTACCGCTGCACCACAGGATTGGCAGCAGCAGAGCATGTTCTTGGTTCCTGAGTACCTACAACTGAGTCCCTAGTCTGCAATGTTCTGTAAAATCATAGTAGCGCTCTAGTTCACATTATGACTCACTGAATGGCTGCCAGTGCACATTATACAACACAGTACCCCCAATTCATATTATGACAGACCCTGTAACATAGCATTTGTTATGCAGATACAGCTACAGTCGCATGTCCAATATACAATAGTCAAGCCACATATGTGAATCAGCATAGTCTGCTTGAATAAGACACATTTTAGAGGTAAAAAGATATCAATGTGCCTCGGCTCAGTACGTATGGAGGCTGGATGGGGAAGGACGCATCTCTAGGTGAAAGAAGAGTTGAGCTAATAACAAAAGTCTCCACTACATAAATCTGCACAAAAGAATAAAATAAATAAAGTACTAGGCCCCAAGGAACACTATCACGAATGTTTGCTTTGGCTGATGTTATGGCAGAGAGGTTAAGTTATTGCCTTGTTTTACATGATGGTCCTTGAGGACCATTCTGAAGGTTTCATTTTTCCAAGCTATGCAAAAGCCAAATCCTAGCGCACACAATTTCAATTTTTTTCCATTAATTCCTAAATCCTCACTTATGCAGCATAAGAAACATTGGTATTCAGCATTTTACTGTCCAACCTGGCTGCCAGACAGTGTAGCAACACATTGTACTTTGTTCTAAGGTGCCCGCCATGCAGCTGCCGTGTATATGAAAAAAAAAAATATATATATATATATATATATATATATATATATATATATATATATATATATATATATATATATATATATATATATATATATATATAGGCATAGATCGGGTACAGCACATCTCCTCCTAAGGTGCCCGTCATGCAGCTGCCGTGTATATGAATATATAAATGAGTATTATGGGCATAGATCGGGTACAGCGCATCTCCTCCTAAGGTGCCCGTCATGCAGCTTTCATGCAGGTTGGAAGGACGCGTACCGCGTCTGTTTGCCACGCTTCGGGTTGACGTGGATAGTGGGGGTGTGCTACATCGCATCCTAAGCAAATCGCATGCGATTTTTTTGCATACGATGCGATTTGCATACAACTCGTTTTGTGGGCAGTGGCGCTGTGAAACTGCACAAGTACCCATGATTCTGCCGACTCCCACAGAAAGCATTAGTCTTTCTCATAAAAGAATGGGATTAATGACCATTTGTCACATGTTCTACATTAAACACATTGGCACAGGGTACGTTATAGACATCTTCTATAATCCCACTCTTGGACATAGAGTAGACTCTTGTATCCGTTCTGACATCCAGTGTAAAGTGCACCCTGCCAGCTGTATTTTCCATGCCATAATGTGATTAGGCGCTGTGCTACACTAGTGAATGTTTATGTATTCCGCTGATCCCCGGGCCCCCATGTCTGCCGGGGCCCTGGACACCAGACCCCACAGTCCCCCCCCTGTTGGCGGCCCTGCCAGCTGTATTTTCCATGCTATAATGTAATTAGGCGCTGTGCTACACTAGTGAATGTTTATGTAGTCCGCTGACCCCCCAGGCCCCCAGACCCCACAGTTCCCCCCTGTTGGCGGCCCTGCTAGCTGTATTTTCCATGCCATAATGTAATTAGGCGCTGTGCTACACTAGTGAATGTTTGTTTCTGTATTCTGATTTCTGGAAGAGATATGGCATTTTATGTACAATCGTGATTTGTTTTACGTTTCTTTGCATGTTTGTTTCATCCATCTGTAATGATCACTGTGTTCTGCTTCTTGTCACATTATCAAAAGTAATATATATTTATATATACTTCTTTTTGCAGGTATACCACAGCAAATGCTGAATCTGATTATGACCGTGAAAGCAGCAAAGCAAGTGAGGAAGAGGAGGAGGATGAAGTGAGCTGTGAGACTGTGCGAACAATGCGGAGGGACTCCGTGGATCTAGTCACAGATGATGAAGCGACAATGTTGGCCACTGATACGTTAGATGAGGAGCTTACACTTCTGCTGGAGAAGTCTGACCAGTTGCACAATGGGGACGATGACCAGAAAAGGGAAGGATTCCAACTGCTCTGCAGTAATAAATTACTGGTACATTTCATTGTTTTTTACACACATTATCCAATTAATTGGAAATGACCCACACTTATTAGCCTGTGATATTGCTGTCTCCTGAAAGCATCGTTGTCTACTCTCCGGGAGAGTCTGGAAGTCTCTGTCCTGAACGTTTCGGAGTTCTCCCAGACTCCCAGGAGAGCCGTGGAACCACCCTCTTCTATGATTGGAGCAGGGAAAGCGGTTTTATGGTGCAAATCCACACCCTCCAATTGTAACTCTTTAGCCGGTCCAGTACAGATTTTTAATGGCCTGTACCGGAAAACAGGGACTTTAAACAAACCGCGCAACCAGACTCCACCCACTTTACCCGTGGCCACACCCCTTTCCTCATCTGCACTATTTTTTGATGGCTAAATGTTGGAGGGTATGCAAATTGTCACTTTATATTCACCACCATTGCTAATGTGACACATCCTGTTACCGCGACCCTACACATTTCCTCTAGGATACTAAAAAAAGTGTTAGTTTTGCCACAATTTCAATCTGAGAAGTCTGTCAATTAGCAAGGATGATCTACCAGAAGCAAAAATGTTATTGGCTAATAAAAACAAGTGTTTCATAGAATTGTTCATTATCACAAGTTACTGTTTACACACCGCCCATATCTGTATCCATTTGGGTGCCACGGCTTGTTGGACCTCTGTGTCCAATTGGTTGGAGGCCAGTGGGAGGGGGTGGGCTCTCTGATTCATCACACTATCTGATGGCCGTTCTGATTATAGCCACATGTATGAAACAGTACAAGAGGAAGCAGTAGGTTGATGTTTTGCACTTAAAAAAAGATTAATACAAATACATCTGTTCTGGAGATACAACAAAAGAGGAGTGCTCCATAGTGTAAAACTGATATACTTTAATAAGCATACAATGCTCCGGTAAATCCTTCAAGGACTCGTACCGCAAATAAAACAGGTGTGGGCTGGATACCACAAGGTGTTATACAACAAAAGCCAGGCAGATCTCCTACCACCATCCGGGCCACTGTGGACACGTACGATCACCCGCCGGGCTCACAGCTGTGAGAAACGGCATGCCGAAGGTCCAGCCAGGAACAGATGTGGTAGGGGAGACGCGGTGTGCAGCGAGCTGGCGTCACCAAGCCCCGCTCTAACGCGTTTCGTATAAAAACTTCGTCAGAGCGTGGCTGGTGACTGACAGCTCCTGGTTTAAAACAGTATAGCATGACCAATAGGAGTTTGTTCATATGCAGGTGGGCGTATACAGACATTTTGATTGGCCCGTATTAACATACAGCATATATGTGAGAAAAGTTTGTACAAATAATGCATTACGATGCATCTTTCTTAGCTTAAAATTGCCTGTGGCATAGACACTATGATAAGCATTAAAAATACAGAAAAACATAAGAAACACCAGGGTGCATAAATCGGCAGTGTGCTCCAGAAAACCGTGTCTGCACGGAGCAGTATCATAGGCACATTTCCATATCCAGGATTACATATATACATTCCACTATTTTCATAGTAAGCTATGAAGTCCGAGCTGGGATGATCAAATTTTTTTTAATTTAAACATGCTTTATATATTTGGCATTGAAAGAGGTAAAAACGACGTTGCACCGTGTCGACACCATATATAGAAAGGATGGTATATATATCCTTTTTAAAAAAAAAATTTTGGGATCATCCCAGCTCGGACTTCATAGCTTACTATGAAAATAGTGGAATGTATATATGTAATCCTGGATATGGAAATGTGCCTATGATACTGCTCCGTGCTGACACGGTTTTCTGGAGCACACTGCCGATTAGCCCGTATGAGCTAATGAGCTGCCCGGCAACCCCCCCCCCCCCCCCCCTCTTTGCCTCTCTACTGCTGTTTTGGGTGCGTGTACCCGGTGAACAGAATGCGCATGCACACTAACAAAGCATCGGTCCCCATGTGAACGCAGGCAACACTGCGAACAGACCTGAATCAGACCCTTAGTG
The DNA here is from genome assembly GCF_055691185.1 of Crinia signifera. NCBI lineage: Eukaryota > Metazoa > Chordata > Amphibia > Anura > Myobatrachidae > Crinia > Crinia signifera. Next base: position 76,929,539 of record NC_139228.1, on the reverse strand, counting down.
AGATCTACAGTATATGCTGATGAGAAACACCCTGCTATTTTTAGGCCTTTGATTTACGAGAGTTCCATATAACTGGCCATGAGAAATCCTATTGAACAATGCCTGATGTAGCTCTGAGTTCTTAGAATATATTGGGGTAAAGTGCAGTCAGGGATATGACCGGACTCTTCAGGGAGTCGGGAACATTCCTACTATTTCGGTGAGTCCTCCTAACCATCAGGGTGCGTTGGACAGGACTGTGTGATCGATGTACTTTGATGACCATTCCATGATTTGTAGCCTACCATGTTCTTTTCCCCAAAGGTTGTTTTGACCTTCCCAGGAAATCTGTTCTTGCTGCAGATTGCACTGTTGACTATCTAGGCATGAGCAGGTATTGCTTTGTGCTGGGGTGGTCGCCCTGTGCTTCTAAAAGCATTGCTTCTTTACATTTCTAAGCTGTCACTTACAAACAACACGTTCCCTGAGAAACCGTCCTTCCACCTTGTTACATAAACCTGTGTGACGAAAGATTAATACAAGAGTGTACATAAACAGACGGTATAAGACTACGGGTAGGTATAATACCCACATAACCATATAGTACAAACAGCAAAGGTAAATACATCACAAAAACGTAGTCGTGGTGCAAGTTACCAACCGATGACCTACCAGACCGAGAATATAAAATGTTCCATAAGACCTTCTTGTAGTCATTCGTGCGTTCTTCAATCTGGGTACACACTAGTCAATATGTCCGTCCAATCCAGTGGATCTGACTGATATAGTGGGATGCAGCCATGAGTGGCCACTTCATGGCATGGCGAGACTAGAAAGACTGGTTAACACTGAGAGCCAACATCTCTGTGAGAGATGCACAAAATATCTGTTAAAAATGCCAGCGCCGCTCATATTTGTTATATAAATTCAAATAAATGTGTATATTTCCTATATACCTGTAAGGTAACATTACAGCTCATTATGATGAATACAAATGTTTGCTTTGCAATTTTTACACCTGTTTTGACAAATTCCCTTGGCACTCAAAGGGTTAATGCAAGGAGGATGTAGAGCAGGCATGTCCAACGTTGGCCCCCCAGATGTTGTGAAACTACACATCCCAGCATGCTTTGCAATAGTTTTAGCATTCTCTAATAGCAAAACTGTGGCAAAGCATGCTGGGATGTGTAGTTTCAAAACATCTGGGGGGCCAACGTTGGACATGCCTGATGTAGAGTATGCTGACACATCTGTATGTAAAAATGCATTTAAACCATATTACATTTGTGGATGTATTGCCTAGTGCATTCAGTTTGTGTTTTTATAAGTGTTTGACAGAAATTTTCAATCCAAATAAATAGAAAATGTACAATTCTTACTCACAGTTCGTGGGATACAATGTACTGACACTGAGATGAATGTAAGTTTTATAACTGCGTTGACACATATTACGCACCCTAACCCTGCACACTGTACACTCGGAAGAAGGGCTTTCACGTTGGTGTATAAAAGCGTCTTGGGAAGCATCCTGGGAAATGTACGAACATTATCCTTGCCGTATGTTTGATTGCAGGGATATCCCAGTCAGAGATGCAACTTCGTTATGTTTCCTGTGTGATATCGTGAGAGACACAAACGGATCCTTTTACACGTTCTCTAACATATCTGTATACACCAGAGGGGTGTGTGTAGCAGGTTTTAGTGCAATGAAACATATATTTGAACTCTTGCTTTTGAAACCTTGTAAATCTAGTATTAACAAGCTTGTCCGGTCATGTGAAACTCCTAATAGTAAGCATGTTTTTATTTTTTTTGATCAGTATGGGGACCATCAAGACTTTATGTGGAGACTAGCGCGTTCCTACAGCGATATGTATGCGATGACTGAAGATGTTCTGGAGAAGAAATCCTATGCTTTTGATGGTGCGTTGCAAAGCCTAGTGTTTGTTTCTGTGTTGTCAATTGGGACATGTTTTGTGTGCTTTAGGTTTATTAAAAGGGTATTGCCAGAGGCTTCGGAGCTATGTCCAACCTGCACGTTTGTTTTTATCCACTTATGCATGCCCATTTATACTAGCAAAAAGAATATTTCAAGTAATTGAAGTAAAAGTTTAGGTTGAAAGAAGACTTCCGTCCATCAAGCTCCACCCTTAGAGGGTGTTGTCTAGACGTTAAATCCTGTTGAATTTTTTACTTTGATTCCACTTTGGGCTAAATTTATTGTGATATCGCCAAATATCCACGGCGGGGTTTGTAGCTGCGGGCCTGAGGAGGTAATGAGGGCAAGGGCCACTTGTGTTCTGGACTTGGAGGTAATGAGGGCTCAGGGGGGGTTATTTCGTAGATACCTGTGGTACTGGTGCCATTGCCAGCTCCTGCCGGTCACTGATGAATCAGGAGCACACTGCTGGAACAACTGCTGGGCACTTGTCACACTGCTGGGCACTTGTCACACTGCTGGGCACTTGTCACACTGCTGGGCACTTGTCACACTGCTGGGCACTTGTCACACTGCTGGGCACTTGTCACACTGCTGGGCACTTGTCACACTGCTGGGCACTTGTCACACTGCTGGGCACTTGAACCTCACTGCTGGGCTCTTGTCACACTGCTGGGCACTTGAACCTCACTGCTGGGCTCTTGTCACACTGCTGGGCACTTGTACCTCTCTGCTGGGCACTTGTACAGCCACACGCTGATTCTTTATGGCCGCCGGGTTGAGGCTGTCAATCACCGCTGCTGCAGTCTCGCTCCCTTATCCTCCCTCTGCCGCCCGGGTCTCTCTTTTCAGTAGCCGCTCGGCAATCAGCCTTCCTAGGCTGTCGATCACCGCTGGGCTGGCTCTCCTTGCGGCTCCGGCTGGCAGCGGCTGCGTGTGTGCGAGTCTGCCTGTCAGCCCCAGCTCTCCGGTGTGCTCCTCCGGTCTGTCTTTTAAGGCCGCCCGCACTTCCCGGTCAGTCCCGTCCTCCTCACTTCGCGCTCTCCGTTGGTTACCGCCCACTTCTCCTCATGCCCTGTGCTTTCTTACCCCTGCTTACTCCTTACAGGTGCTGGCAACATATCAATCTGCCCAGCAACAGGCTGGGACGCCCCACAGACTTGGCGCCCTCTGAGCCACCAATAAAAAGGGTCCAAGTAATTTAGTCAGGAGATCCAGCTGTGGGGCGGTTGCCTAGCAACCCCCCGAGCATACATGAGCCCACCATATTGTTAATGGGCAAACAAAATGGCAACAATAAAAAGGTGGGGGTACCCCTGGATGTCTTTAGTCAAAGAGTGCTTGATAGAAATATTGTACTTCTGGAAGAGAGTTCAATACTTTTACTCGCTGTGCTTGCCGTGCTTCAGGCACAGTGCCTCGCTGTGCTTGTCGTGCTTCAGGCACAGTGCCTCGCTGTGCTTGTCGTGCTTCAGGCACAGTGCCTCGCTGTGCTTGCCGTGCTTCAGGCACAGTGCCTCGCTGTGCTTCAGGCACAGTGCCTCGCTGTGCTTGCCGTGCTTCAGGCACAGTGCCTTGCTGTGCTTGCCGTGCTTCAGGCACAGTGCCTCGCTGTGCTTGCCGTGCTTCAGGCCCAGTGCCTCGCTGTGCTTGCCGTGCTTCAGGCCCAGTGCCTCGCTGTGCTTGCCGTGCTTCAGGCCCAGTGCCTCGCTGTGCTTGCCGTGCTTCAGGCCCAGTGCCTCGCTGTGCTTGCCGTGCTTCAGGCACAGTGCCTCGCTGTGCTTGCCGTGCTTCAGGCCCAGTGCCTCGCTGTGCTTGCCGTGCTTCAGGCACAGTGCCTCGCTGTGCTTGCCGTGCTTCAGGCCCAGTGCCTCGCTGTGCTTGCCGTGCTTCAGGCCCAGTGCCTTGCTGTGCTCGCCGTGCTTCAGGCCCAGTGCCTCGCTGTGCTCGCCGTGCTTCAGGCCCAGTGCCTCGCTGTGCTCGCCGTGCTTCAGGCCCAGTGCCTCGCTGTGCTCGCCGTGCTTCAGGCCCAGTGCCTCGCTGTGCTCGCCGTGCTTCAGGCCCAGTGCCTCTCTGTGCTCGCCGTGCTTCAGGCCCAGTGCCTCGCTGTGCTCGCCGTGCTTCAGGCCCAGTGCCTCGCTGTGCCCGCTACACTATTTTGTTCTTGTAGGCCCACTGGAATGGTAATATATGAACAAGTCGGTTAAAAATAAATCATCTTTCCGGTTCTCTAGAGTCCTCTCTTTTCTAGAGGCGGGTGTGGATTTAAGCGTAATTTATTGTAATCATACAAGTCTAAATATAAAAGGTGGCAGGCCAACCAACCGCATGGAAAAAACATTTAGTTCTGCACATTATTGTAAACAATGAGGGCCAGTAATTCTAAATATCCCATGTAATCCGATTGGAGCTAAATACCATCTACTGTATTATAATATTAGGAAGAGTTTCATAAAAAATAAAAAAAGATTTTGGAGTTTTTGCAGTTTTCCTTCACACACACACACACACACACACACACACACACCCCACACACACCCCCGGTGGGTGATAATGACTCCTCGGAAGGACAATCACCAACGTGGCACTCCAGGACTTGTGATGAAAAGCAATTTAATGTGCAACAGTTTCGGGGAAACAACTCCCCTTCCTCAGGCAGACAGCAATACTACCGGGAGTGCCGGATCGCAAACGGTGTGTGTATATATATATATATATATATATATATATATATATATATATATATATATATATATATATATATATATATATATATATATATATATATATATATATATATATTCATATATATATTCATATATATATTCATATATATATTCATATATATTCCAATTGTAAAGCGCAACGGAATATGCTGCGCTATATAAGGGACTGTAAATAAATTATATAATTCTGCAGTGTATTTATGCATTCCGCAATATGTTTTGGCTACTAATTTATATTTTAGGAATCCTTTAAATATGGGAGTATAGCTTACAAAATGAAATACATCTGTATAAGTCATGTGTCCAAAGCTGATGAGAAATTATCTGTATCTGTCTTCAGGGAAAGAAGAAGCTGAAATTGCACTTCAAAAAGGAGGCCAAAGTGCAGAGTGCCACAAATGGTATGTCTCTGTGGGAGAGGGGGGTTTGTCAGGGTCACATTCTGCCTACCAGCTCACCCCAGACATAACGCAGCAATCTACCTGCCACATTCTGCCAACATGAATGCTGAAAGTTCAGGCTTTTCCCAAAGGGTTTCATTGTTTTCCTTTACTAGTAAGCTGTCCGCTCATCCAGATAAGGGTTATTTATTTCTCTGGCCAAGTAACTATGTTTTCTGGAAATAGAGGCTGTATGCCCAAGATAAAAACTTAGTCCTCTACTTATGTCTTCTTTCTGTATAACATATTCAGATAGTATATGCACCATAATCTGGTTCTGTTTCATTTTCCCAAAAACGAGGGGTATTGGTAATGGAAGTTGGAAAGTTATACATTTACTGTACGTGTTTATGTAGGATATCCTTACACAAGACTTGTATTTGGCTGAAAGGAAATAAACACTTTCTGTTCCTGTTCACCTTGACAATCATCTTTCCCTTGAGTGGAACGGGCTCCCAAAGCTCCTCCTATTTATTAGAAGTTTGATATCAGTACTGACCGAAGCATGAGTAATTCTAGTCCTGAATCAGAGCCGCAATAAATGTGTGTCGCTTATTATGCACAGTGAGGGAGCCTATATCACACTCTCCTAAATCACCACCTCAGCATTCAGATAGTGAGGGTATGATAAGAGAGCACAAACAATGGCACTTCACAACAATACCGTATGTTCAGAGGCGGAGAAAGGGGGCTTGTTGGAGGGCCCTGGGTTTGGCTTCTTCCCCATTAGCGGTCTCGCTCTTGTCCCACCACAGCACCTGGTAAGCACTGAGCAGTGGTGGAAGCAGAACTTTTTCAGAATAACAGAAATACTGTATTTTGGTCATTGCAGTGTTTATTTCAGTTTAACCAACCAGTAGCACCCGCTGATTAGGAACAGTGGGAGAGAGGAGGAACAGTGGGAGAGAGGAGGAACAGTGGGAGAGAGGAGGAACAGTGGGAGAGAGGAGGAACAGTGGGAGAGAGGAGGAACATCGGGAGAGAGAAACGGTGGAATAGTGGGAGAGAGGAGGAATAGTGAGAAGGAGGAAAGCAGAAGAGAGGAGGAACAGTGCGAGAGGAGAGGAGGAATATCGGGAAAGAGGAGGAATATTTGGAAAGAGAGGAGGAACAAGTGGGAGAGAGGAGGGGAGGAGGAATAGTGGGGGAGGGGAGGAGGAATAGTGGGGGAGGGGAGGAGGAATAGTGGGGGAGGGGAGAAGGAATAGTGGGGGAGAGAGGAGGGGAGGAGGAATAGTGGGGGAGAGAGGAGGGGATGAGGAATAGTGGGGGAGAGAGGAGGGGAGGAGGAATAGTGGGGGAGGAGGAATAGTGGGGGAGAGAGGAGGGGAGGAGGAATAGTGGGAGAGAGGAGGATGAACAGTGGGAGAGAGGAGAGGAGGAACAGTGGGAGAGGAGAGGAGGAACAGTGGGAGAGAGTAGAAATAGTGAGAGAGAAGAAATAGTGGGAGAGAGGAGGAATAGTGAGAAAGAGGAGAGCAGAAGAGAGGAGGAACAGTGTGTGAGAGTAGAGGAGGAATAGTGGGAAAGAGGAGAGGAGGAACAAGTGGGAGAGAGGAGGGGAGGAGGAACAAGTGGGAGAGAGGAGGGGAGGAGGAACAAGTGGAAGATAGGAGGGGAGGAGGAACAAGTGGGAGAGAGGAGGGGAGGAGGAACAAGTGGGAGAGAGGAGGGGAGGAGGAACAAGTGGGAGAGAGGAGGGGAGGAGGAACAAGTGGGAGAGAGGAGGGGAGGAGGAACAAGTGGGATAGAGGAGGGGAGGAGGAACAAGTGGGAGAGAGGAGGGGAGGAGGAATAGTGGGGAGGAGGAATAGTGGGAGAGAGGAGGAGGGGAGGAGGAATAGTGGGAGAGAGGAGGAGGGGAGGAGGAATAGTGGGAGAGAGGAGGAGGGGAGGAGGAATAGTGGGAGAGAGGAGGGGAGGCGGAATAGTGGTAGAGAGGAGAGGAGGAACAGTGGGAGAGGAGAGTATAAATAGTGGGAGAGAGGAGGAATAGTGAGAGAAGGAATAGTGGGAGAGGAGAGGAGGAACAGTGGGAGGAGAGGAGAAATAGTGGGAGAGGAGGAAGAATAGTGAGGAAGAATGAATAGTGGGAGAGAGGAGAAGAGGAATAGTTAGAGACTGAAGAGTAAGAATTGCGGGAGATCCCCACCCCCCTCTCCTACTCACACTGCTTTGATACACAGCCCCCCCCCCCCCCCCCTCTCTCCCCTGCTCTTTCACATTCAGCGCACCCCCCACACTGGGTAATTCCACCTCACACAGCGTGTCAGCGGCGGCGTGGTCATCCATCCCAGAGGCACAACATGCAGCGGTAGAGCCGGTCTCCGCACAGTAGTGGCCGGATCTTGCACCCTACGGGCACATCGTGGCAGCGGCGGACGGGTCTCCCAGCTCAGCGGCAGCAGGCTGAGGCCACACCCACCGCCGGGTGCTGTCCTCTCCAGTGGCGGCTCCAGGTATGAGGTAGGAGTCCTGTTTCATGGCTGCTCTGAGCCTGCTGTGCCTGTGCGTGTCCGGAAGTCAAGCTCCACGCCCCGTCGCAGCTGAGCTTGCGCATGCACGTTCCGCGTCTTATGGGGGTTCCATCCAACCACCTAGTTGGATGAAAGATGGTCCTTACTATATGGCCAGTATTAGCCCCAGAATGACACTACTTCTGCAATGTACTCTACACATTTGGCTCTGATACGCTATAACTCTATATAAACATGACACCGCTAAATACAGCGTTGTTGGGAGCTCACATCTGTCTTCTATTAGAATTCTCCTGTTCTGTGGGCTCTTTACCAGAATGAAACTGCAGCTCTGAGTTGTTCCTGTGTATTGGTAGCAATAAAGTTGGCTGCAAAGTTTTTTTTATTTTTTTTTGTTCTAGGTCTGTATTAAAAAATAGAAGACATTACACTTTTAATAACAAATTTCCGCTGTGCAACTCTACAAGTATCCGCTGGGAACCTGTCAAATGGAAGTGGGCTGTTTGAATATGTAATCTGTTATATTATATTGAAATTATAGCCTCTTTTTTAAGCCTTATGGCTATAAATAAACAATCCTGACTTTTTAAGGTCCAAAAATCACATCAATATCGAGCTAAAAAAGAGCATTTATAGATCAGGGGCTGTTCTCGGGTGTGGCGTAAACATTCAGTATCTCGGTGCAGAGACCAGGTTGGGATTTTTAAGATTTAATTTTTTTTTAGATTCATGAAGTTTATTATTTAAGATTTCTATGCATATGGCGATGATTCACAGCCACAACGGTATGTATCACAAGAAATGGGGAGTAACTTTAAAAACACAATGGACCTTATACTGGTCCATTCTGAGGTCACTACGCAGTCTGAGGTCACTACGCAGTCTGAGGTCACTACGCAGTCTGAGGTCACTATGCAGTCTGAGGTCACTATGCAGTCTGGGGTCACTACGCAGTCTGACTTTACTACAGATAATGCTCAGTGTTTGTTAGGGAGAATCATAGCTAGGTTGTGATTCCTGTACTCCCAGAGCAAGACGTACAGTTACCTTTGATTGATTGGGCATCCCTAATGTAAACACTATGCTTTTCCCCCCTCCCAAATATGACACACATGGCCAAGGACAGATTACGTTTTGGTGGGTTTAAATCCGTAACCAAAGGCTTATCTTCTGTATTTAAAGCTCAATCAAACCCTGGACCATCTGTACTCAAGTAAACCTGAAAAATATATTTTGTTGTTCTTCTCAGACGTGTTGTTCCTCAACAAATGCAATTTTTATCAACAGTATGAACAATAATTTTTTTTTTAAATAAGAAGGGCAGCAAAGAAACAACATCAGGGACGGACTGCTATTCTGGGATTGGACTGCTGAGGACTGGGATAAAGTCATTTTCTCTGATTAATCCCCTTCCAGATTGTTTGGTGCATATGGAAAAACCGCTGGTCTGGAGAAGGAAAGGTGGTAGCATCCGTCCTTGTGCCAACAGTAAAGCTTCCTGAGACCATTCATGTGCGTGGTTGCTTCCCAGCCACGGGAGTGGGCTCACTCATAATTTTGCCCAAGAACACAGCCATGAATAAAGAATTGTACCAAAACATCAAGTGCAAGTTCTCCAAACAGTTTGGTGATGAACAATGCCATTTCCTGCATGATGGAGCACCTTGCCATAAGGCGATGTGATGATAAAGTGGCACAGGGAACGAAACATCAAAATTTGGGTTCATGGCCAGAAAACTCCCGAGACCTTAATCCCATTTGAGAACTTGGTCAATCTTTAAGAGGCGGATGGACAAACAAAACCCATATATTCTGACAAACTCTAAGCATTGATTAGGCAAGGATAGGTGGTCATCAGCCGGTATGGGGCAGCCGTCATTGGGTATGTGGCAGCAGTCAGTCGTTATGTGGCAGCTGTTATGTGGCAGCCGTCAGCCGTTATGTGGCAGCCGTCAGCCGTTATGTGGCAGCCGTCAGTCGTTATCTCGCAGCCGTCAGTCGTTATCTCGCAGCCGTCAGTCGTTATGTGGCAGCCGTCATGGGGTATGTGGCAGCCGTCATGGGGTATGTGGCAGCCGTCATTGGGTATGTGGCAGCCGTCATGGGGTATGTGGCAGCCGTCATGGGGTATGTGGCAGCCGTCATGGGGTATGTGGCAGCCGTCATGGGGTATGTGGCAGCCGTCATGGGGTATGTGGCAGCCGTCATGGGGTATGTGGCAGCCGTCATGGGGTATGTGGCAGCCGTCATGGGGTATGTGGCAGCCGTCATGGGGTATGTGGCAGCCGTCATGGGGTATGTGGCAGCCGTCATGGGGTATGTGGCAGCCGTCATGGGGTATGTGGCAGCCGTCATGGGGTATGTGGCAGCCGTCATGGGGTATGTGGCAGCCGTCATTGGGTATGTGGCAGCCGTCATGGGGTATGTGGCAGCCGTCATGGGGTATGTGGCAGCCGTCATGGGGTATGTGGCAGCCGTCATGGGGTATGTGGCAGCCGTCATGGGGTATGTGGCAGCCGTCATGGGGTATGTGGAAGCCGTCAGGCGTTATGTGGCAGGCGTTATCTCGCAGCTGTCCATCGTTATCTCGCAGCTGTCCATCGTTATCTCGCAGCTGTCCGTCGTTATCTCGCAGCCGTCAGTCGTTATCTCGCAGCTGTCCGTCGTTATCTCGCAGCCGTCAGTCGTTATGTGGCAGCCGTCAGTCGTTATGTGGCAGCCGTCAGGCGTTATGTGGCAGCCGTCAGGCGTTATTTGGCAGCCGTCAGGCGTTATGTGGCAGCCGTCAGGCGTTATGTGGCAGGCGTCAGGGGGTATGTGGCAGCCGTCAGGCGTTATGTGGCAGGCGTTATCTCGCAGCTGTCCATCGTTATCTCGCAGCCGTCAGTCGTTATCTCGCAGCCATCAGTCGTTATGTGGCAGCCGTCAGTCGTTATGTGGCAGCCGTCCGTCGTTATCTCGCAGCCATCCGTCGTTATGTGGCAACCGTCCGTCATTATTTTGCAGCCGTCAGTGGGTATGTGGCAGCCATTGTGGCATCCGTCAGTGGGTATGTGGCACCCGTCAGTGGGTATGTGGCAGCATGCCAAGGCGAATTGTAGAGGTTTTGAAAAAGAAGAGTCGACACTGCAAATATTTACCCTGTGTATAAAATTAGGGCATACTTGCCTACCTTAAGATAATATTTTGTTGTAATTTTAAAACAACGAAATGGCAGTCTAGGTCACAAGAAATGCGATTTAACAATTTTGATAAAAATGGACAATTGTCGCTGGGAAAACGCTATTCTTCATACGAGATGTACTTGACCTGATACACCTGAGCCGGCTTTTGGATGGTAAGAAGGAAAAGATATGATAAAAAGGATGATGACAATCCTGAACAATGCTATTTCTTTTCCAATCGAAGACAATTCGGAACCAATGATAGCCGCAGCAGTATGTATCACACGCTCCAATCTCTTGATATCGCTCTTGGTACTATTCCCGAACCAAACCACAATGCAGTATGACTGGATGCTTTTAATGACACATTTATATATCAAATTCTCTTGAAAGACTTTCGCCTCTCTAAGTTTTCCTTAAAGCCATCACTATGATATCAGAGGACCAAGTTAAATCACGATGACCCCTAATAACTTAAACTCTGTCACTCTCTCTACTTTCAAATCCTCAATAAATAGGGTCACCAATTCTAATCTCCCATGTCGCCAAAAAGCAATAATAATTATTTTAGTTTTAGACAAATTTAGCCGTAGATGATTTTCTTTGCTCCAATTGACTAAACTTTCCACCTCATCTGGATAAGCCCTGCCCCCATCTCTGTAAACGCTGTGATTCGTGGCTCTTGGGTGAGGGGGTAGTACTAAATGACGTGATTTGCATCATTTTAGTCATGCCCCCTCCCAAAAGAGCCGTGAATGCTTGTAATTGACCGGCAAAGGGAGGGACTGCAAGGGCCCCACTGAATTAAGCACACAATTGCCCCGTGTGTATGCGGCTTTAATGAAGTCCGTAAAAGCCTTTCACACTTCTGAAATGCTTTTACTTCAGTATCCCAATAGCAGCAAACTTTGAAAACCAATACTTGTGTTAGTCTCAAAACTTTTGGCCATGGCTGTATATGGAAAAGGTTGACAAGAAAAGGTCTACATGAGTATTTTTGGCGGTTTTTGTCTTTTTTTTTTGCTTACTTTTTCATACTTTACTATACACCTGGACCCCAGTTGGGAACGGTATAGTGTGCTTAGCACAGCACCGATGCTAGTGTTCACTCTAGAAATTGTGCCGGGCAGGGCGCCGGGGGGCGGTCCGGGGCGGCCGACGGCACACTTGTGGGCGGTCCCGGACCGCCGTCGTCACGAAAGTGGGCGGTCCCAGACCGCCGGCATCACGAAAGTGGGCGGTCCCGACCGCCGGCGTCACGATAGTGGGCGTGCCGGGCCGCCGGCGTCACGAAAGTGGGCGGGCCGCCGGCGTCACGAAAGGGAGCGGGCCCGGCCGCGCCGAAGATGCTGTCACCACAGGGGGAAGGTGCCTTGATGCCGGGGAAGCTCCGGGCATCGCCGTCTAAGGCGGCGCTGGGCTTCCCCGTTTAAGGAGTCGGGCAGGCACCAGGCTGTTTTAGCGGGGCGCTGCTAGAGGGGCAGGGTGCATTTTGCCCTTTAAAAAACGGGCAGGGCGCAGCGCCCTGCTAAATCAGCCTAGCGGGAACACTACGATGCGAGGCATCCGGCCCGAAGCATGGCGAGTGAAGCGCAGTCATTTGGTGCCCACATGCTCACGTGTTATTGACACCAAACCAAGGGGGCGATTCAGGTTGGTTTGCAAAAGCCCCCCCCCTCCCGCAATTCGCGGCACCCCCCCGTGATTCGCGGCAGCTCCAGAATTAAATTGCACATGGAAAACACTGACATGGCTATGGTCGACAATGAAAAAGGTTGACATGAGTTTTTGAAGTTTTTTTGTCATTTTTTGAATATTTTCATATTCATTCTCATGTGTCGACATGGACACCAATGAAGTGCCACACTTATGTCAACATTTACATGTGTTGACCTTTCTGTGTTGATTTTTTTCTTGTGGCGATTCGCGTCACACCCCCCGCAACCCCCCCTCCGGCGATTCGCGGCACCCCCCTGCGACCCCCCCCCCCTCCCGCAATTCGCGGCAACCCCCCACCGGAACCCCCATGAACCCCGCTCTCCCGCAATTCGCGGCACCCACCCCCCGCAACCCCCCCTCCCGCAAATCGCGGCACCCCCCGCGATTCGCGGCAGCCCCAGGATTAAATGGCACATGCAAAACACTGGCACGGCTATGGTCGACAATGAAAAAGGTTAACATGAGTTTTTGAAGATTTATTTCATTTTTTGAATGTTTTCATATTCATTGTCATGTGTCAACATGGACACCAATGAAGTGGCACACTTATGTCAACATTTACATGTGTTGACCTTTCTGTGTTGATTTTTTCTTGTGGCGATTCGCGTCACACCCCCCCCACCCCCCCCCACAACCCCCACTCCCGCGATTCACGGCACACACACACACACCTCCCCCGCGATTCTCGGCACCCCACCCCGTGACCCCCCCTCCCGTGATTCGCGGCACACCCCCGTGACCCCCCCTCCCGTGATTCGCCGCAACCCCCGCCCCGTAACCCCCCCTCCCGCGATTCGCGGCACCCACCCCCGCGGCACCCCCCCCGCGATTCGCGGTAGCTCCAGAATTAAATTGCACATGGAAAACACTGACATGGCTATGGTCGACAATGAAAAAGGTTGACATGAGTTTTGAAGTTTTTTATTTCATTTTTTGAATGTTTTCATATTCATTGTCATGTGTCGACATGGACACCAATGAAGTGCCACACTTACGTCAACATTTACATGTGTTGACCTTTTTGTGTTGATTTTTTCTTGTGGCGATTCGCGTCACACCCCCCCGCAACCCCCACTCCCGCGATTCACGGCACACACACACCCCCCCCCGCGATTCTCGGCACCCCACCCCGAGACCCCCCCTCCTGTGATTCACGGCACACCCCCCGCGACCCCCCCTACCATGATTCGCCGCAACCCCCGCCCCCGTAACCCCCCTCCCGCGATTTGCGGCAACCCACCCCGCGACCCCCCTCCCGCGATTCTCTGCAATCCCTCCCCTCCCGCGATTCGCAGCATCCACCCCCCCATAACCCCCCCTCCTGCAATTCGCGGCACCCCTCGCGACCCCCCCTCCTGCAATTCGCGGCACCCTCCGCGACCCCCCCTCCCGCGATTCGCGGACACCTAAGTTGCAATACAGGGCATCTTTCATACAATTCTAACCATATTTCTCATATACAAACGTTCACAAATTAAGGGGGCGCAGCCCCTTACGACGGTGTGAAGAGCGCCCGTAGGGCGCGATGAATCACCTAGTCTCCTATATATTTGGCTACATCTGTCACTCAAAGTGGGTGTCTGTGTCTATAACGCTCTGTTCCTGGACTTTCCTCTTAATGTGTGATTGCCTTCATCTGTGCTGAACACCTTTCTGAGAAATTAACCTGTTTAAAACAGGTGATGGCAATCATACATTAAGGGGAAGTCTAGAAACAGAGCATTGTGTCCCTCCTGGAGAGGGTCATGTTGGGAGGTATGTGACAGAGAACCAGCCCAGTGAGCCCACAGACAGTGCCAGACACCCACTGCCTTCCCATGTTGCCCAGCACTGCTACTCCACAGCCACCAGGTGAGCGCCCCCCCCCCCCCTCGCGCGATTCGCGGCAAAAACACCCGCTCCCCCGCGACCCCCCCTACCGCGATTCGCTGCAAAAAGAACCCCCCCACGACCCCTCCCGCAATTCGCGGCATAACCACCACCCCGCGACCCCCCCCTCCCGCGAATCGCGGCAAACCCTCCCCCGTGACCCCCCCCCCCCCGATTCGCGGAAAAAACACCCCCCCCCCCCGGGACCTCCCTCCCGCGATTCGCGGCAAAAAGACCCCCCCCCCCGCGACCCCCCCTTGCACGATTGGCGGCACCCCCCCTGCGACCCCCCTCCCGCGATTCGCGGCACCCCCCCCCCCCCCCGCAATTCGCAGCAGCCCCAGGATTAAATGGCACATGCAAAACACTGACATGGCTATGGTCGACAATGAAAAAGGTTGACATGAGTTTTTGAAGATTTATTTTTAATTTTTTAAATTTTTTCATATTCATTGTCATGTGTCGACATGGACACCAATGAAGTGGCACACTTATGTCAACATTTACATGTGTTGACCTTTCTGTGTTGATTTTTTCTTGTGGCGATTCGCGTCACACCCCCCCGCAACCCCCCCTCCCGCGATTCGCGGCACCCCCCGTGACCCCCCACAATTCGCGGCAACCCCCCACCGGAACCCCTGTGAACCCCGCCCTCCCGCGATTCGCGGCACCCACCCCCGCGACCCCCCCTCCCGCAATTCGCGGCACCCCCCCGTGATTCGCGGCAGCTCCAGAATTAAATTGCACATGGAAAACACTGACATGGCTATGGTCGACAATGAAAAAGGTTGACATGAGTTTTTGAAGTTTTTTTGTCATTTTTTGAATATTTTCATATTCATTCTCATGTGTCGACATGGACACCAATGAAGTGCCACACTTATGTCAACATTTACATGTGTTGACCTTTCTGTGTTGATTTTTTCTTGTGGCGATTCCCGTCACACCCCCCGCAACCCCCCCTCCGGCGATTCGCGGCACCCCCCTGCGACCCCCCCCCCTCCCGCAATTCGCGGCAACCCCCCACCGGAACCCCCATGAACCCCGCTCTCCCGCAATTCGCGGCACCCACCCCCCGCAACCCCCCCCTCCCGCAAATCGCGGCACCCCCCGCGATTCGCGGCAGCCCCAGGATTAAATGGCACATGCAAAACACTGGCACGGCTATGGTCGACAATGAAAAAGGTTGACATGAGTTTTTGAAGATTTATTTCATTTTTTGAATGTTTTCATATTCATTGTCATGTGTCAACATGGACACCAATGAAGTGGCACACTTATGTCAACATTTACATGTGTTGACCTTTCTGTGTTGATTTTTTCTTGTGGCGATTCGCGTCACACCCCCCCCACCCCCCCCCCACAACCCCCACTCCCGCGATTCACGGCACACACACACACACCTCCCCCGCGATTCTCGGCACCCCACCCCGTGACCCCCCCTCCCGTGATTCACGGCACACCCCCGTGACCCCCCCTCCCGTGATTCGCCGCAACCCCCGCCCCGTAACCCCCCCTCCCGCGATTCGCGGCACCCACCCCCGCGGCACCCCCCCCGCGATTCGCGGTAGCTCCAGAATTAAATTGCACATGGAAAACACTGACATGGCTATGGTCGACAATGAAAAAGGTTGACATGAGTTTTGAAGTTTTTTATTTCATTTTTTGAATGTTTTCATATTCATTGTCATGTGTCGACATGGACACCAATGAAGTGCCACACTTACGTCAACATTTACATGTGTTGACCTTTTTGTGTTGATTTTTTCTTGTGGCGATTCGCGTCACACCCCCCCGCAACCCCCACTCCCGCGATTCACGGCACACACACACCCCCCCCCCGCGATTCTCGGCACCCCACCCCGAGACCCCCCCTCCTGTGATTCACGGCACACCCCCCGCGACCCCCCCTACCATGATTCGCCGCAACCCCCGCCCCCGTAACCCCCCTCCCGCGATTTGCGGCAACCCACCCCGCGACCCCCCTCCCGCGATTCTCTGCAATCCCTCCCCTCCCGCGATTCGCAGCATCCACCCCCCCATAACCCCCCCTCCTGCAATTCGCGGCACCCCTCGCGACCCCCCCTCCTGCAATTCGCGGCACCCTCCGCGACCCCCCCTCCCGCGATTCGCGGACACCTAAGTTGCAATACAGGGCATCTTTCATACAATTCTAACCATATTTCTCATATACAAACGTTCACAAATTAAGGGGGCGCAGCCCCTTACGACGGTGTGAAGAGCGCCCGTAGGGCGCGATGAATCACCTAGTATTGACATAAAATACAATACACATAAAGACACAGACAGTGTTTATTAAAAAGGATATTGAATCCTCACGCAGCGGGTCCCCCCACTGTATTCTCCTCCCCAATAATACTTTTTAGCTTTTAGCTGACGGACATAGCCGTTTATTGAGTTAATGAAATAATCATTGATGAAGGAAGGTGCTTAGTAACATGTGTTTGTGGAGAATGACACTTTAATAGAAATGGACACTCTTAGCTGGTTGCGCCACTCTTAGTCCAACCGACACACTGTGCCTAATTGGTTGGTTTCCAATTCAGCATACAATGCTAGGCAGTATCTAACATCACGGAGCTTGAGTGGTACGGTTGGGTCCAGTCAGTGCAGGTACACGTCCGGTGCCGTACCACTTAGATACTGCCAAAAAAAAAAAAAAAAAAGGGGGAGGGTCTGTGGGGAGTGAATGGCTAGCTGCCAAACACAAACCAACAGATTCCGGCGCTAATGGTAATGTGATTATAGATAAATTCAAGTTAGAGTGGATTTGACAAAAAGGTACTTGTTTCCTAGCACGGCCACAATCGCGGGCATCGTGTGCCTTAACTTTAAGGCACACGATGCCCGCGATTTCCCCATAGGCTTCAATGTTAAAATATTTTAACATTGAAGCCTATGCGTGTCCGACGCGATGCCCCCGATTTCTCCATAGGCTTCAATGTTAAAATATTTTAACATTGAAAATGAGTGCATTTAACATAGGAAAAAATGGGAAATGGCCCAATATGGGCCATTTCTCATTGGCTATGGCCCCGGCATATGTGTGTAAAAAATAATGGCCCCCCATTGTGACCGCCACCCCCACGATTGACGTGAACCCGAAGAGTGGCGGCGGTGCGCGTCCTCCGACCTTTTCATTCCCCTACTATCCACGTCGGCGTGGAGTTGAGAATATAAAGTGTGGCTAGCGTAGCGAGCCCCGCGAGGGGACGCGGATACCTGTCAAGCCCACGAGGGGCTTGACAGGTATCCGCGTCCCCTCGCGGGGCTCGCCACACTATATATTCTCAACTCCACGCCGACGTGGATAGTAGGGGAATGAAAAGGTCGGAGGACGCGCACCGCCGCCCCTCGCGGGCTCGCTGCGCTCACCACGCTTCAGGTTCGCGTCAATCGTGGGGGTGGCGGCCACAATGGGGGGCCATTATTTTTTACACACATGCCGGGGCCATAGCCAATGAGAAATGGCCCATATTGGGCCATTTACCTTTTTTTTTTATGTTAAATGTACTTAGTTTCAATGTTAAAATAATTTAACATTGAAGCCTATGGAGAAATCGGGTCCATCGCGTCGGCACACCATGGACGCGATGGACCCGATTTCTCCATAGGCTTCAATGTTAAATTATTTTAACATTAAAGCCTATGGAGAAATCGGGTACATCGCGTCGGTCACGTCGTGTGCGTTTTGGTATGCACCCGACGCGACCGACGTGATTTTTTCCGACACGACCACCACGATAGAAATCGTGGTGGCTGTGCTAGGAAACAAGTACCGACAAAAACACCAATTGTAGCACGTGTTAGATGAGTTTGACTAAACTCAAAATAGAAAGAAACATGAAGAAATTAACGCTTTGCGCTAAACGGTGTCTATAATGCTCTGGGAGATACCAATGAACAAAACGTATACTGGACACACCTTTAAATTAGTATGTATATTTAATATACCAAATAGGAAGCAATAAAATTACAATCAATATATATATAAAAAAAAAAACAGTGCAACATATATCACTAAAATTAAACTAGATATAGCATCATAGGCCCAGTTGAATCGTCAATCACGTTTGCAAAGAAGTGGCTCTGCATGAATGGTGAAGAGTTAATAGCTTTTAGGGGGTTAGTGCTCAAGCCAGAGGGTTAGTAGCTGGGAAGCTTTGTATGTGAGTGACCCCTTTAGCATGTAAGCAGAACATGCAAAGACAGTCTGTTGGGGACTCACAGCAACTTTGTAACCAGTGTAGGCAACAATTTATCTCACCCTGGGTGAGATAAATTGTTGCCTACAAATATATATATACACACAGTATGTGTGTCCCAACGTAATGATTTTCCGCCTTTTTTTTTTTTTTTTTAAATCTCCCTGGGGAAAAATGCCATAATATGTTTAGCTATACAGTGTAAACGGTTGGCGAATGTGCCTTCCACGCCCCCTAGACCATTTAATGTTATTTAGCAAATTGAATTAGCATGTATTGTATTACAGAATTAGCTGAGCTCAGAAAACCAGCTGCATGTGGGATTGGCAACATTTAAGAAATATTTTCATGGGTGGTAAAGTTGCTTTATGTAGATCACTACTTCCTTTTTGTTGTTTGCAAATTGATGTAAACCATTATTTTTGTATGTGTGTTCTTTTGTGTCACAATGAATGTTACTATTGGCTTCACAATCTGTTGTTTTTGAAAGTGTTGGCCCAAATGTAATAGGGTGAGAGGATCAGAAAGTGTTTGGAAGAGTTATTTCAAAATAAATAACATTATGTCATTTTACCATTATTCTAGGTTCCATCTGAACCGATATCTCATTGCATCGCATGCCATACAATAATGGCGTTGTGATGCGATTTTTTTATCGCATCCTATCTTTTTAATGGATTCACTGACACAGAGCAGTGAATACATTAGATAGGAAAATCGAATCACATCTCATGCCATACAATATGGCAGACAATGCGATGCGATTTCACTACCGTGAATAGCGCTCTACGCAAATGGGGCGCCGTGATAATACACAAGTACCAAATAAAGCAAACATTGACTTTTTAATGCAACAGGTTAAATGAAATCCTCCTGTATCCTAGTTAGTGTCCTATCGTCCTTCACTTCCAAGCAGATGTTATGCTGAAATATTACTTCTACCTCCCTAGGAATTTGTTAGCAGCGCACCCTTTATGGCTGGTCTATAAGACGTATTATCTGAATCCCTGACGGTCTGCATCATGTATTAATATAAAATAATACGGTGGACCGGATTCAGACCTGTTCACTAGACTGCATATACTCGCAGCCTCGCGAACAGGACAGCGCCGCCCAATAAACACCTGCCCCCCTCCCCCGCCTACCGCATCCCCGCGCTAGCATGCAAGGGAAGTGCATGAGAACACATCCCCTCGCATGCGGCCGAAGGGGGGGAAATCAATGGATAGTCGATGACCACTGAAACAACTACTACACATTATGCCACACACCGTAATGCCCATTACATACTATATAACACACCGTAATGCCCATTACATACTATATAACACACCGTAATGCCCATTACATACTATATAACACACCGTAATGCCTATTACATATTATATATCACACAGTAATGCACGTTATATACTATATAACACACCGTAATGCCCATTACATACTATATAACACACCGTAATGCCCATTACATACTATATAACACACTGTAATGCCCATTACATACTATATAACACACTGTAATGCCCATTACATACTATATAACACACTGTAATGCCCATTACATACTATATAACACACCGTAATGCCCATTACATACTATATAACACACCGTAATGACCATTACATACTATATAACACACCGTGATGCCCATTACATACTATATAACACACAGTAATGCCCATTACATACTATATAACACACCGTAATGCCCGTTACATACTATATAACACACCGTAATGCCCATTACATGCTGTATAACACACCGTAATGCCCATTACATACTATATAACACACCGTAATGCCCATTACATACTATATAACACACTGTAATGCCCATTACATACTATATAACACACCGTAATGCCCATTACATACTATATAACACACCGTAATGCCCATTACATACTATATAACACCGTAATGCCCATTACATACTATATAACACACTGTAATGCCCATTACATACTATATATCACACCGTAATGCCCATTACATACTATATAACACACTGTAATGCCCATTACATACTATATAACACACCGTAATGCCCATTACATACTATATAACACACCGTAATGCCCATTACATACTATATAACACACCGTAATGCCCATTACATACTATATAACACACCGTAATGCCCATTACATACTATATAACACACCGTAATGCCCATTACATACTATATAACACACCGTAATGCCCATTACATACTATATAACACACCGTAATGCCCATTACATACTATATAACACACTGTAATGCCCATTACATACTATATAACACACTGTAATGCCCATTACATACTATATAACACACCGTAATGCCCATTACATACTATATAACACACCGTAATGACCATTACATACTATATAACACACCGTGATGCCCATTACATACTATATAACACACAGTAATGCCCATTACATACTATATAACACACCGTGATGCCCATTACATACTATATAACACACAGTAATGCCCATTACATACTATATAACACACCGTAATGCCCATTACATACTATATAACACACCGTAATGCCCATTACATACTATATAACACACCGTAATGCCCATTACATATTATATAACACAGCGTAATGCCCATTACATGCTATATAACACACCGTAATGCCCATTACATGCTATATAACACACCGTAATGCCCATTACATACTATATAACACACCGTAATGCCCATTACATACTATATAACACACCGTAATGCCCATTACATACTATATAACACACCGTAATGCCCATTACATACTATATAACACACCACAATGCCCATTACATACTATATAACACACCGTAATGCCCATGACATACTATATAACACAGCGTAATGCCCATTACATACTATATAACACACCGTGATGCCCATTACATACTATATAACACACTGTAATGCCCATTACATACTATATAACACCGTAATCCCCATTACATACTATATAACACACCGTGATGCCCATTACATACTATATAACACACCGTAATGCCCATTACATACTATATAACACACCGTAATGCCCATTACATACTATATAACACACCGTAATGCCCATTACATACTATATAACACACCGTAATGCCTATTACATATTATATATCACACAGTAATGCACGTTATATACTATATAACTCACCGTAATGCCCATTACATACTATATAACACACTGTAATGCCCATTACATACTATATAACACACTGTAATGCCCATTACATACTATATAACACACCGTAATGCCCATTACATACTATATAACACACTGTAATGCCCATGACATACTATATAACACACCGTAATGCCCATTACATACTATATAACTCACCGTAATGCCCATTACATACTATATAACACACCGTAATGCCCATTACATACTATATAACACACCGTGATGCCCATTACATACTATATAACACACAGTAATGCCCATTACATACTATATAACACACTGTGATGCCCATTACATACTATATAACACACAGTAATGCCCATTACATACTATATAACACACCGTAATGCCCATTACATACTATATAACACACCGTAATGCCCATTACATACTATATAACACACCGTAATGCCCATTACATATTATATAACACAGCGTAATGCCCATTACATGCTATATAACACACCGTAATGCCCATTACATGCTATATAACACACCGTAATGCCCATTACATACTATATAACACACCGTAATGCCCATTACATACTATATAACACACCGTAATGCCCATTACATACTATATAACACACCGTAATGCCCATTACATACTATATAACACACCACAATGCCCATTACATACTATATAACACACCGTAATGCCCATGACATACTATATAACACAGCGTAATGCCCATTACATACTATATAACACACAGTAATGCCCATTACATACTATATAACACACCGTGATGCCCATTACATACTATATAACACACTGTAATGCCCATTACATACTATATAACACCGTAATCCCCATTACATACTATATAACACACCGTGATGCCCATTACATACTATATAACACACCGTAATGCCTATTACATATTATATATCACACAGTAATGCACGTTATATACTATATAACTCACCGTAATGCCCATTACATACTATATAACACACTGTAATGCCCATTACATACTATATAACACACCGTAATGCCCATTACATACTATATAACACCGTAATCCCCATTACATACTATATAACACACCGTAATGCCCATTACATACTATATAACACACCACAATGCCCATTACATACTATATAACACACCGTAATGCCCATGACATACTATATAACACACCGTAATGCCCATTACATACTATATAACACACCACAATGCCCATTACATACTATATAACACACCGTAATGCCCATGACATACTATATAACACAGCGTAATGCCCATTACATACTATATAACACACAGTAATGCCCATTACATACTATATAACACACCGTGATGCCCATTACATACTATATAACACACTGTAATGCCCATTACATACTATATAACAAACAGTAATGCACGTTATATACTATATAACACACCGTAATGCCCATACATACTATATATCACACAGTAATGCACGTTATATACTATGTAACACACCGTAATGCCCATTACATACTATATAACACACCGTAATGCCCATACATACTATATATCACACAGTAATGCACGTTATATACTATGTAACACACCGTAATGCCCATTACATACTATATAACACACCGTAATGCCCATCACATACTATATAACACACCGTAATGCCCATTACATACTATATAACACACCGTGATGCCCATTACATACTATATAACAAACCGTAATGCCCATTACATACTATATAACACACCGTAATGCCCATTACATACTATATAACACACAGTAATGCACGTTATATACTATATAACACACCGTAATGCCCATACATACTATATATCACACAGTAATGCACGTTATATACTATGTAACACACCGTAATGCCCATTACATACTATATATCACACAGTAATGCACGTTATATACTATGTAACACACCGTAATGCCCATTACATACTATATAACACACCGTAATGCCTATTACATACTATATAACACACCATAATGCCCATTACATACTATATAACACAGCGTAATGCCCATTACATACTATATAACAAACCGTAATGCCCATTACATACTATATAATACACCGTAATGCACGTTATATACTATATAACACACCGTAATGCCCATTACATACTATATAACACACCGTGATGCCCATTACATACTATATATCACACAGTAATGCACGTTATATACTATATAACACACCGTAATGCCCATTACATACTATATAACACACCGTGATGCCCATTACATACTATATAACACACCGTAATGCCCATTACATACTATATAACACACCGTAATGCCCATGACATACTATATAACACACCGGAATGCCCATCACATACTATATAACACACCATAATGCCCATCACATATTATATAACACACCGTGATGCCCATTACATACTATATAACACACCGTAATGCCCATTACATACTATATAACACACCGTAATGCCCATTACATACTATATAACACACCACAATGCCCATTACATACTATATAACACACCTTAATGCCCATTACATACTATATAACACACCGTAATGCCCATTACATACTATATAACACACCGTAATGCCCATTACATACTATATATCACACAGTAATGCACGTTATATACTATATAACTCACCGTAATGCCCATTACATACTATATAACACACCGTAATGCCCATTACATACTATATAACACACCGTAATGCCCATTACATAATATATAACACACGGTAATGCCCATTACATACTATATAACACACCGTAATGCCCATTACATACTATATAACACCGTAATGCCCATCACATACTATATAACACACCGTAATGCCCATTACATACTATATAACACACCGTGATGCCCATTACATACTATATAACACTCCGTAATGCGCATTACATACTATATAACAAACCGTAATGCCCATTACATACTATATAACACTCCGTAATGCGCATTACATACTATATAACACACCGTAATGCCCATCACATACTATATAACACACAGTAATGCCCATTACATACTATATAACACACCGTGATGCCCATTACATACTATATAACAAACCGTAATGCCCATTACATACTATATAACACACCGTAATGCCCATTACATACTATATAACACACCGTGATGCCCATTACATACTATATAACACACCATAATGCCCATTACATACTATATAACACACCGTAATGCCCATTACATACTATATAACACACCGTAATGCCCATTACATACTATATAACAAACCGTAATGCCCATTACATACTATATAACACACCGTAATGCCCATTACATACTATATAACACCATAATGCCCATTACATACTATATAACACACCGTAATGCCCATTACATACTATATAACACACCGTGATGCCCATTACATACTATATAACACACCGTAATGCCCATTACATACTATATAACACACCGTGATGCCCATTACATACTATATAACACACAGTAATGCCCATCACATACTATATAACACACCATAATGCCCATTACATACTATATAACACACCGTAATGCCCATTACACACTATATAACACACCGTAATGCCCATTACATACTATATAACACACCGTAATGCCCATTACATACTATATAACACACCGTAATGCCCATTACACACTATATAACACACCGTAATGCCCATTACATACTATATAACACACCGTAATGCCCATTACATACTATATAACACAGCGTAATGCCCATTACATACTATATAACACACCGTAATGCCCATCACATACTATATAACACACCATAATGCCCATTACATACTATATAACACACCGTAATGCCCAGTACATACTATATAACACACCGTAATGCCCGTCACATATTATACAGCACACTGTAATGCCCATTACATATTATACAGCACACCGTAATGCCCATTACACATTGTACCACACACCATAATGCCCATTACACATTGTACCAAACACTGTAATGCCCATTTCACATTGTACCACACCCGTTAATGCCTTTACATATTATACCATATAAAAAAAAGACCCTGGGGTACACACCTCAATGTCAGCATAACCCACTACTTTTGTAGTACCCCAAAAAATGTTGCTTTGCCATACAGTGTGTAATGCACACAAAATTTCACCCCTGATGTTTTCCCACCCCAAGCAGACATCGCCCGGCCTGAGTTCTCAGGGGAATGCCCAGCATTTTCATTGGGACGTTCCCCTGCTGCGGCCTCTGGCCCTCCATGTCCGGAGTGAATGGCTTGGCGCTGGTGAAATTTGCCAAAGCTATTTGCTCCTGGGGTTGGCGCATGCACAGACCCCGTACATTGGGGAAGGGGCCGAACTCGGATCCGTATGAACAGCCTGAATCAGCCTCATATGTGCAAGTCCTGTACAACTTGTTAAATAAGATTTCTCTTGTGCATTTGTCCTGGGCTTTCTTTTATTTTCACAACAAGTTCTTGAAACATGGAGAAATTAGTTAATTCAATTTAGAAATGAAAGAATTGTCTGGAGAATTGTTCAGAGTATGGAAGCTACTATAAATCTAGGGATAACTTGTAACTTTCAGGGAGCACTAGTACCTAACTACTGTACATTCATACAATCATAGCTAATAAAGGCTTCTTTAATGACGCACTTCAGGACATTGTGTACTACTGTAATCGGAGTAAGACATGCTGCGTTCAGTATAACATTATTCACACCGCATGTCGCATTGCTGGAAGTCTTTGCTCGCTGCTGAGCGTGTCATTGCGTGAGTGCTTTGTGGATGTTATATACTGGCCTGTCAGCCGGAGACCGGATCCTCCCTCAGGAATCGCGTGTAAGTTATGAGTAAAATAAATGTTCTGTCAGGTTTCTGTTTAAGTGACTTCCTATCTTTGTTCTGCTTCTAGGGCAGGCTTTCCCAACCACGGTCCTCAAGGCACACCAACAGTGCAGGTTTTAGTGATATCCAGGCTTCAGCACAGATGGCTTAATCAGAATCAGGTACTAATTAAGTCACCTGTACTCAAGCCTGGATATCACTAAAACCTGCACTGTTGGTGTGCCTTGAGGACCGTGGTTGGGAATGCCTGTAATAGTGGATTGTTTTTTTAGTTAATGTGGCACCGTTCCCACTAATGCCCTGAGTGAATATCTGTAAACAGAAGGTGAATGTGGCACCGTTCCCACTAATGCCCTGAATGGATATCTGTAAACAGAGGGTGAATGTGGCACCGTTCCCACTAATGCCCTGAATGGATATCTGTAAACAGAAGGTGAATGTGGCACCTTTCCCACTAATGCCCTGAATGGATATCTGTAAACAGAAGGTGAATGTGGCACTGTTCCCACTAATGCCCTGAATGGATATCTGTAAACAGAAGGTGAATGTGGCACCGTTCCCACTAATGCCCTGAATGGATAACTGTAAACAGAGGGTGAATGTGGCACCGTTCCCACTAATGCCCTGAATGGATATCTGTTAACAGAAGGTGAATGTGGCACCGTTCCCACTAATGCCCTGAATGGATATCTGTAAACAGAAGGTGAATGTGGCACCGTTCCCACTAATGCCCTGAATGGATATCTGTAAACAGAAGGTGAATGTGGCACTGTTCCCACTAATGCCCTGAATGGATAACTGTAAACAGAGGGTGAATGTGGCACCGTTCCCACTAATGCCCTGAATGGATATCTGTAAACAGAAGGTGAATGTGGCACCGTTCCCACTAATGCCCTGAATGGATATCTGTAAACAGAAGGTGAATGTGGCACCGTTCCCACTAATGCCCTGAATGGATATCTGTAAACAGAAGGTGAATGTGGCACTGTTCCCACTAATGCCCTGAATGGATAACTGTAAACAGAGGGTGAATGTGGCACTGTTCCCACTAATGCCCTGAATGGATAACTGTAAACAGAGGGTGAATGTGGCACCGTTCCCACTAATGCCCTGAATGGATATCTGTAAACAGAAGGTGAATGTGGCACCGTTCCCACTAATGCCCTGAATGGATATCTGTAAACAGAGGGTGAATGTGGCACCGTTCCCACTAATGCCCTGAATGGATATCTGTAAACAGAAGGCGAATGTGGCACCGTTCCCACTAATGCCCTGAATGGATATCTGTAAACAGAAGGTGAATGTGGCACCGTTCCCACTAATGCCCTGAATGGATATCTGTAAACAGAAGGTGAATGTGGCACCGTTCCCACTAATGCCCTGAATGGATATCTGTAAACAGAAGGTGAATGTGGCACCGTTCCCACTAATGCCCTGAATGAATATCTGTAAACAGAAGGTGAATGTGGCACAGTTACCACTAATGCCCTGAATGGATATCTGTAAACAGAAGGTGAATGTGGCACCGTTCCCACTAATGCCCTGAATGGATATCTGTAAACAGGAGGTGAAAGTGGCACCGTTACCACTAATGCCCTGAATGGATATCTGTAAACGGGAGGTGAAAGTGGCACCGTTCCCACTAATGCCCTGAATGGATATCTGTAAACGGGAGGTGAATGTGGCACCGTTACCACTAATGCCCTGAATGGATATCTGTAAACAGAAGGGAATTATTACAAAGAATAGTTTCCCCTGCCGCACACTGCGCTCACAAACTAGTGTTAGTATCTAAAAGATAGTCCTCGTGGATAATATAATCCTCTTCCAAGAAGTGTCTTTTCTTCTCTCTTTACTTTTTTTCTCCTTTCTTTCCCCCTTCCTCTCTCCGTGGCGGGAGTATGAAAGAGAAGCAAAAAAGAAGAAGGAATATAGTGTAGTATATTCTGGAACTGGTAATGGATTATTTTGTAACCGCCACCCTAGATAGAAGTGGGAATTTTTTATAAGTCCAGAAGGGTAGCGTACCCTACTCACACCAAGATAAAGATGTGCTCCTCACATAAAGGTTTCTTTTCCTGCCTATAGGTAAGGCCTTTTTCTATCGGTTCCTCTCCTTCCCCTAAAGATCAGAATGAATCTCCACCCAGTGCAGGTCAAAGAGAATAAGACTGGGGACGTACCCCACTTACACAACACGGTGCGACTTCAATCCTATCTCGGTTTCTTTACTGTGATCTCCTTCTGATTCAAATTCCTTTTCTTATGTCAATATTGTATATCAAAAAAGAAGGTAAAAAATACCGGTATAATACAGATAACCAATTTATTTGAAAGGACAATTAAAATGTGGATCACAATGGGCCCGTACAAAACTGCACAGTACAGATGAAAAAATGAACACTTAACTTTGTTCAGGGGATCAGGTCCGGACTGATACCCCTGAAATAGAAGTAAGGTGCATGCAGCAGTACAGGTCTCCAAATACGTCCCAGACTCTCCACCTAGGTGGACCTGATCCCCTGAACAAAGTTAAGTGTTCATTTTTTCATCTGTACTGTGCAGTTTTGTACGGGCCCATTGTGATCCACATTTTAATTGTCCTTTCAAATAAATTGGTTATCTGTATTATACCGGTATTTTTTACCTTCTTTTTTGATATACAATATTGACATAAGAAAAGGAATTTGAATCAGAAGGAGATCACAGTAAAGAAACCGAGATAGGATTGAAGTCGCACCGTGTTGTGTAAGTGGGGTACGTCCCCAGTCTTATTCTCTTTGACCTGCACTGAGTGGAGATTCATTCTGATCTTGGGGAAGGAGAGGAACCGATAGAAAAAGGCCTTACCTATAGGCAGTAAAAGAAACCTTTATGTGAGGAGCACATCTTTATCTTGGTGTGAGTAGGGTACGCTACCCTTCTGGACTTATAAAAAATTCCCACTTCTATCTAGGGTGGCGGTTACAAAATAATCCATTACCAGTTCCAGAATATACTACACTATATTCCTTCTTCTTTTTTGCTTCTCTTTCATACTCCCGCCACGGAGAGAGGAAGGGGGAAAGAAAGGAGAAAAAAAGTAAAGAGAGAAGAAAAGACACTTCTTGGAAGAGGATTATATTATCCACCGAGGACTATCTTTTAGATACTAACACTAGTTTGTGAGCGCAGTGTGCGACAGGGGAAACTATTCTTTGTATTCCTTGTCTGTATTGAAGGTTGGGTGACCTCCATTTCCCTGTACCTACTGCAGCTTTTTGTGCGCCAATAGGATACTGTAATCTTTTCTTTGTCCTAGAAGGGAATTATTACTTGCATTTGAATCTATCTAATTAAACATGGAGCTGCGGTTAAGAATGAAGTGAATTGATTATCCAATGAGATCAGTGTAATTGTGTCATGCTGATAGTGCTTTTACTGTTCACGTTGGCTGGGAAAACAGCACACAAGTTAAACAATGTTTATTGTTCAATTCATTCAAATAGTAAATGTATAGTAAAGTTATCATACAAAAATGAATAGTGATGTATTGAATGCTCTTGTAATGGTATGTACACGGTACAATCCAGCATGAGATTTTGACTATATAGTCAAAATCGCATGCAGATTGCACAGGTATTATACCTTGCCATCCCAATGCGTGCTCAAATCGAAACCCAGATAGACAGGGCAGCAATGACTATATAGTGCAAATCTAATGCAGATAGCATGAATTGTATGTAAATAGCACATGAGTTAGTAAAGATTACATAGCAAGTCGAATAGCAAAGTAATCTCACCGTGTGCACACACCATAAGACTGGAGGAATGTGATGTACAGTGGGTGCAATTTGAACTATACAGTGAGTGCTATGCAATGCTATGGGATTTCAGTTGTATGCCATTTAAACTGCATACGGTTAGGACTAAATTACATTATGTAATTAGTTCATATCGTATACAATGTGCTACAATAGCGATGCGATGTACAGTAAGCGATGCTGAAATCCAAAAGAGCTGATTAGTTTGCCAAGTGAGGAGGTATAGATTGAGAAAAGCAGAGGACCTAAGACTGAGCCTTGCAGAACTTCGACTGACAGAGGTAATGAAGAGGAAGTAGAGTCAGAGAAGCAAACACTGAAAGAGCGATCCGATAGTTAAGATGTGAACCACGAAAGGGCTGTATCATTAAGACCTAGGGAGTGTAGTGTTTGTAAGAGAACAGTGTGTTCCACAGTGTCAGATGCATCAAAAAGATCTAGAAGAATAAGTAGTGAGTAATGGCCTTTAGACTTAGCAGTTACCAGATCATTCACCACTTTAGTCAGTGCTGTCTCAGTGGAGTGTTGAGAGCGAAAGCCTGACTGAAGCGGGTCTAATAGGGTGTGAGAGTTAAGAAAGTTTGTGCGGTGAGAGTAGACCAGTCTCTCCAGTAGCTTGGAGAGGCATGGTAGCTGAGAGATTAGACGATAGTTAGAGAGTTAGGGTCAGAGTTGTGTTTTTTCAGAATGGGAGTAATCACTGCATGTTTGAACAGAGAAGGAAAAGTACCAGTAGCGAGAGAGAGATTGCAGATTTTAGTTAAGGTTGGAATAAGCACAGGAGGGGGAGGGTACAGAAGAGGCTTAAATGTGTTAAAAAGTCGCTTAGGGTTGGTGGCATGAGAAGAGATGAGAGATTGGTAGTTTATTTGTTTGGCAGTTTCCAAAGCATTGCAGTAGGAGTGGTAGCTAGTCTTATATGTGAGGAAATCAGTCATATTACGAGATTTACGCCATTGGCGTTCTACTTTATGTGACTGATTTCGTAGTTGTCTTGTTGTTGTTTTGGAGTGCCACGGTTGGCATCTAAGCCTACGTGGGGTGTAATGGGTAGCTGGAGCCACGTCATCAAGGGCTGTTTTAAGAGTCTGGTAGAGGTGGGAAACTGCATAGTCAGGAGAGGTAAATGTTCATGTTGAATTATGAGTTTCTTTGTTTATTTAAGGTACATAAATGCTATATATTTCACTCTACATGCTGACACATATATGGGATACATTCCTAGCAGCTTGAGCAGCCTCTGTAGGTCATTTCCAGATGTCCTGTTATCTGTTCTATCCTGGGCAGACCATTTATCTGGTGTCTAGATTTCTTAGGACTTGCTGTACCTAACTAATGATGAGTTCTGTCTCTTCCATTTTATTATTTAAGGTTTCTTGGTAAAGTGGTATGGGCCAGATATACTAAGCTTCAAAAATGATAAATAACCAACCAATCAGCTTCTGCCTGACATTTTTTTAAACACAGTCTGTGACATGGCAGTTAATAGCTGATTGGTTGGTTGTTTATGACTCTCCATCTTATCACGTTTGAAGTTTAGCGCATCTGGCCCGGTGTCTGTTAATCCGGACATCGTGTTCACTTGTCGCTCAGAACCAGCTGCTGCAGCAGTCACAGGAGCGGAAATGCAGCAGCTGTTCTTTATTCTCTCTCTCCTGCTCCTGTCGTTTAGTTAGATACCCTCCAACTGTACGTTTTTGGCCAGTTCATTACCATTTTTTTAGCCTGTACTGTTTTTTTGGATCTCATACGCTCCATTGAAAGTATAGGAATGGGGGCGTGGCCGGATTTATACTGGTTTCTGCCCTTCAGATGTTGGAGGGTATGAAATTGGTAGCATAAAATAAATGTATAGGTAAATTGCCTCCTTGCATTCAACTGATTCTATTTTATTAAGCTTCCATTGTTGCTTTGTATAAATAGCTTTGGTGAACCCTCAGTAGGAAAGGCCTATCGGATTTGTCATTTGATCAGTCTTTTATGCTTTCACATAGGAATCTTAAGCCAACTTTTTAAAAGCCACTTATTCCTAAATACTGTAAATCATTTCCTATTTGGGGACAAATTGTATTATGTGAGTTCTTTAGACGTTAACGCCCTAATAGAAGGTGAGCGCTTAGTACAGTCTTAATAATACATACATGACTTTACCGACCTGTTTGTACACGCTAAGAGATTCTCTTTCTCAGTATTTCGTACCATGCTGCGAGACAGAACCCGATTATCTTCTTCCAATTACCACATTATTATTATTATTATTAGTAGTAGTATTGAAACTCTTATGGTGTGTAGTGTTCCCGCTAGGCTGTTTTAGCGGGGCGCTGCGCCCTGCCCGATTTTTGAAGGGCAAAATGCGCCCTGCCCCTCTGGCAGCGCCCCGCTAAAACAGCCTGCCTCCTCCTCTTATCGTGATACCGGGGAAGCCCGGCGCCGCAGTATATAGCGGTGCCCGGCGCTTCCCTGGCAGCGGAGAGCCTTCGGTGCGGCCGGGCCTGCCCCCTTCAATGACGATGCTGGCTGAGCCCGCCCCTTTTCCTGACAACGGCAGCCGGGCCCGCCCCTTTTCGTCAAGACGCGGCCCGGGCACGCCCCTTTTGTGATGTCGGCAGCCCGGGACCGCCCAGAACAGTGACGACGGCGGGCCCGGTCCGCCCCCTTGACGATGCCCCCCCCGTGCAGCGGCGCCCTGCCTGCCCCGGTTCCTAGAAGGAACACTAGGTGTGAACAGAAAATGGTTCATACTTGAGAGTTTTGCCTTTCATTTCTTTGCCTTCTGTCAGAGTTAAGGGAGTTGGGGGCTAGCTTAAAGCTTTGTCCTTTTGAAAGTGCAGATTTCGGCCCAGTCAATTTATTTCCAGCGGTGTCTGGCACCTCTTCGAGAGGTTCCAACGATACAACACTTTTCTCTTCCTGCCAAGACAAACCGCCGGATCATGAAATGAGATTCCCCCTGCAAATCCACAAACGGAGATCCAGAACCTATTCTATTCAATTGTCCATGTCAGTTGTCATTTCAGTACTAGACCTGTGTCTTACAAGAGTTTGAGGGTGTGGTGCGTATACAACCATCATTTTGTATATTGGTCTATCGCAGGGCTGGGCAACACCGGCCCTCCAGATGTTAGTGAACTACACATCCCAGGATGCTTTGCATTAGTTTTGCTATGTGGCCATGCTGAAACTGATGCAAGGCATTCTGGGATGTGTAGTTCACTAACATCTGGAGGGCCGGTGCTGCCCAGCCCTGGTCTATCGGGTTTCAAACAGGCTCCATTAGAGCCTTTACATTGAGCTTAGTTATAGTAACTTTCTTAGAAGCTGCTGTTCCTTATGACTCTTCTCTCAACTTGACACTTGTCCGTTATACAATAGATCTGATTTCTGTACATTATTTTGTGTTACAGCTGAACATTTTTTTTTTCCTTCTAATTACACCAGGAAATTAGAAACCTATAACTTGATGGCAGATCAGAACCATTCTAGTCTGCCCCCTTGTTACCCGTACTGTTATTATTAAACCCTATTTGATCGTTATTGCTTTGTAAGGCTATCCTTATGTCGATCTCAGGCATGTTTAAATTGTTCTACTATCTTAACCTCTACCACCTCTGATGGGGGATTCCACTTGTCCACTACCCTTTTGGTGAAATAATTTATTCTCAGATTTCCCCTGAACCTACCTCCCTCCAGTTTCAGTGCATGTCCTCATGTTCTAATACTTCCCTTCATTTGAAGAATGTTTCCCCCCTGGACCTTATTAAAATCCTCCATATATTTTTAAAGTTTCTATCATGTCCCCCCTTTCCCTTTTTCGACTCCAAATTATACATATTCCAATTTTTTTTTTTGTCTTTCCAGGTAAGTTTTTTATTGTAGGCCATGTGCCATTTTTGTTGCCCTTCTTTGTACCATTTCTAGTGAATTTATATCCTTTGAGAGATACGGCCTCCAGAACTTGACATGGTATTCTAGATGAGGTCTTGCCTATATAGTACAGTATTTCTCCTTGCCCGGAGCAGGATGATCTGGCTCTGCCAGACAGATTCTTAAACAAGAGCATCAGTGGGATTACTTAACGGCAATAGACACTAGACAATATTAATCACAATATAGTTTAGAAAGGGCTTTCTTAATGTTATTGTGAACAATACTGTCCAATGCGCTCGCTGTGCATCATTAATGATGCATTCTCCCATGTGTCGTTAACAGCCCCCTCTCTCGACCAAGCATGTTCGGACACGGGTGGACATTGTCAACATCAGCCATGCTGCAGCTGCAGCATGACCGTCGCCCCACCCCCGCCATAATTTGCATACACACTTGCCCATATCGATATCAGTTGGATCGCACAGATTCCGTTTGTTTTACAACGCACGGTTGACCGGCTACAATACAGACCATTGCGTGTTGAATCCACTCAGTCATGACTCGGCGCTCTTCTGGTGCGAGTGACCATCACCAAACCGGATATCAGCTGCAAATTTTCAAATGAATTTCCCAGCTAGACCACACCTGCATATACATGTCCCGCCAACAGGGCCGGTGTAAGGCTTCACAGAACCCTAGGCAAAACTTCAACTTACTGCATCCCCCCCCCCCCCCCGCCTTTCCCTCATATTGCCACCAATACAAACTTTCCAATCCCTTAAGACATACTTGACAAAAATTCGGTAATAGCAGGGAGGCTCCAAAAAAATTGGGTGGTCCTCCCAGCCCCACCTCAAGAAGGTAAGTTCCCTGCTTTCCCTGGAGGCCTCCTTTGCCACCCACAACATAGTACAAGGAGGAGGGGGCAGCAAAGTAGGGAACAATGCCTCAAGGGAAAATATGGAGGTACTTAATGCCACCTGCATTAGGTACAATAGACATCCTTAATTTTTGATAGGCAGACTTGGTGGCGCCCCCCCCCCCCCCCCCCCCCCCCCCCCCCCCCCAGAGCCTTGCACCCTAGGCAGATGCCTAAAGCTGCCTAATGGTAGAGCCAGCCCTGCCTGCCAAATGAATCCATTTGTGAGCATTTTTGAGAAAATGACCTGTAAACTGACATGTCTTGATTGACTAAATGTCACTATTTAAATGCCTCTCATGTTCATATTTGATGGTGTGTAGCAGAGGTTCCCAACAGTTTTCCTTTTTAATTAAGATTTTTTTTTTTTCAATTTCCCCTACTGTTCTCTATCCATACAACTAGTAAATATGCTGTGTGCATTCTAACCATGTCAACACAACATCTGCTCCAACGTGGTTCATGTACAATGCAGCCATGATGACATTCTCATGTTGTGTCGATACAATATAGCTGCTACAAGCTTTGTTTTTGAGGCTATGTATTTGTATGGCTCCAGATGACTTTTTGCGTATTTCTGTACAGCTTACATTTCTGGGAGAGTCATCGGTCATTTTTCTTTTCTCCTCGTACCCCGCAGAGAAAGGGAAATAAATAGGTTATGTTATCTCTTTCTGAAGTTCTCCTGTCCCCACATGGTAAGGATATGACTATTTGTTCAGCTGCCTGAGGCCATGGGAATATCCATATTATCTTTACTTGTGGTTCTTGCATCCTTCCAGTATCTGCAGGAGAAGCGCATTCTGTGCAATGCAGAGCAGCAGCCAGCCATCCCCACACAGCGGACTTCTAGTGTCTGTAAATGGATAGACAAATAGTCTGAGCTCTGAGCTCCTGAGGGATGATAAGAAGAATACATCTTTATTCAGCTAAATGCGTGATTTGCAGTAAATGTCAACCTCCTATCACTTCTCATTGATATTATTTGTTAGTCCCAGGTGGGCTGTGTAGAGCGCACACATCTGCAGATCTTGGCTTATATTCTCATTCTTCACTAGAGAGAAACGAATGCAGCATCGCATCATTTTACCAATAAATATATATTATTTATTACTGATGTTTCAATGCAGATAACTAAAGCTCAGACTCACACGTTTTATTTAAAGGTGAAAAATTGGAGCTTGTGGCTTTTGCGCTTGTAATTTTCTGGGGGTTTTTTTTGGGAGAATATTGATTTTCATAATACATATGTATAACGTTAGCCAGGCGGTATTGTGTCCAAAATAGTAAAACATGTTTGGCCTACAGTAAAAGGCTTTCATGCCACTGAGTAGTAAATGTACCCCATTGTACCCCTATGAGTGGGGCTATACAGAGCAACCAGCTCTGGGGTTTATTAGACCTTGAGTAATTCTACGTGCCACCTAAAATATTTGGTTATGTAACCTTTCCGCCTCCATTTTTAAAGGTGGGTAGACATTAAAAGATCCAGATTGTGGCCGACGGCACCATATGTTGGTTGGCATGTACACCCTAAATGATATCTTGCTCAAACGCTCACACCCAGGAGTATTGTGACCTAGACAATATCTTCAGACCAACCAGATCAGAAGACGCGACAAACGGCATGTCGGAGCATGCAATAGTCTGCACACAATGACCCGATGTAAGCAACACAGTGGGTCAAATGTAATAGGGTGACAGTTTCGAAAAAGTGAGAGATTTTGGCAGAGTTTTCCCATTCTTTTTAAAGCAGCAATCATTTACACTGCAGAACCAGGCTGATTTTGCCATGTAGTTGATTGCTGCTATAAAAAGAATGGGAAACTCTCCCAAAATCTCCCACTTTCTGAAACTCTCATCCTATTAAATTTGGCCCAGTTTGTCCAATCCGGCATATTGCCCAGTGTGTACCCAGCTTAGGAAATACCATCTCCTAAAATGTTGTAATCGTAATTCCATCTTAAAATGTGCACAATACGTACATACAAGATGACCGTTCTTTGTATCTAAGCTTAATACAATCCTAGAGATGTGAAAGTATGTGTAATAGAACAGTACTGTAATGGATGAACACCGACTGTAAGAAATGCATATATTGGGACTAATGCGGAACAAACGACTCATTCTTTTACATGGCCACAGAGCTCAGCTGGGACTTCTTCAGCTATACTAATATTATTAATAACTTACCGGTTTGATTCTTAGTAATGTGAAATAGCAGATACATACAGTAAACTGACTGTTACAGTGCATCCGGAAAGTATTCACAACGCTTCTACCACATTTTGTTACCTTGCAGCCTTATTCTAAAATGGAATAAATTCAATTTTACCCTCAAAATTCTACACACAATACCCCATAATGACAACGTGAATAAAGTTTTTGGGAGATTTTTGCAAATGTATTACAAATTTAAATCTTAAGAAATCACATGTACATAAGTATTCACAGCCTTTGTCGTGGGCTCAGGTGCATCCTGTTTCCGCTGATGAGCCTTGAGATGTTCCTACAGCTTAGTTGGAGTCCACCTGTGGTACACATTCAGGTTATTGGACATGGTTTGGTAAGACGCACACCTGTCTACATAAGGTCCTACATGACAGTGATATCAGAGGAATTGTCTGTAGACCTCCGAGATTGATTATTTCCAGGACACAAATCTGGGGAAGGATTCGGGAAAATATCCCCTGCTTCTGAAGTTCCCAATGAGCACAGTGGCCTCCATCATATGTAAATGGAAGAAGTTCTGAATCATCATAACACTTCCTAGAGCTGTCCGTCTGTCTAAACTGAGCAGTCGGGGGAGAAGGGCCCTACTCGGGGGAGGGGGGGTTGGCAAGAACCCAATGGTCACTCTGTCAGAGCTACAGCATTCCTCTGTGGAGAGAGGAGAACCTTTCAGAAGGACGGCAATCTCTGTAGCTATCCACCAATCAGGCCTGTATGGTAGAGTGGCCAGATGGAAGCCACGCCTTAGTAAAAATCACATGGCAGCCTACCTGGAGTTTGTCAAAATGCACCTAAAGGGGACTCCCATGAGAAGCAAAATTCTGCGATCTGATGAGACAAAGGTTGAACTTTTGGCGTGAATACTAGGTGTTTGTAGGAAACCAGACACCGGTCATCACCAGACCGGTCCCTACAGTGACCGCATGGTGGTGGCAGCATCATGCTGCGGGGATCAGCGGCAGGAACTAGGAGACTGGTCAGGACAGAGGGAAAGATGAATGCAGCAATGTACAGAGAGCGCTCTGACCTCAGACTGGGTGCTGCAAAGAAAAATGGGGGACGCTGCCCAAAGATAGGCGGGCCAAGCTTGTGGCATCCTATTCAGAAAGACTTGAGGCTGTAATTGCTGCCAAAGTTGATGAAAGCAAAGGCTGCGAACACTTATGGTACATCTGATTTCTTAATTTTTTGTTTTTAAATAAATTTGCAGAAATGTCCCCAAAAACTTTTTTCACGTTGTCATTATGGGGTATTGTGTGTAGAAATATGAAGGAAAAAATTAATTTATTTCATTTTGGAATAAGGCTTTAACGTAACAAAATGTGGAAAAAGTGAAGCTCTGAAGCCTTCCGGAAGCCTTTTTAGGGGACAAAGTTAACCGGTGTCTCGCACATCTCCATCAATTCTGCCTGCTTTGTTCATTACTAGGTTTGCCATCCTTTGTGGGCAGCACTCAGAACACGAAGGCATTCAGAAACGCATTCAGATTGGATATCTTTTTAAGGTAAGTGAAAATCATTATATTACACTGTAAGAAACATAGAATTTGGTGGCAGAAAAGAAGGTTATGGTATAAAACATAGACGGACTCATGATAGACAGTCATATGGTCAACCGGGTCTAAAGGTCCACATGGTTAAAAGGTCCACATGCGGTTTTAGGGTGTCTATGTCGACACCCTTGCATGGCTCGCTGCACTCGGCACACTATTTTAGGTACTTGTTTCCTAGCACGGCCACAAAGATCATGATCGTGAGGAAAAATCGGGGCCATCGCATGCACTAAAAAATCGGGTGCGATGGTACCGACGCGATGCCCACGATTTCCCATAGGGAACAATGTTAAATACCTCAATTTACCCGCGATGCCCCCGATTTCCCATAGGAATCAATGTTAAATGGCTCAATTTACCCAAATCATCATAGGGAACAATGGGAAATGGGCCAGAAAACCCAAAAAACACAGCTGAACAGTGAAATGTCCCCCCAAAAGTAGTTTACGCCACCCCACGATCAACGCGAACCCAAAGCATGGCGAGCCCGCGAGGGGCGGCGGTAGGCGTCCTCCGACCTTTTCATACCCCCACTATCCACGTCGGCGTGGAGTTGAGAATAGAATAGTGTGGCGAGCGCACGCGGATACCTGTGAAGCCCGCGAAGGGACGCGTTTACCTGTGAAGGTTTCCGCGTCCCCTCGCGGGGCTCGCCACGCTTCGGGCTCGCTGCGCTCGCCACACTATTCTATTCTCAACTCCATGCCGACGTGGATAGTGTGGGTATGAAAAGGTCGGAGGACGCGTACCGCCGCCCCTCGCGGGCTCGCCACGCTTCGGGTTCGCGTTGATCGTGGGGTGGCGTCAACTACTTTTGTGGGGACATTTCACTGTTAAGGGGTGTTTTTTGGGTTTTCTGGCCCATTTACCATTGTTCCCTATGATGATTTGGGTAAATTGAGCCATTTAACATTGATTCCTATGGGAAATCGGGGGCATCGCGGGTAAATTGAGGCATTTAAAATTGTTCCCTATGGGGAAATCGGGGGCATCGCGTCTGGACCATTTAAGCTTTTTTTAGCCGCATATGACGCGACCGACGCGATATTGACTTTTTTCAATGCATTTCAATGGGGAAATCGGGGGCATCGCGTCGGTCGCGTCGCAGACCACTAAAAATGACACCCGATGCCCGCGATTGTGGCCGTGCTAGGAAACAAGTACCCTATTTTATTCTCCCTCTATGCCCTAGTGGATGGTAGGGCATGAAATACCACCGGTCGGCTGAAAATGTAGTAAAAAAATGCATGTTGACCATGTCGATCTTTAAACCCTGTTGAACTTTTGACTGTTGACCTTTAGACCCTGTTGACCTATTGTGTGTCAACCTTTTGACCCTATCGACCTTTTGACCCTGTCGACCTTTTGACTGTCTATGATGAGTCCGTCTATTACCAGTCCGGATACCAGAAAAGAACCTCTTGGCCCATCTAGTCTACCATTTTTCTAACCTTTTGGCAGCTTGAGACCCTTTTATGTGAATAGGTCCCTTATTAGATGAATGTAGCAAATTCAGAAAATATTTAGAGTTGGAAGAAATCTAAAACTATTTATTATATAAAAAAATTTCTAAAGTGAAATGTTACTGTGTGGAATAGTTCATCCCCTTTACAGTAATAGCAGAGGTTCCAAACCACGACCGTATTCAGCACATGTGACTCCTCTGTACTGAAGCGGGAATACGGTACCACTAAATTCTGGACCTTGTGGACTAAGGTTGGGAAACCCTGCACTAAGGGGTGAAATGTCCGAACCATTGGACTATAAATTGAATCTGGCGCCAGAGGCCGCGTCACTCAGTTACAGGAGTCCGTGTCCAACGGATACCCGAGATCTCGCCACAAACTATACACAATTCAGAAATACAATGGTATGTGGGGAAGGGGTAGTGGTACCACACCCTGAGAAAAAACTTTTAAAGTTTGAAAGGCGTTGGTGTTTGAAAGACTTTTATTTGGGACCTCCACCACCAGTCTTTGATGTCATCTTTGGATTAATTGCCCTTCTGTTTCCTCATTCCGGGTGAGGAGGCGTGGGGGTCTGCATTTTAAAGCAATAAATTGTGTTTTACCTTTGGATAAATAAAATAAAGAAACCTTTTGATGAACATAGGGAGTGTTCCCTAGGGGAGTGTGTTCATATGAGTGTTAAGCAGATAATAAGTAAAGATACCTTGATGTGAAAATCTCCTAGTCAATCTAGGTGAGTCTTGGTTGGGGTTCACCGTGTTGAAATCGAGAGTACCCTGTGTGTTTGTTAACCTAGAGACTCTCTTTCTTTTTCCTTGCGGTTTGGACACTCTAGATGGAACTGTCCGGTTAAAGATAAATCCTGAGAATAGCGCTGTGGAGATCCACTCCCTTTCTATTACATATTAATGTGTAACGGTTTTCTTTTTATTTGACTAAAACTATAGATTGATCATTTTATAAAGAATTCTATTCCTATATTAATTGCATTGGTATTCGTATATATATATATATATATATATATATATATATATATATATCTATAGGTTATATGTAATTCACATTTGTTGACACATTTCATGTTTTTATAATTCCGTAGCACTGGTCATTGTTTAATCTTTCCCTTGATTCCTGTATTAGGGATTGGTAATTTACGACTGTTGTAAATTCTTTGGATGATAGAACATCACAAAATGTTTTTGTTATTATATACAAATCGTATTTTGTTGTTTTTAGGAACACCTTGAAAAGGCAATCGCTTTACAGCCCTGTGACCCTGTATGCTACTTTCTGCTTGGGCGGTGGTGCTATGAGGTAGGTGCGCTAATCTTGTGGAATATGATTTATTAATCTACCAATCGGTGACGCAGCC
This sequence comes from Crinia signifera, assembly GCF_055691185.1. Taxonomy (NCBI): domain Eukaryota; kingdom Metazoa; phylum Chordata; class Amphibia; order Anura; family Myobatrachidae; genus Crinia; species Crinia signifera. The sequence continues at coordinate 76,887,806 of NC_139228.1, read as the reverse complement.
TGAACTTGTCACAAGAATCATTACAAGCAAAAGTGAGAATAGTATATCCTGCAAGACGGCTGATATTTAGGACTTTTCGTTCTCGGGGCGAATTCCCCTGCACGGCTACGAATGGATGTTTAGCAAAAACATCCATCACAGCCTATGGAGAAACACCGACCATTGAATGATGTGAAAAGAACACGCTGAACGAAGACACTCTGATGTGTCTTAGCTTTGCATCTATTCGTAAGGGAAAATGGCGGGAAGCTGACATCCGGTGATGTCAGCTGCTCGTCACTGGGTGCTTACCATGGGAATGCTCATGAAGGGGTTCCCATGGGCGCTACTACCTGCTGGAGACTGCTGGAGGGCATACAGCACCGCACAACTTGAACTGCCTGGTTATCAGCATTTTACGGTGAACCAAAAATCCACAGGGGTACATATGCAAAATGTAGAGCGTCTGTGGGGCACATGTACTGTAAGTGGCGCAATAAGCGCCAAAGAGGCACTGCGCGTCACCAGCTGCAGTCATATCTGAGAGAGTTCGTGTGGCCTTCGCATAGTTCAGGCACTAAAGCTCCTCCCCAAGGACAATTAATTATTGTTTTATTTATTGTTTTTCTTTAATCATTACTGTTTTTTATTTTAAATTTGTTATATTTTAATTATTCATGAATGCTCTTAATTATTTATTAGTAAATTAGTTATTAGTTAACACATGTCGTCATTACTGTGTCCGCTGTATGATGTGAATGATTTGCAGGTGTGAATGTGTTCCTAAAACACAAGCACTATCCACGCCACCCCGAAGCGCGGCGAGCGCAGCGGAATGCGTCCTCCGACCTTTTCATACCCCCACTATCCATGTCGGTGTGGAGTTGACTTTATATAGTGTGGCGAGCGCATGCGGATTTCTTTACATGTATTCCGCGTCCACTCGCCGCACTTCGGGCTCGCTGCGCTCACCACACTAAATACAATCAACTCCTCGCTTGCGTGGATAGCGGGGTATGATAGCGGAGTCCTCATTAACAGTGGCCATGCTGCAGCAGCAGCACGGCCGTCGCTCCCCCCTGCTATCACTCACATCCGAGCAGGCATTGGCAAGTGTATATGCATTTGCTGACGCCTGCCCCCCCCCCTTCCCTGCGCAGGGTCCACGCTGCCAATATTGGGGGGCATCTGCAAGATCTACACTGCCTACATGAGATACAGAAAGCCACTCTAGACATGACGCATGCTTTGTATTTGTTCACATGATCAGAAATCTCTGTGTGTTCAGGTCTCTAATCTTGGCTGGTTGGAGAGAAAAACTGCTTCTGCCTTGTATGAATCCCCACCAAGTGCTACTGTGCAAGAAGCTTTGGACAAGTTCCTGAAGGTAAGTGTGTATGTGTGCGCATGTGTGCTCTTCTGTTGGATATACAGATGGAGCCGCTGGTGATTCTATCTTTCGCCAGCCCATGCCAGCGGCCGGTTACCGTCAGGGTCGCGCGCTCACGAGACGCTCGTGCGCTCCGTGGCAATGGAGCCTGACGGGAGTCACCTCTGGTCCCCCTTGCAGCCCTGAACCCCCCCCCCTCACACACACACACACACCCCCGGAATGGGCAGCGTCTCCCTGAAGCGTGATGCAGTCCCTATCGCCGGCTCACGCCAGAGAGGAGTCTTTAAGCCGGCTCCATCTGTATACTGTAATTACAATACTTACTTTGTCATATACTTTTTGTGTCTTTTTACAGGCAGAGGAACTGTCACCAGGATTTTCCAAAGCTGCAAGGGTTAACATTGCAAAGGTATCTAGTTCCCATTTTTACGGTTTCTAGTGAATATCTTGAAATAGAAAGATACAGGTTGAGTATCCCTTATCCAAAATGCTCGGGACCAGAAGAATTTTAGATAACGGGTTATTCCGTATTTCAAAATATTTTTCTATTTTAATGATGTATCTTGCGGTATCTTTGATTTATGTTGTCTACACATCAAACACATGACATACACAGATATATTTATTTGTGCATAAAACAAGGTTTCAAAACATGAAACAAAGTTTGTGTAAAATCTCAAGAACTGAATTCGAATGTCAAGCAATCATTTTCTTGCACATATATAGTGCCAGTTACATATAATGCCCCTAGTAGTGCTGTTATAGATGTCCCCAGTAGTGCCAGTTACATATGTCTCCAGTAGTGCCAGTTACATATCATGTCCCCAGTGGTGCCAGCTACATATCGTGTCCCCAGTGGTGCCAGTTACAGATAGTGTCCCCAGTGGTGCCAGTTACAGATAGTGTCCCCAGTGGTGCCAGTTACAGATAGTGTCCCCAGTGGTGCCAGTTACAGATAGTGTCCTCAGTGGTGCCAGTTACAGATAGTGTCCCCAGTGGTGCCAGTTACAGATAGTGTCCCCAGTGGTGCCAGTTACAGATAGTGTCCCCAGTGGTGCCAGTTACAGATAGTGTCCCCAGTGGTGCCAGTTACAGATCGTGTCCCCAGTGGTGCCAGTTACAGATAGTGTCCCCAGTGGTGCCAGTTACAGATAGTGTCCCCAGTGGTGCCAGTTACAGATAGTGTCCCCAGTAGTGCCAGTTACATATCGTGTCCCCAGTAGTGCCAGTTACATATCATGTCCCCAGTAGTGCCAGTTACAGATCATGTCCCCAGTGGTGCCAGTTACAGATGTGTCCAGTAGTGCCAGTTACATATTATTTCCCCGGTAGTGCTGTTACAGATGTCCTCAGTAGGGCCAGGTACAGATGTGTCCAGTAGTGTTTTTAGCAAGTAAAAACATTTTTTGGTACTTGTTTTCTAGCAGGGCTCCCATCGCATTGTATACCATAAGACTAAATATGGTATGCGATGCGATGTTGTACAATAAAAAATTGTATGGGATTGTATGGCATACAATGCGATGGTATATGATTTTTTTATTGTACAACCACCCAGATGGGTGCTTACAAAGTTAAATTATCCCCCCCCCACTTTCAACGCCAACCTGAAGCGTGGCGAGCGCAGCGGTACGCGTCCTCCGACCTTTTCATACCCCCCACTATCCACGTCGGCGTGGAGTTGATTTTATATAGTGCGGCGAGGGGACGCGGAATACATGTAAAGTAATACGCGTCCCCTCGCTGCGCTCGCCACACTATGTAAAATCAACTCCACGCTGACGTGGATAGTGGGGGTATGAAAAGGTCGGAGGACAGGTACCGCCGCCCCTTGCGGGCTCGCTGCGCTAGCCACGCTTCGGGTTCGCGTTAAGAGTGGGGGTGCATTTAAAATTGTAAGCACCCATTAGGGTGCTTATACAATAAAAAATCGTATTGCATCGCATCCATCGTATGCGGCTATATGGCATGCGATGCGATGGCATAAGATGAAAAAATTGGGTGCCGTGCTAATAAACAAGAAACCATTTTTTGCACTTTCTGGAGTGTATGGTTTTTGGAGTAATTTGGATAACAGATATTTGTACAAGGGATACTCAATCTGTATATGGTAATATTTGAATGGTTGGAAGAAAAAAGTTTAGACTAGCAGAAACGGAAAAACAATGTACTGTATATTTTCTAGTTAAAGGCAGGATGGGGTAAAAAGCTTACAGCGATTCTGCCGCAATGGAATTCATTTGGGTTAATGCAGACAATACCTAAAGATATCCCAATATTTGGTGACTGTTATTTCACCCTCTCAAGCATTATTTGGACAATATTGCACTGTAGGAAGTAGTATATTACTATTGTCATGGTAAGATAAATGCATGAAGACAGGCCATTATATTGTATATCTTACGGGTAGCGTAGGGTACACAGCAGAACGATTTGGCCTCAATTCCCCCAATTTTATTGCAATCTAGACCGATTGTATGTAACTTGGGCATGTTTTAGATCTGATTCCGATCCTATGCGGGTCCCCGATTTGTTGTTTTGGAGATCCTACCTGCTGCAGTCAGGATCTGTAAAAGATCCATTCAACTGGATACAGATCGGAATCTGATGCAGATTTCCTGGATTTCCTGGTACGGTCGTCTTGGTCTGGTGTGTACCTAGCATAGGTCTCTGATTACAGTGCATAGAAAGCCAATCTGTCTGTGAGTCCAGTGTCCGGACCTACTGGCCTGGCGCTCATCTCCCTTGGTCTAGACTCCACAGGATCCACAACATGCAAAGAGAGACTGGAAATCTCAATCTGGGCTATCACCGAATCTTGCAGCATCAAGCAATACCCTGTAATCTAGGTCTAGTTATTCCAGCATTCATCCTAGAGCACCATAATGATCCAAATCATACCTCCAGTGCCATGAACAAAACAAATCAAATGATTTATTATTTATACTAGTTAAAAGCCAATCAAAATGACAACTTCTGCAATGTACTTTCACTTTGAGCTGTGACAGTTCACCCAAACTGTCCACCCCACCCCCAGTCCCTATATGCTCCTACGTCCAATCTCTATCATTACTAGCTCCCTTTCTCCATATTTCTCCATATCCAGCAGGATATGAGGATTTGAAAAATGACAGTCATTTGGTCTGTCGAGTGGTCACTGGTGGTACTTCCCCCTCATAGAGGTTAGGGGTAGTTAGACTTTTATATATTTAATGGATTAATGGAATCTTAATACAGCTCACTATGGCCATGGATAAACAGGAATGGTTAGAAAAATAATTTTAAAAACACTGTATCACAAGTTAAATATCGGTTATAAAAATAAAGCATAAAAAAATTGAAATAGTCTCTTAAAACAGCAACACATTCATGACAGCTGGTCACTTTCCTGGACAGTGGTGGGGAAATCCCCACCTCTACTTACAGATGTGTCATATTATGTTGTTGCTTCATGGAATGTGTGTTGTGGATTTACAGGGCGGAAAGCATATGCTCACAAATTCAATCCATACACAGCCCATGGGAAACCGTGGGTGCGAGTGTATGCAACCTAGCGGGGAGCAGCGTTGGCGCAATGTATGTTCCCATGTGCACACATAGCAGCTACAACTTACTGCGGAATGCAATTATATGTACAAGTTAAAATCACCTGTCTGTTAGTAGTCTTACTGTATTATGGAATGTGTCATTTGTTTTTCAATTTGAATGTTAGTAAATCAGGGGATCCTATGTTAAAGTTCTGATGTTTTGCAGATATTAGATTTTGATTAGTATTTGGTTTTAGATTCAATTTTGCCTTTAGTAAATCCCCACATTGCAAATTGAATGCAAAATCACCCAAAACTGAGCATTCGTAAAAATACCTAGTGTTCAGTCTAGCACCCGCTAGCATTGAAAACCCATGCAGTTCCTCCTCCCTGCCTGTGGTGTCGCTGTCTGCTTTATGAGTAAAAGGAATCGAAACCTGGAACTCGTAATGTTCTTCACCTCTTCGCTCACCGTTCTTTTTAATGTCTCCGAATTAATTTCTAACCAGTTTAAAGTAGTTGATCTCCTGGTGTGAGACCTTTATTGATGGTTTATTATTGTATGTTGCTCATACTGCTGTCGTCTTTGCTTTCTGATAGTCAGCATCCCATGTTGTTCTATGCTGCATTAATGTCTCGCTCAGCAGTTTTTTCGGTACTCTTTACCTAGAAGGGCGCCCATCGCGGGCATCGCATGTACCAAAAAAATCGCATGCGATTACCGCGATTTCCCATAGGGAACAATGTTAAATGTCCCAATTGACCCGATTTTCCATAAGGAACCATGTTAAAAGGCCCACAGAGGCCAAATAGCCACCCTGAAGTGTGAAATGGCCCCCCAAATTGTTAACGCCACCCCACGATCAACGTCAACCCGAAGCGTGGCGAGCGCAGCGGTACGCGTCCTACGACCTTTTCATACCCCCACTATCCACGTCGGCGTGGAGTTGAGAATAGAAAGTGTGGCGAGCTCAGCGAGCCACTGAGCCCGAAGCGTGGCGAGCGGACACGGATACCTGTGAAGCCCGCGAGGGGACGCGTATACCTGTGAAGGTGTCCGCGTCCCCTCGCTGCGCTCGCCACGCTTCGGGCTCGCTGCACTCGCCACACTTTCTATTCTCAACTCCACGCCGACGTGGATAGTGGGGGTATGAAAAGGTCGTAGGACGCGTACCGCTGCGCTCGCCACGCTTTGGGTTGACGTTGATCGTGGGGTGGCGTTAACAATTGGGGGGGCCATTTCACACTTCAGGGTGCCTATTTGGCCTCTGTGGGCCATTTAACATTGTTCCCTATGGAAAATCGGGTCAATTGGGACATTTAACATTGTTCCCTATGGGAAATCGCGGTAATCGCGTCGGTGGCATCGCATGCGATTTTTTGGTCGCATGCGATGCGACCGACGTGATTTTTTTTCCTTACGATGCCCACGATCAAAATCGTGGGCACCCTTCTAGGTAAAGAGTATTGTTTTTTCCTTTAGACTTTGTGAGTGACAGAGCAGCGCCCCCTTGTAAGGTCTCATGTACATGACTTTTTAATGGAGTAGAAACTTTGGCATGATGAGGTTGTGAAGGTTATTTGTATCAATGGGTAGATGAGGAATGAGTTGCCGGTCGGACTAAAGTAACGTACAGTATAATTTAGTAATAGAAGTTCTATATTATAATGCCCCAAATGCTGGGACCACAGTGGGCACTATTATTGCAGAAGAATAGACATTTCCATCTTGTAGGTTATGAAAAATAAAGCGTCAAAACGAGAAACAGACGACATCTGCAATTGTTTCTTTATGGCCTACTGTGTCTTACTGGTTTGTAGGATTACTAGTTATCAACCAATCAAATGACAGAACAATATAACAGTAATGTCAGCGCCGGCAGTTGTGCAAACTAGAGGCCCATAACACAGGGCGACTTTCAGCTCGAAACCTGCCCAGTGTGTATGGGGTAGCGGATGCGCAGTGAGCGGTGATGCGCGCTCCCACATCATCGCCGGCCACCGCCGCATATCTGCTGGTGTTACCAGCAGATGAGTAACAGGGTGGATGGTTTTCTATAGCGTCCTGCTTATGGAAAGTCGTCCACCCCCAGCAAAAAATGCAGCGTGTGTATGCACTGAGCATTTAATAGCCCGGCGATTTTCAGTCAGCATACACGCTGGGCAAAATCACTCAGTCTGTACGGACCTTTAGTAACCTTTGGCACCATCTAGTGGCCCCCAGAATGTAAAATACTTAAATCCCCCCCCCCCCCAAGATGTGGATCAGTGTTAGCCTTTTTTCTATATAGAATGCCTTGTTTACACTGGAAAAGAGTTCCCAAAATAATACAGAATTTGTAGGAACATTGACCCCACACTCCGTTACTTAGTAATAAGCGGATAACACATGGAGCTAATGGGGTTGTCGCCTTTTCATTCATACGTTGAACTCTTCTCCTTTAATATTTATCTTTGGGATTTCCGAGAAAACAAAGACTCTTGGGAAAGCCGTCTGGGAAATTATTATCATTTACTATGTGGAAATGCAGTTACGCCACACTGTTGTATATTCCACTCACTTTTATTTATTTATTAACAGTTTCTTGTATAGCGCAGCATATTCTGTTGCGCTTTACAAAGGAGACAGTGAAACAACAAACAGGGTATTTACAGACAGTTAAAAGGTAGGAGGGCCCTGTTTGCAAGCTTACAATCTATAGGGATATAGGCATTGATACATAAGGACAGATACTGTATTCTTTATTGCATCGATTCCACCTGAATGCAGGTTCCGTGACTGGTTCTGGAATTTGATAAGCTTGCCTAAAGAGATGAGATTTCAGGGAACGCTTATAGGTTTGGAGACTGGAGGAGAGTCTTATTGTGCTTGGGAGGGCATTCCACAGAGTGGGTGCAGCCCGAAGAAAGTCCTGTAATCGGGAATGGGAGCGAGTAATGAGTGTGGGTGAGAGACGCAGATCTTGGGAGGAGCGTAGAGGTCGGGTTGGATGATATTTTGAGATAAGAGAAGATATGTATGTTGGTGTCGTTTGGTTTATGGCTTTGTGTGTAAGTAAAATAATTTTGTATTGAATACAGTAGAATACAGGTAACCAATGAAGTGACTGACAGAGTAGCTTTGCAGACGATGAACGTCTGGCTAGGAAGATTAGCCTCGCAGCTGCATTCATGATGGACTGTAATGGTGAGAGTCTGTATTGGGGAAGGCCAATAAGGAGACTATTGCAATAATCAATGCGGGAGATGATGAGAGCATGGATTAGAGTTTTTGCAGTGTCTTGTGTAAGGTAAGGTTTCGAGACAGATTGAATGTGGGGAACAAAGGAGAGTTCTGAGTAAAGGAGAACACCTAGGCAGCGAGCTTGAGAGGTAGGAGTGATTGTCATCTTCTCACCAGCAATAGAGATATCAGGTTGGTAACTACTATTTATTGGCAGAAACATAATTAATTCTTCTTTTGAGATATTAAGTTTGAGGTGGTGAGATGAAATCAGAGACTACTTTGTAGCCTTACACCAAGATGAATACTAGACTAAAGATTTCAGGCTCTTTCTCACATAATATTTCTTCTACGATCCCCATGGCAGCCATAACACTGGGATGTTCCCTTCCCCTATAGAATTAGACAGGATAATTTTTCTCTAGGACCGCCCACCTTGGGGTATAATAGCCTCCTCTTCCCCCTCCTCCATGTCTTTTTTCCTGTCTCCGTTAGAGTTAGGACAGAGTAGGCTGTTATGTTTTGTTTAAGCAGGGTTACCTCATGCAGCATGGAGCTGAAGGGGTGGCTCCCCGGGGAGAAGAAGTGCCTAACTAGCTTTAGCTATGTTAGTGCAATGGTTCCTGCCTGTATACGCGATGTGAATAATGGTGACAGTCCCACGTCTGAGCGGAGGTACCTGTAGTGAGATGAACACAGGACGCCAGCGGGATCCTTGCGGCATGGTGAAGCTGGCGTGCGCTCCACGTGGAGTGGGGCAGACCGGCTGGAAGCCGCGTCTGCACGCTCCGGATACATCAGGCAGAAGGGGCGGAAGTGTGCGCGCGCGTCACTTCCGCCTGAAACGCCGGGGGGACGGGCGGTAAATGCTTCCCCACGGAAACAAGGGGAAGCATATTGGTTCCGCTTGGCCATCCTGAGTGAAGGTGAACCAGGGAACTGAGGGTTAAGGCGCCATATTTAAAGGCGCAGATGGACAGCGTGCCTTACACTGATCTCAGTGCCTGGCTGTCTGACTGCTGTGTACATCATGGATGAGCCTTCTCCCCATAAGCCGGATAATGCCCCTCAGAGGTAAGCCCTTGGTTTTTGTGGGCATTAGTTGTTTTATTTGTAGCGTTTTACTACAGAATAGTACTTAGTAATTTCTTTTTTGTAGTGTGCCTATAGAACAGGATGAGGATGTACCTGCTATTCCTAAGAAGAGAACAGCCAAAAAGAAATTTATACAGACTAATTGCATGTCATGTGACAAGTCATTTGCATCTGCCCAGAAGAAGTCTCTATGTGGAGAATGTGAGACCAGACAGGACAGATTAGAGAAGAAAGAAAAGAAGTCAGATGTTCTTAGAGAACTCATGGACTGGATGAAAGAATCCTTTGTGTCAAAGCAGGAGTTTGCTCAGTCACAGACACAGAAAAGATCCAGAACCCAGGCAGAGTTTAGCCAGGAGGAGGATACAGCTGAAGAGATAGAGGGTGATAGGAAGGATTCTACAGATGAAGGTGAAGTTGAAGATGTAAGATCTTTTAATTTGGAGTTGGTGGAAAATGTATTAAAAAACATTTATAAAGCAATGAATTATAAGGAAGAACCAGGCACGTCAGAGAAGAACCCCCTATTCGAAGATAGGGAGAAGAAAGGGAGAACGTTCCCGGTTCACAAGATGGTCAGGGAAACCATTTCCAAGGAATGGACGAATATGGATAAGAAACTGACTCTGGGAAATCGTATTGAGAAGATGTATCCGTATAAGGATGATGAGTTCCTGGGATGGTGTTCTATCCCGAAGGTGGACGCTGCTGTAGCAGAGCTGACCTCCAAGTCTACTATCCCGGTGGAGGACGCAGCAGCATTCAAGGACTCAATGGATAGAAAAATTGAGAACGGACTTAGGAAAGTTCATACGGCCTCAGCTGGGTCTCTTAAAGCTACGGTAGCAGTCGCGTCGGTGTCCAGGGCCCTGAGACTGTGGGCGACTAACCTACAGACAGATATAGAGGAAAGAATATCTAAACACTATATATTGAAAAGTTTGGAGGTGATGCAAAAATCCATAGATTACCTGTGCGAGGCCTCCCTGGATTCAGTGGCCTTTGTGGCGAAGACTATGGCAGCAGGGGTAACCGCTAGGAGGGCCCTGTGGCTAAAACCCTGGAGCGCTGACGCGAATTCCAAGAACAAGCTGACCACTCTGCAGTTTGAAGGGAAATTTCTTTTCGGCTCAAACCTGGACGCAATGATACAGAGACTGTCAGGAGGAAAATCTGTACGTCTCCCGCAGGACAGGAAGAGTCGCTTCCCGTACCCCACCACAACCAAGCAATCATATAGGGAATCTAAGAGTTATAGGCCTGGTAGGCCCTACTATAGGAGAGGTGGAGCAAGCACTTCACGGCAAGCCTTCCGCCAGCCCTTTCGAGGACGCTTCCAACCTGACAGAGGAAGATCATGACTATGCCCAAGAGGCAGTGATAGGGGCCAGACTCCTCCAATTCAGAAGCCAATGGGAGAGTACCATATCCGACAGATGGGTACTGAGGATAATCCAACAGGGTTATCATATCGAGTTTATGGAAATTCCACAACAGAACAGATTCCTGACGTCCAGAGTACCTATAGAAAAAGAAAAAAGGTCAGCTTTATGCTCCAAGATAAGTCAACTACTGAAGCAGGGAGCGATCGAGTTGGTACCCAAGATTTACCACAAGAAGGGATTCTACTCCAGCCTATTCTTAGTAGAAAAGAGCAGTGGAGGTTTCAGGACGATCCTGGATCTCAGGGACCTGAACTGTTTTATCAAGAAAATAAAGTTTCGCATGGAGTGTCTGTCATCCATAGTGACGGGCATAAGACAGGGCGAGTACTTAGCGTCAATCGATCTCAAAGACGCTTATTACCATATCCCGATTTGTACGGAGCACAGAAGGTTCCTAAGATTTTATGCGGCTGGTCAGCATCTCCAATTCACGTGCCTCCCGTTTGGGTTGAGAACATCCCCAAGAGTCTTCACCAAAGTCTTGATTACGCTGGTAGCGGAAATGAGAAAGCAGAAGGTCCAGATCTGGCCATACTTGGACGACTTATTGATCGCTGGGAGCTCAGTGGACGAGCTGAAGCAAAGCCTGAACCTGGTCACAGAGACACTGCAAAGCCACGGATGGGTCATAAACAGAGACAAAAGCCAATTGATCCCAACCAGAAATATTCTTTTTTTGGGGGTAAGGATAGATACCAGAAATTATTCTGTAGCCCTATCTCTCGAGAGGTGCATGAAAATAAAGGAGCTAATTCTGGAAATCCTGCAAGGAAAGAAAATTCCCCTAATAAAAGCAGTACAGTTATTAGGAATGATGGTCTCCTGTATAAAAGTCATTCCGTGGGCACAGTGGAATTCGAGACAGCTTCAGTGGTTTCTTCTGCCCTTACTAAAAAGAAGACTAAGGGACCAGCATATGATAAAGTTATCGAGCCAGGTGAAGCAATCCCTTGGTTGGTGGATCCAAGACTTGGAAAACAAGACTTCAAGTTTGGAGAACCCACAGTTCCTGGTCCTGACCACGGACGCCAGCTTAGTGGGGTGGGGAGGTCACCTCAAAAATATGTCGGTCCAGGGAACTTGGTCCAAAGAAGAAGCAAGGAACTCTTCCAATCTCAGAGAACTACAGGCAGTCTGGGAAGCTATGTGTCAGCTAAAACCCAAGATTCGGGGCACACATCTGAAGATTATGTCCGACAACGTGACTGTAGTCGCTCACATAAACCATCAAGGTGGGACCAGAAGCCTGAAACTGATGAGGATGTCGGAAGAAATTATGAAGTGGTCGGAGAACAACCTAAGGTCAATCTCGGCAACTTATATTCCAGGCAAGAAAAATGTCATAGCAGACTACCTGAGTCGCGAGACTGTATTGCCAGGAGAATGGGAGTTGAACAGCGAGGTCTTTCTGCAGATAACAAGAATCTTTGGAACACCAGAAGTGGACCTGATGGCCACCTATTTGAACAGAAAGGTGAGCGAATTCTACGCAAAGTATTATCATCCACAGGCGAAGATGTTAGACACTTTCTCAATCAAGTGGGTATTCAAACTGGGATACCTGTTCCCGCCATTCCCAATGATATCCAAGGTATTGAAAAAGATCAGGGAAGACCAAGTAATAGTGCTGATAATTCTTCCACATTGGCCAAGAAGAGCCTGGTTTTCCAATGTCTTGAGGATGGCAATACAAGGACCGTGGCAACTGCCCAGCAGGCGGGACCTTCTTCATCAGGGACCTATGCTGCATCCAGAGCCGGCGAGTTTACAACTAGAGGCGTGGAAATTGAGCGGCAGATTCTGAAGAGACACAATTGTCACCCCAAGTAATTGAAATGATGCTGAGAGCCAGGAAGAAAGTTTCGTCAGAAGCCTACTATAAAACCTGGTATAAGTTTATCAGTTGGGGACGGTTCAAAGATAACTGTATGGACATTCCTACTGACCAAGTATTACAGTTCTTGTTTGAAGGTTTCCAGATGGGTTTGGCCACAGCGACGATTAAGGCGCAGATATCGGCATTAAGTGTGTTACTGGACAGGCCTCTAGCAGAAGAAAGAATTGTTAAAAGGTTCGGCAGGGCGATGAAGAGGATCAGGCCACCGATAAAATCAATTGTCGCCCCCTGGGATCTAAACCTGCTTCTGACGGTCTTAACAAAGGATCCTTTTGAACCGCTTGAAGATTGCCCGCTAAAATATCTAACTTGGAAAGTGGTATTCCTAGTAGCTGTGACTTCAGCACGACGGGTCAGTGAGCTTCAGGCACTGTGGATGGAGGAGCCATATTTGATAATCTTCCCTAATAGGGTAGTATTACGGACACATCCAGACTTCGTTCCCAAAGTAGTGTCAGCTTTTCATCTGAACCAGGAAATAACCTTACCTGATTTCTATCCTCAGCCTAAAGGTAGAGAAGAAGAGGCGTGGCACACGTTAGACCTGGTGAGAGGGATAACGTTGTATCTGGAGAGAACAAAGCCTTTCAGGTTAACTAAGCACCTGTTTGTGATTCCGGAAGGAATAAAAAAGGGTAAAGCACCTGTGAAGCAGACCATATCTCGGTGGATTAGAGAGACCATCTTATTCGCTTATAAGAAAGAAGGCAAAGCACCACCTTCCATAGTACAGGCACACTCTACCCGGGCAGTGTCTACCTCATGGGCGAATAAGGCGAAGGCGTCAACAGCTGAGATCTGTAAGGCAGCAACATGGTCCTCAATTCATACTTTCTCAAGCCATTATTCACTCAACGTTTCTACTGCCCACTTTGGGACGCATGTGTTGCAAGAAGCCCTTACGGGTGAATGACTATATATATATATATAAAATATTTCATGCAGTATCTAGCCCTCCCGTGTGTTTACTTGGGTATGTCCCAGTGTTATGGCTGCCATGGGGATCGTAGAAGAAAGAGTCGAATTATACTCACCGATAATTCCTTTTTCTTCCTAGAGATCCCATGGCAGCCACTGGTTTGCCCTCCCTATGTTATGTATTTTTCTCCAGGACATATTCGGAGACAAGAAAAGACATGGAGGAGGGGGAAGAGGAGGCTATTATACCCCAAGGTGGGCGGTCCTAGAGAAAAATTATCCTGTCTAATTCTATGGGGGAAGGGAACATCCCAGTGTTATGGCTGCCATGGGATCTCTAGGAAGAAAAAGGAATTATCGGTGAGTATAATTCGACTCTTTTTCTCCATAAAGACCATAATACTGAATAACCTCAGTTTGTGTAATGTTTATAGAGCATATTCGCCTACTCTCCTGGAATTGCCGGGAGGCTTATGAAAATTGAGTTGCCCTCCTGGCTACCCAGAAAGGGAGGCAAGTGTCCCACTTTCCCCAAATCACTTACACTCCTCACCTTGTTGGCCCACTTACAGAGCACAAATGGACGGACCAAGGGGGGCCTGATGATGCGATGAGCGCTGCATTGCGTAATCGTAGCCACCACCCCCCGGCACAGGTAAGTATGTTACAAAGTGAAGTTTGGTAGCTTTGCTTATTCCAAGTTGGCCCCATAGTAAAAATGATGGGAACAGTCCTCGGATTAAAATTCTACAAAATATTTTAATATTTATAAACAATTTACTTGGTTCAAATGTTTTCTAAAATCTTTCCCACTCCTATGTTTTCTCAGTGTTACAGAGACTTGGGAAATTCCAGCAGTGCTGATCACTGGATAAAGCTGGCTGCAGCGCTGCCGGAGCGCACTAAGGAAGTACGTATTGCGTCTTCTCTATTCTAATACATTAGGCAGAAAAATGCTGAAACTATGAAGATCCGCGTGATTGTCGTAAACGCGACCTAGCGTAAATAATGTAAAGAGCATTAAAACATTGAGACTTGGAGAAACTTGCTTGCAATGTACTCGTTTCTATATCATCTGCAATGTGTCGGAGGTTATCCATCTTCAGCTTTACAAGAAAGGCTCTAAAAGGGGCCTACACACGGGGAGATTTGCTGGGCTTCCTAAAGGAATCAATATCTCCGCTCACAGTGATGTGTGCCGAGCAATCTGTCAGGGCCAGTGTTCTCGTCAGAGAGCACTGGCCCTGGGGATTAATATCCAGCACGCTATCCAAGCAATAGCGACACATTGTTATCGCTATGGCCGCTACACACGGAGCGATGTTGGAGCATTCTCTAAGCGATCTAGTTAATCGCTTAGGAAACGCCCTACTATCGCCCCGTGTGTACGCCCTATTACAGTACATTATCATTACTTTAATCATTTTCTGTAAACAATGTCCTGTAAAAATGTTTTTCTCTTTTACAACAGGATAAAGAAAGTGTTGGTGTTATTGAGGAGATGTTGGCAGAAAGTGATACCTCAATAAATACATCGGCTTAACGACCAACATATTCCAACAAGGGATCAATGAATGAGTGTTTTGAAAGTTTATTCACCGGAAAATGTGACTTTATCATTGACAGTGTTACTGTGGGATGTTGGTAAATGCGGACATGTTTCACATTGTGTAACCAAGGCTAGGCAGACCGATGGGGACAAGGGACAGGATCTGCTAACTCTCGTATAATGACATCCTTGTGCCTTGGCCTCCTGCCTTTGCGGTTATTGTGCAATGAAATTTGAAAGAATCAATACTGCTTTTCAAGAAAATTCTCTCTTTTAACCATTTTATCTAATAAACACTGAAATTGTTTTTTATTGTTATAAATTGGCTGCAATCAAATCAATGTATTGATACTTTCAAAGCATATTTACTCTAAACCATTCCCCCTTTTTATTCCTCTTTTTTTGGAGAGATCAAGTCTATCCAAATTAGATCTAACACTTCCAATAAACAAAAATACACTAGAATATAATGCGCTCGTTTTTATTTTGATGTATGAAATTCCATAATATAGCTTGTACTGTATGAGCAATTTTCTGAGGTTCAGCAGGTAATAAATCAGTGCTGTAGAATACAGTAATTTGGAGGGGCATCATTACCTTCAATAACAGTGTGATCCAAGACCTGCTTCTATTGGATTACTTGCTGATCTCACGTTTATTACCGCAGGTAATAATACTGCCTATGTTAACACGAAGGGGCATATGTACGAAAATGTTTTCTTTGTTTTTCTTCTTCAGTTCCTATTGGACTAGAAAAGTCACTTTGGATATTTTTACCATGCCTATGTACAATGGATGACCAGCAATTGTATTGGTTGCAAAATACAATACTTTCTGCGATGTCCGTTTCATAATGGTTTGCTTTTCATGAGACTTATCATGTACCCCCTGCATTCATGTTAAGTCGATGCACAGACGCCAAATTGAGGTTATGCATGTTCTGAAGACACGTTAATCAAAAAAGGGTTGTGACATCATGGATAGGGGTGTGGCCCCTTGGGTAGGAGGTGTGTCCTCATGGCCCCGACCCCATTTTCATTCCAGGGGTCCTGGGGATGTGGGCTACCCGCAGGAGTACACTGTGACAGGACCCGGTGGCTGCTCTTAATGTTACCGTGCAGCACCTGCCAAATGTTAGTTAGCAGGAGTCGGCACTTTAGTGTCACCCCTCGGTACGTTACACCTGGTTGCAGCCCACATCCCTCATGTCACTCATATGCCATGCAGGGAGGGATGCCTTGCATGAGTAAGCAGCTAGGTCTTTCTTCCTTTGCTAAAAATGTGTCTTAAACCCAAAGCAGCGCACAAGCAGACGGTATAGATTAATTTGCTATAAGACACTTGTATAGTGCGTGTGACTGAGTTTGCTTACTGCGGCTGCTACATTGACACACATGACATGCAGATTCAGAGACTCCGCCACACACGACATGCAGATTCAGAGACTCCGCCACACACATGACATGCAGATTCAGAGACTCCGCCACACACATGACATGCAGATTCAGAGACTCCGCCACACACATGACATGCAGATTCAGAGACTCCGCCACACACATGACATGCAGATTCAGAGACTCCGCCACACACATGACATACTGTTATAAGTGTCATACTGTAGATCACATTAATCAGCACACTCTCCTCCCGCAATCTTGTCACATTGCATTGCGATTAAGATGCATTTTTGACCAAAAAAACAGCTGACGTAGGAATGCTGCTTTCACTTCGCAAAATGAAGGTTCACGCCGGGACTTTGAAATGGGTCAGTCCTGGTACGAACCTTCATTTTGGGATGTTCACATCCCCATAGCAAACCAGCAATAATTCCGGTTCGCTGATGTCATCCAGGGATACGGTGGCACGTCATCAGGTGCGGGGGAGAAGGCAGCTCTCCAAGCAACGAAACGGTAAGCACTCTCAAGCATCAGGCTGTGACATTACCTCAACTGTTTTTAGTGAGATCTGTAGAATTGTTCCCTTTGTACATTGGAAGGATACTTAAAATGGTCTAAACTATAACAGAAGCTTTTGTTTTAACAAATTTATTCAGTAATTGCTGCTTGAAAAATAGGCCCCGGAAACTTTTTTCTTTTGTTACATCCAGTTTTACTTAACAAAGAAACTCCTTTATAAATTACTATTTATGTTCTGTGCCTTAGGGCCCCAGAACATCTGAGGATGCGAATGTGATAACGCGGGGCGGCAGTACGCGTCCTACGACCTTTTCATACCCCCACTATCCACGTCGGCGTGGAGTTGAGAATAGAATAGTGTGGCGAGCGCAGCGAGGGGACGCGGATACCTGTGAAGCCCGCGAAGGGATGCGTTTACCTGTGAAGGTATCCGCTGCGCTCGCCACGCTTCGGGCTCGCTGCGCTCGCCACACTGTTCTATTCTCAACTCCACGCCGACGTGGATAGTGGGGGTATGAAAAGGTCGTAGGATGCGTACCGCTGCGCTCGCCACGCTTCGGGTTGACGTTGATCGTGGGGTGGCGTTAACAATTGGGGTGGCCATTTCACACTTCAGGGTGGCTATTTGGCCTCTGTGGGCCATTTAACATTGATTCCTATGGAAAAATCGGGTCAATTGAGGCATTGAACAGGAAAATCGGGTCAATTGAGACATTTAACATTGTTCCCTATGGGAAATCGCGGGCATCGCGTCGCACCCGATTTTTAGTGCATTCAATGCCCGCGATTTTACCTGCGATGCCCACGATCTAAATCGTGGGCGCCGTGCTAAGTAAAGAGTACCGAATTTGCATCTAAACCCTGTGGTTCGCCAGATAAAGCCGGCATTATCATCACTGGGCCAAATGCAAATTTTTTTTTTTGTTTTAGTAAATTTGTCCAGATCACATTTCCCATTAGAAGTATGCTAAATACAATTTGGTAATTTAAGGATTTGTAGCAGTTTTTTTTATGAAAACCGCTCCAAACGCTCTTTAATACATTCATGAAACTAAAGTAACGTGAAGCAAGTGTGATAGTAGCTATTTATTTATTTAAAATAACGTTAGAAAATGAGCCCCTAAGAATAGTGTATGTA
This sequence comes from Crinia signifera, assembly GCF_055691185.1. Lineage (NCBI taxonomy): Eukaryota > Metazoa > Chordata > Amphibia > Anura > Myobatrachidae > Crinia > Crinia signifera. The sequence goes on along the minus strand of NC_139228.1, from coordinate 76,869,726 downwards.
AGGTACTGTTATATAAATTTGGAAAAATAAACTACAAAACATACAATGAAATGGGTGCCAGATGACGGACCGACAGTCGGGATTCCAACAGTCAGTATATTGACTGCTCAAATGTTTGCCAGTTAGGATCCTGACTGACATAGGCTATTCTCTCTTGGGGGAAAATTAAACTTGTGGCACTACTAGCCCCCCTGTCAGAGTACCAGCGGACGGGATTCCGATGTCTTTATACGGACCACCAGGATCCTGACTGTAGGGCCGTCATTGCTATAAGACCAAAGGTTAAACGGACCACTAGTACAGAGCGGCCATTCCTCATATACCGACACCGGCCCCTATGTTGCTAGCTTCTGATGGTCCCAAGGATGATATAGTCCATTTTGATTTTAATAAAAAAAATTCCACATCAATTGCTATTTGACTGGATTCAATAAGATCTTCCAACTTAGCCAGAAATGATCCGCTTACGGTGCGTACACCCAGTTTGATTCCGTTTTTATTTGATTTCTATCAGATATGGACTATTTAACCTGCTCTGAGGTTTTTTCTACTCATTTTCCATTTCCACTATTTTCTATTTGATTTTCCATTCAATGTGCATTTGATGTGCTATTAGATCAACACTGGCTTCCGGCAAGAGATGGAGATAGAATCAAACACATTAGATTTGCAATATCTACTATTGGATTTCCACTATATAGTCCTGGCTGGCAAGACAATTTTTCTTTTTGATTTACACTTCACGGGAGCGCGCATTGGGATCGAATGTAGAAAATCATTCTATGCCCATTTGATTTTGCTTCTATAAATATCTCACCGTGTGTATGCTCTATTAGGCAGCTCCAGCTTCACGTGGCAAAAAGTTGAATTGGGCTAGAGTAGGTAACTTACAGACAAAATGAATATAGGTGATTTCAGGAGACGTTTGATTTAGTTAGTTCGCCTACTTCCAAAGAAGTTTTTTTTTTTTTTTTTACAAGACTTCTAAAAAGAAAAAAAAATCATAAAGTACTTTGATTTATCCCCGTTTTCTGACACAGGGTACTTTTATTTAATAACTTTTTGGTCTGGTGCAAAGAGAAAACTTTAAGTAGGAGTCTAAAGTATTTTTTTAAGTCAAAGAGGCACTTGTTTGTACAGATGGATACATAAATAAATCTACATTTTGGCTTAGCACTAAAGACATTATAAATACCTCTGCGAGAGAAATGCACACTTCTAAAACATCTGTCATTTATCATAACTATTGCAGCTGATCCCATCGCTCCCCCCCTCTCTCTTCATGGGAAAAGGAGATCCTTGTACAACACATTAACCTGACAGTCATACAACAGGGAGCCCAAACCTGGTATAAGGCATAGAGGTCCCAGTGCTTTCATTTTGTCTTTTTTTCTTAATTAGAAATTACATTACACTCAATTATCAAAGACCAAAACATAAATTATTTTTCCTGCAAATAAATGAATTTTAGCATGTTCGATGGAAACTTATATTGTATGTACAATAAACATTGTGAAAATTAGAATACATGTTTTAATATATATTTTAGTTAATATTTTTTTAAAACTGCGTTTTAGTAAATTTGTGTTTTTAGTTTGGAGATCATTTGGTCAGAAATAAGCACACGCTTTACCAGATGTTGCTGTTAAATTATTATATTTTAAAATGTATAATGTACATACTTTAGAACAAGCTAATTCTTTGTGTGATAACTAACTACAATAAAGTCATTTCTATATTGTTTTAGTTTTTTGCGTTCCACTAAATGAGGTCCCTTCTTAATAAGGAACCATTTCTGTTATTCTGATTTATATTGGTGGTTCTACAGATAGGGTTAAAAACAGTCCAGATCATACCCTTGGATAACCCCGCTGATCCTGGCACCTCCAAACTCCTCTCTCTCTGCTCCTCTCTTGGCCTATCTCAGTGGACTACCTCTCCCACCCACATCCAAGGACACTCCCTCGATCTCGTCTTCTCTCGCTCTTGTTCCCTTACTGACTACACTATCTCAGCTTTTCCTCTTTCTGACCATCACCTCATCTCCTTCTCCCTCACTGCTTCCCCCTCTCCCACCCCCCCTCCCAAGCGCATTGTCTCACGGCATAACGTCAACACACTTGATCTTGCTGCCTTCTCAAACACGCTGTGTCCTCTTCTCGCCCCAATCGCCATCATGTCCTGCCCGAACCTCGCTGCCTCCCTCTATAATGACACCCTATCTTCGGCATTGGACTCTGCCTGCCCTCCCTCCTCTATCCCCCTTCGATGCTCCAACCCCCAACCGTGGCACTCGCCTATCACCCGATTCCTTAAAAAGTGCTCTCGCACTGCTGAGCGCTTCTGGAAGAAATCACGCTCCCTTGCGGATTATCTCCATTTCAAATTCATTCTTTCCTCCTTCAGCTCTGCCCTTGATCTGGCCAAGAAATCGTACTTTAAGTCCCTCATCCTTTCCCAATCATCCAATCCCCGCAGGCTCTTCGCCACCTTCAACTCCTTGCTCTCCCCCCTCCTCCAGCTCTTCCGTCCTCCATCGTAGCCGCTGATTTTGCTACCTACTTTTCAACCAAAACCTCCTCTCTCAGGACTGCCATCACTGCTGCCATGACCTCACCCTCTCCCTTCCTACATCTCCACTCCCCTCCTTCCAACCCCTGTCCTCATTTTACCCCACCACTGCTGCTGAAGTCCACTCTATCCTTCAATCCGCTTCTCCCTCCACCTGCCCGCTCGATCCTATCCCCTCCAATATTATCCGTCGTCTCAGTCCATCAGTCTGCTCTCACCTGGCTCACCTCTTTAATCTTTCCCTATCCTCTGTGATCTTCCCTTCCTCCTTTAAACACGCTCTTGTCTCCCCAATTATCAAAAAAACAAATCTGGACCCCAACTCTTCATCCAACTACAGGCCCATCTCCCTCCTCCCTTTTGCCTCCAAACTCCTAGAACGTCTGACCTATAATCGTCTCCTAAGCCACCTTACTGCTAACTCCATTCTAGACCCCCTCCAATCCGGGTTCCGCCCTTTACATTCCACTGAAACTGCCCTGACCAAAGTCACTAACGATCTACTATCGGCTAAATCCAAAGGCCTCTTCTCTATCCTCATCCAGCTTGATCTGTCGGCAGCCTTTGACACTGTTGACCACCCTCTCCTGCTCAACACCCTCCGCTCCTTTGGCATCACTGGCACGGTCTTCTCCTGGTTCACCTCATACCTCTCCGATCGCTCCTTCTCCGTCTCCACTCCGAGCTCCTCCTCTCCTACTACCCCCCAGCCAGTCGGTGTTCCCCAAGGGTCAGTCCTTGGCCCTCTCCTCTTCTCCCTCTACACCACCTCTCTGGGCACCCTCATCAGCTCCTACGGTTTTCATTACCACCTTTATGCTGATGATACCCTAATCTATCTCTCCTCCCCCGACTTATCCCCATCACTCCTGTCCAAGGTCTCCGAATGCCTCACGGCCATCTCAGCCTGGATGACCCAACGCTTCCTGAAACTAAACATGGCTAAAACTGAACTTCTAATCTTCCATCCCCTGAACATCCCCTCTTCTCCCACTATCTCCATCAGCATTGGTGAAACCGAGATCACGTCCACCGACCAAACGCGCTGCCTCAGTGTCATCATTGACTCCTCCCTCTCTTTCACCCCCCACATTCGTGCTCTCTCACAGTCTTGCCGCTTTCACCTACGCAACATCTCACGCATCAGACCATTCCTCTCCACTGACGCGACCAAAATTCTCATTCACTCTCTTGTCATCTCCCGCCTTGACTACTGCAACATCCTTCTCTCTGGGCTACCTCTCACCCGCCTCGCACCTCTCCAATCCATTCTTAACGCTGCTGCTAGGCTCATCTTCCTCTCCCGCTGCTCTACCTCCGCCTCCCCCCTCTGTTTATCTCTTCACTGGCTCCCCATTCCTTTCCGAGTTCTCTTTAAACTCCTCACCACCACCTACAAGGCTCTCTCCTCCTCCACAGCTCCCTACCTCTCTTCACTGATCTCTATCCACACTCCCTCCCGTCCTCTTCGCTCCATCACTGACCGCCAACTGACCTCTCACCTAATCACCTCCTCCCACTCTCGTGTCCAAGATTTCTCTCGCGCTGCCCCCCTGCACTGGAACAACCTCCCGCCACCCATCAGGCTATCTGATTCCCTTACCTCCTTCAAGCGCTCCCTCAAAACCCACTTTTTTCGACTAGCCTATCCCTCCTCCTAACCTCTTTTGATCCTCCTATCCTGCCTCCGTTCCTACTTATCCTATTGTATTTCGTTCGTCCACCCACCTATTTTTAGTATGTTAACTCTTATGAGCAGGGCCCTTCTTCCTCACGTACTCACCCTACCTCATTACCTCACCTGTGCTCCTGTCCTGTTCTTCCCTTCCTCTACTTCATCTTCAGTCTCCTTGACAATTTTGACACCTACTTCTGAACTGATGCTGATTTTAGTTCTACCAGCTATACCCCTATTTATACTGTATCTTTCAACACACCCTGTACTTTACCTTGTAATTTTTTTTTTTTTTTTTTGCTATTTACGGCGCTGCGGACACTTTGCGGCGCCTTATAAATAAACGTACTACTACTACTACTACTACGGTACCGTACTGGACATTATAGGAATGGACCCATCAACCAGTGGACTACTAGTACGGTACCGTATGAACTGGACTATTTTTAATTACCCCTCGTTTTTTACTGCCCACTTCTATTTTTCAAAATGTCATATGTCTGTTTTAACAAAACCAGTTGTCATTTTTCCATCTAATTGGCACACATACTTTTAATATTTATTTTTTGCACAGCGCAGTGTATCCCCTTGTTTTTCTTGTACCCAGAAGAAGGTCAACTACCCCCTACCCACACTGTTGCTTGGCAAAACACCTCATATCTATTGCGCCCCCTACACCAGTTGGTAACCAGTTACCCACAACCTTTCCAACTGTCTAAGTGTACAGTGATCCCTCGCATGACTCGCTGTGCTCACCATACTTTGGGCAAGGTGCCTCGCTGTGCTTGACACACTTTGGGCAAGGTGCCTTGCTGTGTGTGGCACATCATTTTATGTCCATAGTAGGATATCCTATTGTTGACCTAATGCTTGTGTTGACCATCTGACCCTGTCAACCTACTTCAGGTGTCAACCTAAGGCCTGTTGACCTTCAGTTGAGGTTTTTTACACTAATATATATTATAGTCATGCGTTTGGTGCAAGGTCCATAAGTCAATTTTATAGGATCACACTCACCCCTTCCACGTTATGCACGAGAAGCAAAGAAGAACCAGCACATGATGTTGGAATGAAGAAAAAAAGTGCATTTACAATCTATACATGGTAGCGAAGTGCTACATGTCAAACAGCGGACCCGACAGTTGTTTCAACCAGCCACTGCTGGTTTTCCTCAGGGGTGAAGTGCAAACACAGGTAGTTAGGTATTTATGCACAGAAATTAGCGCCAATCCCGCCCCTACTGACCCAAGTCAGCTGCTAATGATAGCGGGTTCAGCAGTGACAGCTGATCGGAGCGCCGCTGCCCTATGACTTCAGCATGATTCCCCCTGTGCTCCTGGCCGCTGCACTTTGATCGGCGGCGAGAACTGCTGCTGTATTGCAAAAAGACAGTGTCCAGTAGCAAAACATATCTCCGGTCTGTGACAGCCAGCTGATTCCACTAAGAGAATATGTGTTAGATCTCCAGATGAAGGTGCTGTATGTGCGCCCTGAGGTTCACAATTGGGTATTTAGAGGAAGCAACCATCTTAAAATACTCATTAAGTCCAGATGGGGCCAGACAATTTAAGTGTCCACTAGAGCTCTCGGAGTAACATCCTTTGTCGATCACCACTTCACCTTGGTGGTGGGATATGGTCAATGATGAAGCACTTCAGATGGTTCACGTTGTACCCTTTCTCTTTGAAGTGGTGTGCCACTGGGTGTTAATGATTAAGTAAGATGGTGATGTTATGGTGCCCAATACTTTCTTGATTGAGGACTGATGTTGTCCTAGTCGTTCTTTGAGCGTTCTGCTGGTTTATCCTACATACAGCATGGACATATCAGGATGTACATGACATATTTGATGTTACAGTCCAGTCTGTACCTTGTTTTGTATTCCATCTGGTCACTAGCGTTGGTGAAACTTCTGCCCAGCATTAGGGCAGAAGTTAACGCACCCTGTGCATTTGAAGACCCCTGGTTTTCAGGTCAGCCAATTGCCTTGTCTGTCCATATTATGTGTTCTGTCTGTGACAACCAACTTCTCTCTCAAGTTGGGACATCTTCTATAGGCCAACCTTGGTGGAGTGGATAGTGTGGGAGCCAATCCAGGATCACTTCAGATCAGATGCCAGTGTTCTAACAATTTTTTTTTTTAAAACAATTATATTGAAGTGAAAGTGATGTACATGTCATGCATTTGTTAGAGCAAAGAAAAACCATAACATACATCATCTTGACAGTATATCAAAGGCTTGTGATTAGTTGTAATTTTTTGCATTTTTGTGGAAGGGAAAATGTGAAATAACGTAAACGGGTTTATGAAGGGTAAGGGGAGGGAGAGGAGAGGGAAGGAAGGGGGTGATCCGCACTTAGGATGTTAATAATAATAATAATAAAGGCAGTAGGAGGTAGTGTACCATTAAAGTATATGCAGCATATGCAATAGTTATTTAGAGAGGCTTTTTATAAGTGACCAGCTGGTGTTTTCAAATATTTTCATAACAGATCTAGAAATTTCCTCTGGTAAATACGCTAAGTATTGTTCCCACTTATTGAAAAAGGGGTGAAAATATTTAATATCATAGGAAGTGGTACATCTATCATAGTGCATATATAGTATTAATTCGGTTTTCAGCATCTCGATTGGTGGAGTCACTTTTTCTAGCCATTGTCTCAGTACCAATGATTTGGCCAAGGTAGTGAGTGTAGTTAGGAAGGGTAGTGATTTGACCTTAACCATGTCTGGAACCCATGGCGTAAAGTCGGCCAATAACAATGGTTTCCATGAAAACCGAAGTTTGGTCTATGTAACGGTTTGAATCAAATTATGAACTTTGTACCAGAAACGTTTGATCTTGGAACAATGCCATATATTATGCATAAAGGAAGCCGGGCATACAGGGCATCTAGGGCAGGCAGAAGAAGCAGAACTATGAAAGTGACTCCACTAAGCTTGAGAAATATAAGTTAAGTTAAGAAATGTAATGTGAATTTCTGTCAAGGCTTTTTCAGCCTCTTCAGGAATAAGTTTTTTTTATTAACATTTACAGTTGATTGGATGCTCTCAGCTGAGGGTGATGAGCCATGTGACACACAATATCTGGGTATATAAAGCCAGCCTCAATACAGTCAGCTACCCACCGTTGATAAAGCCACCCAGAATGCTTGGACACCCCCCAATCTGTTAATCTATGCTGGATTGTAGTCTGAACCAACCCCTGGAATCCATATATCCATCGTAACAAGAGAACTTTACACCATCATCATTCTCATCAGCAACTACATCTGTGGATCTGATTCACCATCATACCCTGCGGACATCGGTAATTTGTGCCAATTTGGACCGACTCTATGGAAGCCTGTCGGGAGGACTCATACCCTAGTAAGGGTGGTAAATATTTCTGCCTAAGCCATATATTCCCAGGGGTACAATAGGAACGGACTCTGGTACCATTGAAAAAAGTTTGGGGTGTCCATTAATTGTTTTATTTTTTTATACATGTTTCATGCGTATTACCTTTTAACATTTATCATGTTTCATTAAACTCTTGTCAAAGAACATCCAATCTTCTTTTTTCATTTATTCTCAAAATCTGTGCGCTGCTTTATTTTTGTCTTATTTGTATTTCTTCTACGTGACTAATCCAGTTTACAAAGCAGCTGCAGGAAACTCTTGGTGAGCAACCCCCAGCTCTGTCCCTCTGGGTCATTTCTAGTTCTACACTCCCAGGTCGTCATCACCCCTTCGGCTTCCAGGCTGTCTACAGTCCATGTCGACTCCTAGGTCGTGAACACTTCTCCAGGCCGTCAACACTCTGTGTCAGCTCCCAAGCCACTGTCATCTCGCCAGCCTCCCAGGCCAACGCAGACAAAGTTCCAAGATACTCAGTTCCAAGCTCACTGCCGCTAGTCACCGTCCATCTCCCGTAACTGACCAGTTTGCTGTGGGGAACTCAGGTCAGAGGGCCGCGACCTCACCACCAAACGCAGCAGAGTCCAAACCTCCTTGCGGGGGTTCCTAGTGAAAACCATCAGTGGGGTTAGACTCCGCACCTCTGATCAGAGTCTCGTCAACTCCCCCACCTAGGGGGTCCTTGCCTCTGACCCCCAGTGTTCCAGTTCCCAGCGTCCACCACTGGCCCACTGCTGCCACAGCCGGGAACACCAGAGACCAGAGTCCTGACATGCATATGAGCAGGCTGATCTACCTTTACCTACTTCAGCACACTCAAGCAGGTCTGGGGGTCCCCCATGAGCTGCACATTGTGGGGTTTCTGCTGAACACTAATGTCATTTAAATTAGAGAGTGCTTCAAATAACAAATATATACCAATTTATTAATAAAACATTAGTATACCAATAGAGCAGTGGAAAACATAAATCCATAAAGTCCCCTGGCTGTGGCATTACCCTGATGACTGTTAGAGCCTTGTGTTTTTAGAACCCCGGACCAAGTGCCCAGTGTTGGCTTCTGAAATACAGGGGGTCCCCAATCATTTGTTTCCCTGTATTTTTGGAACCAGGACCTGCTCAAAAAGCCCCGGTAATGGACTAAGAATAGGCCATCTTGGCCTGATGGGGATGCTTCTAGTAGTAATGATGGCCATGCGATAAAACCAGAGAAAATCCAGCTTGGATGATGGTTTGCTCTGCAGACTCCACAAGAACTATTGAGAAGGTCAATGTGGCCATAATGAGGGCATAGAGCACTTAAAGAACAGTTATACTCAGGGCTATTTTTCAGCAGGCTCCAGCAGGAACTGAGGCCCTTATTCTAGTTCACTCTTTCTGACAAAATATTTCTTAGATGGACAAAACCATGTGCACTGCAGGTGAGGCAGGTGTTACTTGTGCAGAGATAATATAGAACAAGGCCCGCATAGGCTCGAGTGTATTTAAGAGCCTGTGAATTTGTGATTGTTAAATAAAGCTATTGAAAGATAGGATAAGGCCATAGGAAATCTCAGGTGAGTGGCAGTTAGATCTGCAAATCAGGTACTATTGGGGAGGTACAGTAGCTTAGAGAGGGGTATATATAGGCAAGTGGATAGGAAGGACTTCTGCTTTGAGTCTGGATCCCCACCCTCCCTTCCCTTTTCCATGTGCTACCTGGCTCACGGGCCTTTCACCAAATTTATTTGATAGCTTTAACATACCTCCCAACTTTTGAAGTTGGGAGGTCGGGAGTTGGGGGCGTGGCCTCGAGAAAAGGGGGCGTGGCCTCACGGGGTGACGCGAAATCCGGCCACGCCCCCGTTTTCGCCGCTCGTCGTCGCTGAATAGACGCTGTGCGCATGCGCACAGCGTCTATTCTCGGCAAGCTGGGGGGGCTCCCAACTGTCCCCCCCCCACCCCGGGACAATGGCGGCCCCGGGCGGGACGCGGGAACGTCCCCGAATATCGGGACTTTCCCGCGGTAATCGGGACAGTTGGGAGGTATGGCTTTAATTATAAATCGGCGAGAAGGCGCACTCGACCAGCACTCAGGTGGGGGTCAGGTGGTCTCTGTGCGGTGTGCCCCCCCCCCCCCCCTCTGCCAGGATGACGGGCGAGTCCCGACTGAACGCGGTGGGGCGTTGGCCACTTCCTGGAAGTGGCCGCGTCAGGCCATAGGAGGGGTGTGGCATATCCGTCACAGCGCAGGCTGTACCCACAATGGAGAGATGTTAGCGGTTTGGGGCGCCCTGGGCGCTGCCATGAGTAACATGCACGGGGGGTGCTGGCCTCAAGTGCTTTTCTTTGCCATCCCTTAACAAATAGGGTCAAACCATTTACAATAAATATTACATGACCTTTAAACTTACGCAGTTGGTGTCCGTGTCTTATTTTTAGATTAAGGTGTTTCGGTGTGAGTTATTTCTAGGCTCAAGAGTCAAGTAAAGGTATAGGCCAAGCAGCATAATTCACTAGATGCCTTATTAGATTTGGGTGGGGTTTTACACTGGTTATACTGGTGACTTTCTGGTGGTCCCAAGAAGCAACAGTACTGAACAATGCTCCAGTGTTTGTCACTGAAATTTACAGCTGAACATTATTACAAGTTGGAGCATACAAGGATACTTAATTCATCTTAAAAAAATATATATATATCATTGTGTGTTGACTTTTGCATAACAAAATCCATATTTTAAAATCTTCATGTAGAAGGTTCTGAAACTGGTTTTGGGTCAGACAGTTGGTTCGGCTTAAGTTAGTAAAACGAAACACATGCAGTTTGTGGTCTTGTTTATGAAAAAAAAAAAAACAGAAGTGGGAGTTTATAGACGGAAACTGTTGAGTGCGATTCAAGTCTGGGTTAAATGTGGTTGTTGTGAGTGATGAAGGACAGTAGAAATGTTCAATGGACCCCAGACCAACTGTATGTAATAGGAGGCAGCTTAATTAGCATTAGGAATAGTGTGGAAAAAACATACTTTTTAAGATGAATAAACAATTTTGGATATTTCCAACTCAAATCTATGTAATAAAGCTGACTGCTGATAGAACGTATGACGTAGCAGCTGCACACTTGTACGTTCTGCACCTAATAGTATTAACGCTTTGTGTGCCAACATCTTTGTGCTAAACTCCAGCAATCACTCACATTTCTTATATAATAAAAAAAAAAAAAAAAAAAAAGGAAGAGGAGGAGGTACTTGTGTACTATCACGGCGCCCATCGCATCGCAGACCATAAGGCATGCGATGCGATTGGCACCTGATGGTATACAATTTAAAATTGTATACCATTGTATATGGCATACAATGCGATGTTAAATTGTATAAGCATCCTAATGGGGGCTTACAATGTTAAATGCACCCCCACGCCACCCCCACTATGAACATGAACCCGAAGCGTGGCGAGCGCAGCGAGCCCGTGATAGGCGGCGGTACGCGTCCTCCGACCTTTTCATACCCCCACTATCCACGTCGGCATGGAGTTGATTTTATATATAGTGTGGCGAGCCACGAGCCCCGCATTACTTCACAGGTATTACGCGTGCGCTCGCCACACTATATGAAATCAACTCCACGCCGACGTGGATAGTGGGGGCATGAAAAGGTCGGAGGACGCGTACCGCTGCGCTCGCCACGCTTCAGGGTTCACGTTCATAGTGGGGGTGGCGTGGGGGTGCATTTAATATTGTAAGCCCCCATTAGGGTGCTTACACAATTAAATATCGTATAGGGGGCTTATACAATTTTAAATCGCATCGCAGTGCATTGGGTGTATGCCATGCGATGCGATTAAAAGTTGTGCGACCAAATATCGTGGGTGCTGTGCTGGTACACAAGTACCAAAAAAGATTATATATCCTATATAAGGTGAACATTACAGGTCATTATGATGAATAAAAAGGTTTGCTTGGAAATTTTTACACCTGCTTTGACAAATTCACTTGGCCCTCATAGGGTTAATACACAGCAACCCAAACAGTAGCCTTTGTGGAAACCTTTCACTGAGGTAGAGACATGAGGGGAAAGAGAGATCGAGAACTCAGGGAGAAAAGTGGAAGAATAGAGACATTTTGCATGTGCACAAATACATCCTTCTCTTGACACCAAGGTCGGCCTGTGTACTGAGTAACAATCCATGGTTCCCCCAGCTCACTGAATAGTATAAGCAACCAGTCTAGAACACTACATGATAATAGAATTCAGAGATATTGGTTACATATACCTGTGCAGGTGTATGATATGCCCCCAAGCTGTGTCAAGGCTTCTCTGTATATTGGGGGTCCCTAGCGCTATATCTAGGTGCAAGGTGCGGCACCCCAAAAACCAGCACAAGCTATAAAGCCCAGAGCAGCACACCATTGATAATACTATGGTGCTAATAGGTAGGAAGCCAAAGCTATATAAAGTAACATTCTATTAATACTGGCCACTATTTTTTTTCTCTCACTAACACTATGGCAGTATTCAATGAATCCTGCACAAATCGCCGGGTTCCGGAGGGCTGAGAATGAGAATTCTAGTGACACATAAACACACCATTGCTTATTTTACATTTTGTGATGAACTACAGAGTAGGTTGTGGCTATATAAATAAATGTTACTAGCTCCAACCCCCGCGACCCCCCTCCCGTGATTCGTGGCCCCCCACGCCCCCTCCCGTGATTTGCGGACTCCCGCTATTCGCGGACCCCCCTCCTGCGATTCTCGGCACCCCCCGCCCCTGATTCACGGCACCCTTGCACCCCCTCCCGCAATTCACTGACCCCCACAACCCCCCCTCCTGCAATTTGCAGACCCCCCTTTCCACGATTCACACGCCCCCCTCTGCACCCCCTCCCGCGATTTGTGGACCCTCTCAACCTTCTGCAATTTGCGGACCCCCGCGCCCTCCCCCTCCTGCAATTTTCAGACCCCCCTGACCCCCTTCCGGCAATTCCACCCCCCAGCGGACCCCCGCGACCCCGCATTTCACATATCCCCGTGAGAATGAGGGAGCCTGTACTGCCACAAGCAGGTGCCGCCCCTAGGTGGGAAATCTGGCCCTAGCTGCCGCACTGCAGGTTCCCCCACTGCCAGAAGTGTCCCCACAGTCCTCTGCACCAGCGCCACAACTTTTATCAATGAGCAAAATAGCCATTAATGCCAACCATCGATGGCGTCTGCACCAATGCCCATCCCTACTCTGCAAAAGCCAACAACCTTTACTACCCCTCATGCCCACACACCTCTATCACTGCCCTGCCTCCTGTTCTCCTGACCCGTAACTTCCGCCAGTGGGGACCAGCTCACCCTGTGTTGCCCACATTCCCCTATCATGCTTTACCACCCAGCCTCCTGCACCCTAACTCCCACCCAGTAGGAGGAGACACTGACTCAGGGGCACCATCCTGTACTCCTGTGCTGCCACGCTGGACCCTCACCCACTGGTAGAAGCTGCACAGTGTCCCCCACCCTCCTCTTTAGTCCCCCGTATCCCCACACACCCCTATCACTACCTAGCTTCCTGCTTTCCTGAACCGTAACTTCCACCACTGGGGAGTCACCGATGCTGTGTTGCATTATATATATATATATATATGCCAGATTAAGGTCTAAATGGGCCTGGAGCTGAAAATTATTAACAGCCTAATATGTGCAATAATAGGGGTTGTGGCCAGGCCCTAATAATGTGGGAGGCGTGACCGGTGGCCTGCTCATATGGGTGTGTCTCTATTTGTGTAAATACTTTCAACTAATTATATATGGCTGGAAAAGGCAGGTGGCTGGCATAGGAAAAATGCAGGGAAATATATTGGCGGATGCCCTCCAATGGTGCACCCGCAGGATGCCGATGTCCTAAGATACTTGCGGGGTGAGGCGGCACTCCAGTCATAAAAAAAATACTGAAAGCCGAAACTTGGTAGACAACATTTCAGCACCTTTTATGAGGCAAAGAGCAGGGGGCTGCCCCCCCTTTAAACAACAAGCTATATCTTCAGAACCAAATGACCCATTTTACATGTAGGCTTCAAATTATTTTGGTCCCGTGAAACTGGGCAGTTTGGTTCCAGATAAATCTGTCCTCAAACAACATGAACTGCCATGAAATTACATTTCAGAAAGGAAAAAAAAAATGGTTTACCCGCAATATCTCTAGGCCTGCTTCACCAATGTAATAACACAAAAATAATCCGGAAAATTAACAAATATAACAAATACATGCTTTTGTATTTTATATGTTGCCCTTGAGGCATTTTTTATATTAAATCATATTGTGTTTTACAAATTGTGTAAATTTCTGGTAGCGCACTCTGAACCTCTATTTTTCATATATATATATATATATATTGGCACCCTGACGAAAATGCCAATAAAGCATTGAAACGTTGGTTACAAGACCTTTGTGGGACTCCTTTTACTGGCTGAGTGCCGCCACCGAACAATATTATATTAGTTTGTGGATCCAAAACCACAAAACTTCTAAAAGGAAGGCACCGCCATTTATACCCCTATGTGTCACCCCAGGACTGGAGACGAGTGCCGCTGATCACAGTTTCTTCATATATATATATATATGAAGGTGCGGCACTCACGGCTCTTGCAATGATGCACGAGGAAACCAATGTAGATCAACGTTTCAAAATGTATTAATTAGAAATTTTTATTTATAATAAATTTTGAAACGTTGATCTACATTGGTTTCCTCATGCATCATTGCAAGAGCCGTGAGTGGCGCACCTTCACCCCCTGTACTGCTACCTGCTGTGCTGGCACCGGCCTGGAATCGTTATTTTTAGGAGTGCCGGACCCCTGTATCATACACACACACACACACACACACACACACACACACACACACAGGATATTTTGGAATATATAGGAAATCATCATGTGAAAGTCATTTTACTTAAATAAAACTTCTTATGTAAAGTCATACATTGTTTATTTTACAGCATCTCTTTGTATAATGTACTATAAAGAAACACCTTTTAATTCCATTTTCTGCTCCCAAAATCATTTATGCTGTGTACACACGGTGCGAGTACAGGCGATGCGGGGATCGTATCACATGGCATGCATGCGGTCTGTATACAACCCCGACTATGTATAGTGTAGATCTGCGCTATGCAGCCAAGACTTTCTGCTTGCGATGCGTGAACGCACATCGGGATCGCATTGGTCAAAAACACATGCGATCCCAATGAGATTTTTGATTCTCTTGCAGATTGTACCAGTGTGTACACACCATTACATCTGTATTGTGTTATTGTTTGAAAACAAATAGTGGGCGGTATTCAATGAGGCAGAATCGCCAAGTTTTATGGCGATTCTGTGTTTTTTTCGTGTGTGCCGGCGATTTTTGTCTATAGGAATTTTCATGGGGAGTCGCCGGTAGTCGACGGGAATCACCATGAATCGCCAAAAGTGTATTCAATGAGAAGTTGGCGATTCTTATTTCTTGTTTCATATCGCCGTTCCTCACCGAGTGTCCCTCGTCATCTTTTTGTGGTGAACTTTTATAGAAACCTGTGAAATAATTGGTTTTAAGTGTTCAATTTAACTCTGCAAGTGTAATGTATTATTATTTGCTGCCCTTGTGTGATGTGATGGTCGTAGAAGTACTATACAAATATATATTTAATTTTTTCTGGTATTTTTTTTTTCTCCCACAACGCACTGTTCTTACCCATGGTGCACCTCACTTACCCATGATTCTCCTCCCCACCTCACTCCTTCGTTTGGCCTTTGAGGAGATTACACAGCTTTTGCAGTCTGCTGTATTGGAATCGTTTTTTCAGGGTAATTTGCAGTTTTCTTGCATTTCACTGCAATTTCTTACAGTACTGAAGCTGTTTAGGGAAACGCCGGATTGGCTGAGAATCGCCGTTGGGGGCGGCGATTCTCAGCCACGTTGAATAGGGTGACACAGCTAGTCCCGGCGACTCCCGACGCTTGGCGAATCGACGTAAAAAAACGGTGAATGGCTGGCGAATGTAAAATCTGAATCGCTGTGACCAACGATTCAGGTCATTGAATACCGCCCATTGTCTATATACAGCAATCAGTAAACTGTCATTGTCCAGTATTTACGCTGTAGCACAGACATATTACTGCATTTTAATGTGGAACAATATAAGAAATGGTCATGTGTAACATAATCAAATATAATACATTAGAAATAAACCCAATGAAAGATTACACACTATATTATATTATGATAAGAACAATAGTATCAATAATCGGTATTCAGTACGTAACAATCAGCCATAATAACGGTACACAGCATATGTATTATATACTGGTGTGTGTAATATATATATATATATATATATATATATATATATATATATATATATATTACATTATACTTTAATAGTCTCCAGTACAAATGAATCAGGTTCTTTCCTAGTAAATGCTAAGTCATACCAGGTGCTATAATCACTTTATATACAATAGTTGTGATGATTAACTATTTAAAAGCCAACATTACAATGCGCAATGTGCCCCATAGACACCTGGCAAATGCCTTTATTCACTAACCTGCGCTACACTAACCTGCGCTACAATTGCAGAATGGAGAGAGGTTGTTTAAGGCTACAGGGTGATTCTTCGGTCTATAGAGATAACAGTTACAAACTTTGTAATATCCCACTGATAACCATTTATCTATATGTGGCGATCGGCTGGATAATTCGGGGGTAATGCGAGGATAATACAGGAATAATAAGTGGGTAATGTGGGGATAATACATGGGTAATGTGCAGATAATGCAGGGTTAATACGTGGATAATACACGGGTAATGCAGGGGTAATATGTGGATAATGCACGGATAATACAGGGACTAAGTAAAAACCGGACCCGGATAAGACACCGGAACGCCGGACCAGACATCAAACTCTGCATTCCGGAGCTTATAGTGTCTGGTCCGAGGGGTGTCCCATGCGGGGGGTGTCTTGTCCGGGGGGATGCCTGTGATTGCTCACACCAGGGACATTGGGAAGGGGTGATTACAGCCTCCCCGTGTGGTCTGGAACGTTCCAGTTTTTATTACACCCCCGGACCATGCGGTGAGGCTGTATTCTCCCCCCTCTCCTCTCCCAGGTGACAGGTGCGAGAGCAGCCTCATCAGATGGAGCACCCCCGGACAGGACACCCCCGGACCGGATACTACAAGCTCCGGAATGCAGAGTTTGATGTCCAGTCCGGCATTCCGGTGTCTTATCCGATTCCGGATTTTACCCATACCCATAATACAGGGGTAATACGTGGATAATGCAGGGATATTGCACGGATAATACGTGGATATTGCACAGGTAATACGTGGATAATGCATGGATAACACGTGGGTAATGCAGGGGTAATACCGGGATAATACACGGGTAATACGTGGATAATATGTGGGTAATGTTGGGGTAATGCAAGGTTAATACGTGGATAGTACACGGATAATATTGGGGTAATGCAGGGATAATACGTGGGTAATGCAGGGGTAATACGTGGATAATGCAGGGTTAATATGTGGATAATGCACGGATAATACGTGGATAATGCAGGGATATTGCACGGATAATACGTGGATATAGCATGGATAACACGTGGGTAATGCAGGGGTAATACGGGGATAATACGTGTATAATGCACGGATAATATTGGGGTAATGCGGGGATAATACATGGATAACACGTGGGTAATGCAGGGGTAATACCGGGATAATACACGGGTAATACGTGGATAATATGTGGGTAATGTTGGGGTAATGCAAGGTTAATACGTGGATAGTACACGGATAATATTGGGGTAATGCAGGGATAATACATGGATAACAGAATTCTCAGCATGATCCCTGCAGCCAGTATCCTGCAGAACCCTGTACAATAGATGTGTTGAGCTCTCTGTGCTGTAACGTCACCACCAGGCTGCTGATTGGCTGCCCAGGACTCCTCCTGTCACTGACTTATTACTGAAGTGTCCTTACAAGGGGAGCTGAGTGCCTGCTGAATACATCGGACTTAGCAATGTCAGTAAGTGCTGTTCTCTCACCCTTTCTAAATGTCCTGCCTTTGTGTACAGACTGACAGCCACGCACACCTAGCAATATAGGGGGCTGCCCTCTGGCTCTCCTGTGGTTAAGGATGCTTGAGTTCCCATATGCTCTATTTGCAATGGTTGGCAGGGCATACTGAGACTTGTAGTACCACAATAATTGAGAACATCTTGATTCTGTCAGATAGTCTTACAATGTACAGTATTTATTATATTTGTTATTAGTTATTCAGTACAAAAAAAAAAAAAATCACTTTTGTATTTTTTAGATGGTATGTCTTCATTAAAAGTGTAATGATGTGTGAATTTTGGGCAGCCCCTATTTAGTGCTTGTTCTGAGGCTCACGGATACCGCATAAGAGAGCGGCTTCAGGGATAAGCCATTGATACAGTTCATGGATAATTCCTTCTCCGGGTCAGAATGGAAAGAGCACCGATGTAGCATAATAGCTGTGAAAAGAAAGATCTGCAGCATGGAAAGCTGGTCTCCAATACATCTCCTTTTCCCCAGCGAAAAGATCATCACTTCATAGGTGAGGTCTCTGTTGAGTTGTCCGTGTTCATCCAGAAACCTTTCAGGTTCAAACTTGGCAGGATGGGTCCATTTGGTCTCATCGTGGTTGACCGACCACTGGTTGATAAATACCACAGTGTCTTTTGGGATGTGAAAGCCATTAATTGTCACATCGCAGGTAGTGGAGTGTGGGATAGTCATGGGCACAAAGCTGCTGAATCGCAAGGTTTCATAGATAAAGGCTAGGACATAAGGCAACTTCTCTTTATCTTCTGCACTGGGTAACCTGTCCTGACCCACCACTCGGTCTATCTCCTCCTGCAGCTTCTGCTGAACACGGGGGTATTTGATGAGTAATAGTATGATCCATGTCAGAGCCATAGAATTCGTGTCCTGCCCAGCACCTAATAGATCCGTCACTGTCCCTTCCACATATTCTTTGCTGAACCCCTCAGCTGCTGCTGCCCCATGTTCTATCAGACCTATGAAGGCATCACTCATGTCTCTGATGATCTCAGGGTTATAGGTCTCACGGTGCTGGGTCACTTTATCCTTTACAAAATCAAATAGCTCAATGTTTAAGTTTTTGAAGTTTTGATAGAGGGTGCGCACAGGGTTGGGAAAGTTTTGCAGCCAAGGCATAAGGTCAACCAAGCTGCCCGCGCCAACTGTTTGACCAAACTTGTCGTTTCTTCCAACCAGGACTTTAAACTCTTGATCATCATGGTTGTAGCGTTTACCAAAGCACATAGCACATATTACATTGGCAACGGCCACTGTGCACTCATGGTAAGGGTCAAAGTACTGTCCACCAGAACTAAGGCGCAGGAAGACCTGGAGTAAGTCTTGTGCCTCTGCTGCTACGTGCTGTTCAAATAGCTGCTTGGATTCTGCATTTACAGTGGAAAAAGCTCTTAGCGTTGAGAGTGCAATTCTCTTGTGAGCTTTCCAGAGATCACTGTATCCTCCAAAAGCCATACTTTTGCCTCCAGAGATAATCTTGAAGGACGTGAAGTCAGGTCTCCCAGCAAAGTCTGCACTTTGCTTCACCAGAGCCTGTCTTATGGTGGATTGCCCATTCAGCACCACAATATCACGCCTGCCCAGTTTGATCTTGAAAATGTTTCCATATCTCTGTGCCATCTTACAAAAGGTCAGGTGAGGCATTTGCCCTAATTGCATTGCATTGCCCACAACGGGCCATGCGAATGGACCAGGAGGGCACTTCTTTTGTCCATGAGATCTTACCCAAATACAAGCTTCCAAGCAGATTAGAAACATAAATGAGAACATCAGGGCTGGTTGTAAATTATTCTTCCATTGTTCCCATGGTCCATCTCTTCCTATGGTATCCATTGTAGTCATCTTCCCAGTACCTTCTTGATCAGATAAAATGAAACTTGTAATGAATTCACCAAATGTTGCTAATGTTGTTGGAAATCCCAGCAGTACATGCCTTTCGCAAACTAACTACAGTAATATCAGATTTTTCCAAACGTTAATAAAAAGGTCAAACTTCTGGCTATGTGATTGCTGCTGGTCTAAGAGCTGCGTTTCTTTCTGTCATTTACTTATAGCATGCAGCAGTGAGAGGGGCAGAGATCCCCCCTCCCAGTCTGGTGGTCTCAAAGTATCCAGCCCCACACAACTAATTGTCACGTGCTATCATTCTACAGGGACCTTCAGTAATTTATGAGAAGTAAAAGTAGTGAAGGTTAAAAAACAAAAAAAAACCCTCCAGCTTTAGAAAAAAGAAATCTACTTACTCTAGTTTCAAACAGACACACACACACACACACACACACACACACACACACACGTCATGAACGGGAGTTCTAGTAAATTGAAACAATGATTAAACAATTTTACTTCCATCTACTGTATGGTGCCATGAGTTGGTCATTCTTTGCAAATTGTTCTAATATTCAGCTGTGAATTATTTTATATATTATTATTTATGCAACTCAATAGAATTTGTGTGATAAAACATTCCCACTTTGGCATTTAAAGCTAGTGGCTATTATTGGACATTTTTATTAATTTAATAAAAAAAATAATATTTACTATATTTTCAATGTAGGGAAGCGCGGATGGTGTAATGGTTAGCATTACTGCCTCACAGCGCTGAAGTCATAGGTTCTATCCCCACCATGTGTTATATATACGGGGCAGTACGGATGATAAAAGAGGGTTTGGGTGGGGGAGGGGTGGTGTTAGTGGTGCCAGCGTACATGCAAATGTGAAGGGGAAAGGGGGTGTGGCCACTCAACATGGGGCGTGTCCTTGAGTGTAGTGTACAACACCATATACAACTTCTGCATATTATGCAACAAAATACTAGACCCCATTATACTTGCCCCTTACACATGATGCCAAATAGAATGAGCCAAAATTCACATAATGCCACATGGATTGAGCCAAAATTCACAATACGCTTCATAAACAGGGACATTGTCCACCAAAGGTGCGCATTAAACATTTACACCATAATGTCCATTACATGTTAAGTTACACGCCATTATACGGCTCCAACCACATTAGAAAGTTCACTTACACCCCCACACACCCTACTCTACTGCAGCCTTTGTGCCAGACTCAAAGTGAGCGCCTTTGCATCCCATAGGGTGCCTGCTGGGTGCCATCAGTATGACAGGTCAGTAGGTCAGTGCCAGTGGCTGCCGGCTGTAGTGCTGCAGATTGGATTGAAAAATCAATATCCGGTCTGTGGCAGATGGTGGGAGGTCCTCTCAGAGAATGGGGTACTTACCCATCCCTTCCTTCACAGCGTCTTCACTCCCAGAAAGCACCCATGTGTACTGCGCATGCGCAATGACAGCACCACGTCATCGCGTATTCGCAGTACAAATCGTGGAAGAGAAGGGGCAGCTCCGGGAGAAAGGGGTCCTCTTCCGGGAGATGTCCAGGGGCGGATCCAGGATAAAATGACAGGGGGGGCACCATGAAAAAAGAGGGTTTAGGTGAGGGAGGGCCAGTGTTAGGGGTGCCAGTGTGCATGCTAAGAGAGCGGCAGAGAGAGGGTGGCAATGGGATTAAAAATAGGCCCTGGCATTTAAAGTACGCAGGCCCACCATGGCAACAAAAGTGAAGGATGTAGTTGTGCGCGCGCCGAAGGCTCTGGAAAAGGGGGTGTGGCCACTCAACAGGGGGCGTGCCCTTGAGTGTAGTGTACAACACCATATACAACTTTTACACATTATGCAACAAAATACTAGACCCCATTATACTTGCCCCTTACACATGATGCCAAATGGAATGAGACAAAATTCAAACAATGCCACACGGATTGAGCCAAAATTCACATAATGCCAAATGGATTGAGCCAAAATTCACATAATACCACATGGATTGAGCCAAAATTCACATAATGCCACATGGATTTAGCCAAAATTCACATAATGCCACACGGATTGAGCCAGAATTCACATAATGCCACACAGATTAAGACAAAATTCACAATACGCTTCATAAACAGGGACATTGTCCACCAAAGGCGCGCATTAAACATTTACACCATAATGTCCATTGCACGTAAAGTTACACGGCATGATGTCCATTATGTATTATGCCAAACACCATAATGCCTATTAAAAATGATGCTACATACAGTAAGTGCTGCTTATCTACATGCTCATTGCCAAGGGTTCCATGCTCATTGCCAGAGGTTCCATGCTCGTTGCCATGTGGGATTACATGCGCATTGCCAACGGGGAATACATGCTCGTGGTAAATGGGGTACGGCCGCCGCCAGACAGAAGTGATAGCCACTGATAGTAGCAGAGCTGGCTGTATTCCGAGCACTGCAGGTCCCGGCTATTTGAAATAATACCCATTTCACACCAGAAAATGCATTCCCAGGTTGGCCCCTTTTACACCAGCCTAGTCCCTGCATTTTCTGGTGTGAGGGGGAGATAAAACCACCCCTCCCCCCCTTTAACCAGTTATCTCATTTAACCGGCTATATCTTCGGAACTAACAGACCCATTTACATGAGACAAGTATCATATTGAAGAACTTTTGAGTGGGCTTTGAATGATTTTGGTCCAGTGAAACTGGAACGTTTGGTTCCAGAGTAATCTGCCCTCAAAGAACATGAACAGCCATGAAATTAATATTTAATATAAGATTTACAGGCTATATCTCTGGAACCGATTGACCGATATGGACCAGCCTGATATCATATTGAAGGCCCAGCGATTTGGAATTGAATGACATCAACCACAAGCTCCTGTGATGCCAGCGGGGGAACTGGCAGCCGTCGGAACCGGGTGGGGGTCGGAATTGACGGGTCCCATATTATCCTATGGGGAAAAAATGTTACAGCTTTACCAGGCGATATCTCCGGTTCCCGGGGGGCTAGAGACATGGGGCTTGGCTCGTTGGAAAGCTCTGGTACTCATCTACAAAATGAATGACAGGGGGGCACGTGCGAGGGTGCCCCCCCCCTGAATCTGCCACGGTCCAAAGATTCCGGGAGAGTTGGCAACCGTGAATTATTATTATCATCATCGCACTTGTTGTGGATTTTAATACATTATTGCACTAGGAGGTGCCGTTGTTTCCTTATTAATTTCAGACAAGACTTGCTGTCATCCTGTAACAAGGACAGGGGCCGGCTAGGCCGGGGGGCAGGGTGCCATGTGCCCCCCGGGCTGCTTTATCAATTAGTACTGAGGGCTGCCTGGTGGTCCAGTGAGTATTGGCCACCTCCTCTGGTCAGCGGCACCGTCTGGGTTTTAAGAACATGGCCGCCGGCCTCCTGCACTGAGGACATGTCTAGACAGTGCAGGAGGCCGCTAGAGGGCGGGACAAGAGGCCAGAGCACCAGGAAGCAGCCTGCCTGTGCCGTTCATCACATGGCACCATACTGTGCGTCCACCTTCCCCTGCTAGTGCTGCAGGTACTGAGAAGAAGCCTGTGGTGTCGTGTTATTATGCAGGGGGAGCAGCCTGTGGTGTCCAGTTATTAGGCAGGGGGAGCAGCCTGTGGTATCCAGTTATTATGCAGGGGGTGCAGCCTGTGGTGTCGTGTTATTAGGCAGGGAGAGCAGCCTGTGGTGTCGTGTTATTAGGCAGGGGGAGCAGCCTGTGGTGTCGTGTTATTATGCAGGGGGAGCAGCCTGTGGTGTCGTGTTATTATGCAGGGGGAGCAGCCTGTGGTGTCGTGTTATTGTGCAGGGGGAGCAGCCTGTGGTGTTGTGTTATTGTGCAGGGGGAGCAGCCTGTGGTGTCCAGTTATTATGCAGGGGGAGCAGCCTGTGGTGTCCTGGTTTATTATTATAGTAGAGGAGCAGCCTGTGGGGTTCTGCTGTTGTTGTTGTTATTATTACTACTACACAGGGGGAGCAGGTTTTTTTGTTCAGCCAAACGCTGTTACTCATGGCCCAGTGCTCTGGACTTGCCCCCCAGGTTTAAAGTTGCCAACCAGTCCCTGAACAACGATATCATTCGGCAATGGACATTATAAATTCTTTTTTTTTTTTTTTTCAGCCTTTGAGAAAACATTGGGCCTGATTCTGTTTCACTTGCAAAAGCAAATTCTCCCTATAATGGACAAAACCATGTGCACTGCAGGTGGGGCAGATGTAACATGTGCAGAGAGAATTAGATTTGGGTGTGATTTTGTTTCTGTGCAGAGTAAATACTGCCTGATTTATTTTTACACTGCAATATACAGATGGAGCCGGGCGTCCCCTTTCGCACATACAGGTGGTGGGTGGCGGGGGATGGCGGCTGGCGTCGCCATCGCCTGCAAAGAAGAGACCTCGCTGCATCTGTAGTGAAGCACAAACCTCACCCAAATGTAATTCACTCTGCACATGTAACATCTGCCCCACCTGCAGTGAAGCATGGTTTTGTCCACCTGAAATAGAATTTTCTTTTGCAAGTGAGCCAGAATCAGGCCCATTGATTATACAGGGTTTTACTTTTCCTTATGGATTGATTATCACTTAACACCACAGTCATTTTTTGTTCCATAGGTATATTACAGGAGCATTTAAAAGAGGAGATAAGTTGGTCAGGAAGAAAGACAAGTTATCCCAGAAGATGACAATGGACCAGCAAAAGTGACATAACCCCTACATGATAACAGAAATGTAGAGATCTCAGTTACATACAGTACATAGTAATCCACCAGCCACAAGGTGCTTCTGCTCTGCTGATCCTATACTACAACATCACCCACTGTCAGTCATACATTCTGTATTTCTAAATTAAGATTCAACTTACCTGGAGGCACCTCAAGTTCCTCCAATATGACATAACAAGGATCAGCATACTGTACATTCTGAGATATATATATATATATCCTCCGTGTTGGCCCGGCACTCCGACTCCCCAGGGGTTAACTTGCTCAGTTGCCTTCAACCCAAGCAAAGCTGCTTGTAACACACGACTCCAAATAAGTAGCGGCACTCTGAGACTTGTGAAAGTGATGAAACAAGTGAATATTTATTCTGTCAACATGTTTCGGGCGGATTCCCCGTCTTCAGGACAACCAAATGGTGAACACACTGTGCATTAAATACCCCACAATAAACTTACCCCTCCCGCTCGGTTTTCCCGCGTTTGCCAGAGCCGCCTCCCCTCGTCTCCGTCCGTTCACCGGAAGTCTGTCAGCCGGAAGGCACTGTGACACCAGTAAAACTACGTTTTGAGTTTACTAGACCCGGAGTGACGTGTCTTATTGGAAGTGTTGTATGTGGTCAGGTTTTCCCTGTTCATTGGACGAGCACCCGGGCAAGTTACCTGCAATACACTGGTGGGCAGTGCCGGATTGAGTGTGTATATATATATATATATATATACACACACACACACACTTATATAGCGCAGCAGATTCCGTTACAGCGTCTTATATAGCGCAGCAGATTCCGTTACAGCGTCTTATATAGCGCAGCAGATTCCGTTACAGCGTCTTATATAGCGCAGCAGATTCCGTTACAGCGTCTTACATAGCGCAGCAGATTCCGTTACAGCGTCTTATATAGCGCAGCAGATTCCGTTACAGTGTCTTATATAGCGCAGCAGATTCCGTTACAGCGTCTTATATAGCGCAGCAGATTCCGTTACAGCGTCTTATATAGCGCAGCAGATTCCGTTACAGTGTCTTATATAGCGCAGCAGATTCCGTTACAGCATCTTATGTAGCGCAGAAGAGTCCATAATAGTGTCTTATATAGCGCAGGAAGCTCTGGCGTAAGTAAGATCGCAGGAGAGCGGAGGACAGGAGGGGGGAGTCGGGACTGGCTGCTGCCCTTGAGTGGTGAGTATTGCTGGGGCAGGACAAACCTGCCCTGGTAGGTTTGTCCTGTCCCAGCAAATCCCACCACTCAAGGGGTTAAACATCTCTTTTCCAGTGTAAACAATCCCAAAATACAGCTTTGTTGCTCTTCTCTGGATCATACAGTTTATCAGGATCACAAATTAAATAATTAACTCTGTGTTGTTTGGGATTATACTTTTTCTAATATGAAAAAGAGAGCCCCCTCCTCCTTATCCTGGTGTTAAATTATCTTAACTGACTTGTGATTCCCAAAATATACATGTAACACCCCTACTCCGGTTCTACTTCCTCGTGACCCCCACTTGTTAGGAGAAGAGGATTTTGAAATGTGCGTGTTAGAATATTGGCAGCTTAAGAGAAGGGGGTCTCTCAGTCACGAATCGCAATCCTGTGCACTCTGGAACTGATCACTGTATATAGCACTCACTTCCCTTACTTTCAGCTCCTGTCACGCACTGCAAGGCTACGCAGGACACAGGGGCTTATTCAGGGGGACTGCTGGATGGCACGGTGTTGGGTTTTAGGAAGGAAGTTTTGATAACCAGTGATTACATTTTTAAATGCGGCTTTAAATTACTGGAGCTCAGTGATTACTGTACACCGTTAACACAATAGTAACAGACTATAAACACTGGCTTTGTGTGATGTAGTGTATAGGTTGGCTGCAATTAATAAAATGGTTAAATATATGTAATTGATTACATTAACACAGATATGTCACCAATGATTACCCACAATTGTAATATATTGGATTACCTTTTTTTTATGCCATTTCAAATAACATTGGAAATGTGGATTTAGCCTAAATTCAGGCGACCCCTTTCTAAATAAAAAAAATTTGTACTGTAGTTGAAGAATGGGTCTATCTTTTTTTTTCAAACCACTGTAGGCAAAATGTACTAAGCCTTGAGGGATCTGGTCACTAGAGCTACAAGTATTAGGTCGACATGTATAAAGGTCAAAATGCAGGAGGGTCGACATGGTTAGAGCTACAAGTATTATGTCGACATGCAGGAAGGTCAACGTGACTGAAGGTCAAAATGCAGGAGGATCGACATGGTTGAAGGTCGACATGGGTTATCTCGACATGGGGGTTTTCGTTTTTTTTTTTTTGAGCCGACAGGCGGTATTTAATGCCCTACCATCCACTAGGGCGTGGTGGGCGAATAAAATAGTGTGCCGAGCGGCGCAAGGTACCGTGCCCAAAGCAATGCGAGGGGGCGGGGTGCTACGTTCCAGTGCCCATGTCGACATTCGGGACAACAAAAAGTGAGAGCCCCATGCCAACCTTTTGACTGTCGACATTCCCCATGTCGATCTTCACTCATGTGGACCTAGTTGCTGTCTACCCAATGATTCATACGCAGCCTTGAAAGGGGATAAAGCTCCTAACTGTCATAAACCCTGTAACATGGAGCCGATTGGCTGGTAGTTTCTCACATCTGGTCCTGTATCTGGGAATTGTATTTCCAGCCGTACTGCAGTCAATTTCTCTAACATAGGTGCTGCACAAGTGATGTGGTCAGAATACCATCAGGTCAGGCTGGGGAAGGGGGGGGGGGGTTAGGTTCAGGCAATACTGGGGGGACTGAGTAAGACTGCATCTACACACTTCATTTTAGCAGGATGCGGCCACACAGCAGCTGTTTTAGCAGGATGCGGTCACACAGCAGCTGTTTAGCAGGATGCGGTCCCACAGCAGCTGTTTTAGCAGGATGCGGTCCCACAGCAGCTGTTTTAGCAGGATGCGGTCACACAGCAGCTGTTTTAGCAGGATGCGGTCACACAGCAGCTGTTTTAGCAGGATGCGGTCACACAGCAGCTGTTTAGCAGGATGCGGTCACACAGCAGCTGTTTAGCAGGATGCGGTCACACAGCAGCTGTTTAGCAGGATGCGGTCACACAGCAGCGGTTTAGCAGGATGCGGTCACACAGCAGCGGTTTAGCAGGATGCAGTTTTTGGCAGGAATAAAATAGTAGGTGTCCTCTGTATTTTCAGAACCAGCACCTTTTGAAACCGCCCGGTTTCCCAAAATACAGAGAGCAAAATAAGAGGGGGTCCCCTGTATTTTAGGAACCAGCACTGGTCTCCAATAGCAGGGGGTGTAATGCCATAACCAGCTTGTCGGGGTTCTGTGGCCAAAGCATTATCCCCCTGCCATCACATCGACAGGACCACACGGGAGAACCGCTCAAGTACCGCCATCGATGTGAGAGTATAACAACTTTATCACCATCAAATCATTCCAATGGCAAAGGTCTCCATTTAATTCATACGATCATCCGCTGATATTCACCTTCCTTCTGAGAAGCGGATTACACCCGGAGCTCCCCTGATCTTACTAGAGGAAGACCGTTAACTAAAGACAGTGGTAAGAGCTTACAGGAACCTGTACATCGTATTATCCCGGTATAAGGGGATCGAATCATCAAACTAACTGGGGATTATACATCAAACATGAGGCGGACATTAGCTAATTGTTTAAGTGTTTTATGTAATATTGTGTGTTGAATATATGCCTTCATTAAATTAGATCATTTTTTTATAATAATTAATTTTATCATCATTAAATAATGAATCCTCCCCGGGGGCGCTCTCGGAATTATTCTATTCCATTATCCCTCTTAACTAGTCAACCCAGGCCAGGAGTTTTTTGGGGGGGCAAAACAGGGTCATGGCCTCACAGGAGTGATGCAATTTATAGGCCACATCCCCCAAAATTTGGATGTGCCCCCAACCTGACCCTAAAATTCCCCACTAGTGCTTACACCTAACCTTGCAGCCTAACTCTAACCCCTAAATTGTAAAATACTAAGTCTACCCACACACACACACACACACACACACACTCTAAGGCTGCGGAACAGCGGGTCTGGCTCAGCGGGACCTGCTGTGCCAAAAGGATCTGCACACTGAGTGCATGGGGCATGGGCACAGCATCTATTCACAGGTGACAGGGGGGACTCCCAACTGCCCCTCCTGCTAAGGGCCACTGCTGGACCCTGGCAGGACGTTGCCACAAAAATCAGGACAGTTGGGAGGTGTGGTTATGCAGGAAATGACTCTAACAAGTAGTTTCCAAGATGAGAATCTTTGGCCTCTCTGAAATCCTGGTATGGATTGTTACTACTTGTGGACATAACTGTACATCTGAGTCTGCATCTACTAGCTCAAATGTGTCAAGACTGTTCAATTCTGCTTTGTAAAAGAATTCCGATCCTTTGAGCCATGTAGTGTCTTCAACATGATTATCTGGGGTGGCTCTCGTAGCCTGGTCTGCATAGTAGAAGTAATAAACAAGGGAATCCACTTGCGAGAGCTACAACAGAGCATGGGCAGTCATTCCAGCTGTTGTGAAACTACAAGTCCCATCATGCCTTGCCACAGTTTTGCTATTAGGGAATGCTAAAACTATTGCAAAGCATGCTGGGATGTGTAGTTTCACAACAGCTGGAGGGCCATAGTTTGGACCAGGGCCGGTGCTAGGGGGTTTGGCGCCCTCCAAAACTTTAGAAAGGACGGAACATGGCCACACAATAGTGCTCCCACTCCAAATTACACTACACAGTAGCACAATCTTATTCACCCAACACAGCACCAGTGCCGTAACTAGCCATTTTGGTGCCATGTGCTAAAAAACAGGGACAGTGCGTGCAAAATTGTAGAAGCGAGGGTTCATGGGGAATTGGCGTGGTCACATAAAAGTACCAATAACACCATAATCCCCATAACACATTATAGTAACCACACACAGAAATGCACATTATTTGTTATGCCACACATCATGATGCCCCTTACACAATATGCAGCACACCATAATGCCCATTACACATTATGCCACACACCGTAATACCCCTTACATAATATGCCATGCACTATAATGCCCATATGACATTGACACACATTATGCCCCGAGTACTCCTGCATATGCCCACATTTGTAGCGTTGCTTATTCATAACACCCACACCAGTTGTGAAAAGTAGTTGCTCTGCTTATACGTAGTGCCCACACCAGTTGCCGACAGTAGTAGTGCTGCCTATATGTAAAGCCCACACCAGTTTCCGACATTAGTAGCACTGCCTCTACATGTGCTCACACCAGTTGCCGACATTAGTAGTGCTGCCTATACACATGCCCACATCAGCTGCCGACATTAGTAGCACTGCCTATACACATGCCCACATCAGCTTCCGACATTAGTAGCGCTGCCTATACATATGCCCACACCAGTCGCCAACATTAGTAGCACTGTGTAACCATATACCCACACCAGTTGCCAACATTAGTAGCGCTGCCTACACACGTGCTCACATCAGTTGCCGACATTAATACACTCACACTTTACAATGATGGCAGCTCATCCTCTCCTGTTTCCTGTGTCTTCAGTCAGTCTTGCTCCCTTGTAGCTCTGCCTCTTCTGGTCCGTATAGCCACGCCCCCTTTCGGTTCCTGCCTATAACCAGTTGATAAGGAGCTGGGAGGGAGCTCTGTGCCTGTAATGAAGTGTGACAGGCGCAGCAGCAGCCGGCAGCCACGGAGGACAGCAGAGGATGTACAGCAGGGAGAGCACCTCTC